>NC_045451.1:62506467-62876144 GCF_002776525.5 Piliocolobus tephrosceles | reverse complement strand
GAGAATTCACATATTTATCTTCACTACATCTCAGAGTTACGTCTACATAGTGAAGAGAATTCACATATTTGCCTTCTCATATAGTTACTCTTTATTTTGCAACAAGAGTTAAAACGTACTTATTTAACAAAAATCTCAAGTGCAGTACAATTGTATTAGCAACAGCGCTCTTGTTGTACTTGAGGTCTCCAGACATGTTCATTCTACGTATCTGCTACTTTATATCCTTTGACTTAAATCTCCCCATTTTCTTCCCAGCATCCCACCCTTGGTAACAACGATTATTCTCTTTGTGTATCTGACCTTTTTACAGATTAATAGGCTGCATTTTCATTCTGCTGAATGTTTCCTTTGTTGTGCTGAAGTTTGTTAGTTTGATATAGTTCCATTTATTTACTTCTACTTTAGTAACCTGAGCTTTTGGTGTAATATTCAAAAAAATCATTGCCAAGGCCAGTGTCAAGGATCTTTCCCCCATGTTCTCTTCTAAAAGTTGTATGCCTTCAGGTCTAAAATGTAGACCTTTTATCCATTTTGAGTTGATAAAAAATAAATTCTTACCTCGAGCTTTTATCTTTTAGAATTTATCTCTTTTAATTTCTCAAAGCACACTTCAGCTTTCAGAGTTTTTCCTTGAATCATCTTGTTAAACTGGTATATTTTAAGGTGATATTTGCATTCCTGCTCTCTTTTTAAACTGTTTTTCTCTCTCTCTCTGTATATATATATACACACATATCTTGTATATAGCTTTCTATATATACACATATGTATCCTATATATATAAAATATACATCATATATAATATATAATACTATGTGTCCTATATATTTAATATATAATACATTGTAACACGTACTATAGTAATGTATTTATATATAGTAGTAAAATATACTATATACATATAGCAATATATGCTATAGTATTATAGTATATTTCCATGTTATAGAAGATTTGAATTTCCTGTTCCTCTCAGCAATTTAAAAAACTTTAATTGTTACAAATAACATACACACAGTTGATTTAATGACACATGTAAACAACAAGTAACCAGCAACAGGGCTGAGCCACTGAACATCTCTAACACTCCAGATGTTTCCTGTAGGGCCTTCACAATTCAAATACCCCTTTCATTACCAAGGTAACCATTATTCCTTTTATAGTAAGAATCCCTTCATATTTACTTGTATTTTGTTGTGGGAAGTCAGGGACCCCAGAATGGAGGGACTAGCTGGAGCCAAGGCAGAAGTACATAAATTGTGAAGATTTCATGGACATTTATCAGTTCCCAAAATTAATGCTTTTATAATTTCTTACACCTGTCTTACTTTAATCTCTTAATCCCGTCATCTTCGTAAGCTGAGGATGTATGTCACCTCAGGCCCCTATGATGATTGCATTAACTGTATAAATTGTTTGTAAAACATGTGTGTTTGAATAATATGATATCAGTGCACCCTGAAAAAGAACAGAATAACAGTGATTTTCAGGGAACAAGGAAAGATAACCATAAGGTCTGACTGCCTGTGGGGTCAGGCAGAATAGAGCCATATTTTTCTTCTCACAGAAAACCTATAGATGGATGTGTGAGTAGAAATATTGCTGAATTCTTTTCCCAGCAAGGAATAGCCCTGGGGAAGGAACGCATTCCTGGGGGTAGGTCTAGACAGCTGCTCTAGGAGTGTCTGTCTTATGTGGTTGAGATAAGGACTGAAATATGCCCTGGTCTCCTGCAGTGCCCTCAGGCTTACTAGGACTGGGAAATTCCAGCCTGGTAAATTCTAGTCAGACCAGTTGTCTGCTCTCGAACCCTGTTTCCTGTTAAGATGTTTATCAAGACAACGTGTGCACAGTGGGACACAGACCCTCATCAGTAATTCTACTTTTGCCTTTGCCTTGTGATCTTTTATTGCCCTTTGAAGCATGTGATCTTTGTGATTTACTCCGTTCTTACACCCTCTCCCCTTTTAGAATCCCTGATAAAAACTTGCTGGTTTTGTGGCTCAGGTGAGCATCATGGAACCTGCCAATATGTGATGTCACCCCTGGTGGGCCAGCTGTAAAATTCTTCTCTTTGTACTTTCTCTTTATTTCTCAGACCGGCCGACATTTAGGGAAAATAGAAAAGGACCTATGTTGAAATACTGGGGGCTCATTCCCCTAATAATATTTTAGCATTTAATTGTGCAAAAATAAACACTATAAGCACCATAGTTTTTTGACACAGAGTTTCTTGCTCTTATTGCCCAGGCTGGAGTGCAGTGGTGTGATGCTGGCCCACCACAACCTCCACCTCTTGGGTTCAAGTGATTTTCCTTTCTCAGCCTCCCGAGTAGCTGGGATTACAGGCATGTGCCACCATGCCCAGCTAATTTTGGATTTTTGGTAGAGACAGGGTTTCCTCTATGTTGGTCAGGGTGGTGTAGAACTCCCAACCTCAGGTGATCCACCTGCCTTGGCCTCCCAAAGTGCTGGGATTACAGGCATGAGCCACCGTGCCTGGCCTAGTATGGCTGGCTTTTTTTTTTTTTTTTTTTGGTAGTTTCAAACATTCATGCTATTTTACATGGCTGTGGTTCATGTACTTTTGTTTAGAAATCTAATTATACTACATAAATAAATCAACATTTATTTAAATACTTTCCCATTGAAAGTCATCGTGTTGGCCGGGTGCGGTGACTCAAGCCTATAATCCCAGCACTTTGGGAGGCTGAGGCAGGTGGATCACGAGGTCAGGAGATCGAGACCATCCTGGCTAGCACGGTTAAACCCTGTCCCTACTAAAAATACAAAAAGAAATTAGCCGGGCGTGGTGGCAGACACCTGTAGTCCCAGCTACTCCGGAGGCTGAGGCAGGAGAATGGCGTGAACCTGGGAAGCGGAGCTTGCAGTGAGACGAGATTACGCCACTGCACTCCAGCCTGGGTGACAGAGCGAGACTCCATCTCAAAAGAAAAAAAAAAAAAAGAAAGTCATTGTGTTTAATGTAGCCCAATATTCCTGCAAACACGTGGCATATCAGACTTTCATAATTAGTCATTTTTGTGATTGTGTGATTGTGATTCTTGTGCTGTTTTTATTGTATATGTATGTATTAATTTTTGAGGGTGAACTTACAGTGCACCTTGGTGAACTTTTACATATGTACAAGCTCTTGACATATTTGGGATGATAAAGTCCTTCTGCAAGCCCAGATCAATATATTTAGAATATTTCCAGCACTCTCATAATAGTTTTACAATACCCACAATGGTAACCATTATTTGGAACTTTGTCACAATACCTTCTTTTCGCTGTGTCTGAACTTCATATTTATATTAATTGCACCATACAGTATAAAGTTTTTGTAACTGGCTTCTTTGGTTCAGCATTTTGTCTGTGATATTGTGATTTTGCATGAAATAGTTATACATTCTCTTTAATTTAGAATGCACAATTTATCCATTTTACTGTTGCTTCCAGTTTTTATCTCATGTGAATAAAGCTGTTAGACACATTTGGGTGTGTATTTTTTGGTGAACATAAACACTCATTTGGGCATAAACCTAGGAGTGGAAAGGCTGGGTCATAGGCTATATATATATATATATGTTTAGCTTTAGCAAATACAGATAGACAGCTTTCCAAAGAGGCTGTAAAAATTTGCACCCTCACCAGCAGTATATAAGAGTTCCACTTGCTCCACATCCTCGGAAACACTTGGAATTGTCAGCCTTTTTAATTCTAGTTATTCTGGTAGGTATATGGTGGTATCTCTTGTATTCTTAATTTGCATTTTCCTTTTAATCTGGTTGGCCATTTATATATTCACCTTTATGCTTCTTTAAGAATTTCTTCATTTGTCCTTTTAAAAATATTAGACTAACAATTTATTACTTACATACTTTTAGAAATATTTTACATATTTGAGGGTATAAATCCTTTGTCAAAGATGGATAATGCAAATACATTCTGTGGCTTGTGGTTTCATTCCCCTAATGTCTTTTGATAAGTAAGTGTTCTTAATCCTAATAGATGCCAATTTATTACACTTTTCCTTTGGTGCTTTTCATTTCTTTTACAAAGTATTTGCCATCTCCAAGATCATGAAAGTATTTTCCTATGTTTTTTCCTAAAGCTTTAGTGATATATAAACCTAAACAGTTTTGTATATGGTGTAAGGGGCCAAGATTAATTTTTTTCAGCATATTGATATCCACTTGGCTCGGTACCACTTATTGAAAAATCTTTCCTTTTTCCATTAAATTTAAGTGTCAAATTTGTTATAAATCACTGTTGCAAACTTAATTACTGTCTTTTAATCAATTTTGGAATTTTGCAGTGCAGGTCTGTAGCACTGGCTTTCTTCTTCAAGATTCTATTACCTATTCTTGGCTTTTACATTTCCACATATCTTTGAATATCAGCTTGTCAATTTCAATAAATATTTTCTGAGATTGAAATTGAATTTCCCCAAACTCTAGATGAATTTGCTGATGTTTGACATCTTTACAAGTTGTATCCATTAGTGCACAAGGTTGGAATCCTCCTTCATTTCTCTGTCTTATTTTCTTCAATTATAAGTTTAGTTTCCTGTTTAAGATATATTTTTCATTAAATTTGTTCCTAAGTTGATATTTTAATGCTAACATAAATTAATTAATTTTCTAGTTTATATTTATTGTCTAATTACTATTGTTAGTATGAAGACATAAAATTAATAGCTCCATTAATCTTGTATCCAGAGACCTTGCTAAATTATCTTATTAATTCTAATAGTTTGCTATAGATTCCGTGGGTTACTCTATGTATCCAAACATGCTATCTGTAAATAATGATTATTTTATGTCTTCTCTTTCAAGTCTTTTTTTTTTGTTGTCTTTTTTTTTTTTTTCTTTTTTTTGAGATGGAGTCTCGGTCTGTCGCCCAGACTGGACTGCAGTGGCCAGATCTCTTTTGTTGTCTTTTCTTTTTTCCTTTTTTGTTTTCTTTTTTTTGAGACGGAGTCTCAGTCTGTCGCCCAGGCTGGAGTGCAGTGGCCAGATCTCAGCTCACTGCAAGCTCTGCCTCCCGGGTTCACGCCATTCTCCTGCCTCAGCCTCCCGAGTAGCTGGGACTACAGGTGCCCGCCACCACGCCCGGCTAGTTTTTTGTATTTTGTAATAGAGATGGGGTTTCACTGTGTTAGCCAGGATGGTCTTGATCTCCTGACCTTGTGATCCGCCTGTCTCGGCCTCCCAAAGTGCTGGGATTACAGGCTTGAGCCGCCGCGCCCAGCCTTCTTTGTTTTTTTCTTTCTGAAACTTCATATAGTTGGGTATTATACCTCCTAGACTAGTCCTATTTTTTTTTGTTTGTAGTATCCAATTTCCCATTTCTTACTTATATTGTTCTGAGTATTTTCTCAACTTGATGTTCCAAATATTCCATCAGTTTTTTTGAACTTTAAAAATAATTTTAATTTCTGAGAGTTTTCTTCTTGTTTTCTGAATATATTTTTTATTTACAACAACCTCTTTTATTTTATGGACGTAATATGCTATTTTATCTTTTTGAAGATGTGATATAGTTTTATAATATTCTCATCTGTTCCCCTATGTAGTCTCTAATGATTTTTTTTGTTTATGTTTTGTGTCTGAGAAGCTATTTGCTTTTATATTAAAGCTGTTCATCAAATATTGGCTGCCCATTTAGATTTATGAGGAAGGCATTGAAAATGAGAAGAAGTTTCTTGTGTTTGGGCGGGACTTACCCAGTGGCTGGCTTCAGTATAAGAGAGGAAAGGATTTAGCCACCTTAAAAGATCTCCAGAAAGACCTTTAGGTAGTTTTACCCGCTAGACCGTTCGTTTATCCAACTATAATTTCCTGCATTAGTGCTATAAACTGGATATTGGTTTTCTCAGATCAAAGTATAGGAAGATTCTGGGGCTATTAGAATTACTTAGTCCTTTGTCAGTAAGACATTCAATGTGTTATATGTTGTCAAGTCCTGAGTTCTTCTGATTCACCTTTCAGAAAGTAAACATCCAGGCTTTTCCTGGGAAAGAGGAAGAAGTGGTTGTCCTTTTGTCCCAAGGAATGAAGGATACCTGAGGCTTTAACTTCTTAAGTCGACTTTCAACTAATCCTCTTGTTTTTCATTTTATTTGTGCTCTTTGGAGATAGCTGAAGCCATAGATTTCTGACCATGTTGTGGTTCTGTCATGAGAAGAAGTATGTGTCTCGGCCTTTCCACATGCAGGCCCTCCCTCCTCACTCCTCCCAACTCTATGTTCTTGGCTTCCAATGTTCTGAGCTTAGCCATCAGTTACTGCTACTTTCTATTTATTTTTCAGCTTCCATAATTTTTGACACCACTCCTCAGTTTCAGTGCCTTCTCCCATTCTCTTTATTTCACTGTAATATTAAATGATTGGAGGAAGGTTGGGAGCAAAGATAAAAAGCATGTGTTTAATCTGACATGCTTCAGCTTATGCCACCAGATCCCACTCCAAGATATTCACTGAACCTTTTGAGAATTTGACCATGATATCGTCTATCCGCCTTTATTCCTTATTTCCTATTCAGAGTGAACACTTTTTTTCCCCATTAGAATAAAACAATAATGTCTTACCTTCCTTTTACACTGGGAGATACTTGTATAGAAAAATGTATAGATTTCGGCCAGGCACAGTGGCTCACGCCTGTAATCCCAGCACTTTGGGAGGCCGAGGCGGGAGGATCACAAGGTCAGGAGATCAGGACCATCCTGGCTAACACTGTGAAACCCCATCTCTACTAAAAATACAAAAAAAAAAAAATAGCCGGGCATGGTGGTGGGCTCCTGTAGTCCCAGCTACTCGGGAGGCTGAGGCAGGAGAATGGTGTGAACCAGGGAGGTGGAGCTTGCAGTGAGCCAAGATTGCGCCACTGCACTCCAGCCTGGGGGACAGAGTGAGACTCCGTCTCAAAAAACAAAAAAAGAAAAATGTATAGATGTCCAGGACTCTGATCAGACCCTATGCTTTCCCACAGGATGACCTTGTAGCTAGCAGATAGACTAATACACACTGATGGGCAGGAGTCAACGGTCTTAGATTTATGTGGCACCTACCTCCAATAACTTGCTTGATGTTCTTAAGGTTCCGTAATATAACACAAAATGAGATACATAAGAACACTAACAGAATTGTCATGTATTTTATGGAAAGGTAAACTTTCAGTTTTCTGGTCATGCAGTAATTGTCCCGATGTATTTCCTTACAGCTATGAACAAATCACCCCAAACTTACATGCCTCATTGTGAATGAGGGAATTGGAAACCAGATCAACCACTTTCTTTTGATTTCTTTTCTTTTCTCTTTTCTTTTTCTTTTTGTTCTTTTCTCTTTTTTTCTTTTCTTTTTGAGATGCAGTTTCATTCTATTACTCAGGCTTGAGTGCAGCGGCACGATCTCGGCCCACTGCAACCTCTGCCTCCCAAGTTCAAGTGAAACCAGATCAACCACTTTCTTTCAATTTCTTTTCTTTTTCTTTTTGTTCTTTTCTCTTTTTTTCTTTTCTTTCTTTTCTTTTCTTTTTGAGATGCAGTTTCATTCTATTACCCAGGCTTGAGTGGAGCGGCATGATCTCAGCCCACTGCAACCTCTGCCTCCCAAGTTCAAGTGATTCTCCTGCCTCAGCCTCCCGAGTAGCTGGGTTTACAGGAGCATGCCACCATGCCCGGCTAATTTTTTGTGGAGACGGGGTTTCACCATGTTGGCCAGGCTGGCCTCAAACTCCTGATCTCAAGTGATCTGCCAGCTTTGGCCTCCCAAAGTGCTGGGATTATAGGCGTAAGCCACCATGCCTGGCCTTGATTTCAAGTGTTATGATCTTGAATAGAATTCTGGTAGAGGAAGAAATTTATGGATACATGATAAAATTTGTGTTTTACCCTTGATCAGAGTTTCCCTTGCCTCATCAAGTAAGAAAGATTCCAGTATTAAGTTCATATTCATATAAACGTCAAGTAAAGTTTTGTCATTGTTTGTTACCTTAAATTTCTCTCATGTCTTAGAATCAATCCAGCATTTTCCATGGTACAGTTCAAATACACTGCTCATTAGATATTCCTAGTTTGAATAGATAATTTAATAGGAATAGTACTGGGTGGTCACAGGAGGATACAAAAACCCAAACAACAGGTAAAACAAGAACTAGACAAAGAAACCGCAGGATAACAGAAGACCCAAAATAGGGAGAGAAAACGGCCAAAACCCAGGTCAGGGTGACATGTCTATGACTCTTCCTGGTGAACTCAAATAAGGGAAAAAAGGGGTGGTAACTGGGGGTGTCCCTGAAATCTCTTCCTTTTCTACCGCCTAATTAAAGAAACACTGATAAAATTGGAAACCCAAACTTCATAGTGTGGGACTCCTTCTCTCAAGCACATTGAACTTCTCTCTTAAGTGGGTACTTCAGCTTTGCAATAAAAGCTTCCCCCTTCATTCTGACTCTTCATTCTCAGGAAAGTGTCAAGAACTTGGAAAATGGGGCACGGGTCTCACTGGCATGGAGATCCTCCTGAGCCCTCAGGCAACACATTCAAAGGAATTGTTTTTGGGGCAGAAACCATAAGGTTGGGCCATTTTTACTGAGTATGACCCAGCTCCCGAGCTAAATCAGGTTGTCAGGGTTGAGACAAGATAAAGATGGAGAAGAAAGGGAAGGGGAGCTTTCCCAGCTTCTTGTCCGTAGGGCCTGTGACTGAGGGACTTCCATCTGAATGTGGGAAATTGAAGGGGCAAACTTCCGCAGGGCAGGATATAAGGGGTGATGGTTGTGAACGTGCTTTGAGACAACTGAGTTTAGAGTTCTGAGATTAACATCTGCAAGGAAACAGTGATTGAAGAGGAAAACTAAAATGTTTCAGTTTTATATTCATAGCACAGTTTATTCATTTATTGCCTTGTCAGAGCTAGAATTTCTTCGTTTGGAAAACAAAAAAATAACACCTAATTCATTGTAGTGTGGAGTTTAAATGAGCAGTAAGAAAGCTCTAGGCAGTGTATAGTGCAAAAAAGTGTTCCCACCTACTTGTGGCTACCCCGTTGGGGACCCTGGTGATCTGGTTATAAGTTCAGACCTTGGAGTCATTTGCTATGTGGCTTTGGGCCAGGCATTTAACCACTGTGGGCCCACAGTTTCCTAATCTATAAAAAAAAGCACGTACTAATCATATCTACCTGACAGAGTTATTATGAGAGTTGAGAGAAATGCATATTAAAAGTCTAGCAAAGTGCTTGAGGGAATGAGTGCTTCCTAAGTATATTAGCTGTTATAAGGTGTTTAGCTAAATTTGCTTCCAAGAATAAAATTGTATTGCCATGTATACAGGCAGATAACTGTGTGGATATTGCAATATTAGATGAACACTATTGACATGAAGAAGTTAAAGGATTGTTGACACCATATACCAATCTAAATAATATAGATATTAGTTTATACTTTTAGTTCTTAGTAGGTACTGTGCCTTGTAATCCTTTCATCTCTATTATGACTCTATGAAGTAGGTGTTGTTATTATCCTCATTTTATAAATTAGTAGACTGAGCTATGACCTTAAGTAACTTTTCCAAGTTACACAGAAACAACTAGTAGGTGGTGGAGCCAGGATTCAAACAGGAATATTCTGTCCCAGAGTCTGCATGTTCAAATGCTATGCTATATGGTCTCTCAAGAGTGTTTTAATTCCAAAGGTCTGGAACAGATCCTAGCAGTGTATTGAAAAGTATACCAGATGATGTCATGAATGTGGAAAGTCTCCAAAATAGTCTGGGGTGAAAGTCAAGGCAAACAAGATCACAATGGAGTGATGAACAAACAAAAATATTAACAGATTGAAATCCTATTTAAGGTAAAATTATGAGTTGAGGAATAATTGCACTTTCTTTTTATTTGGGTTTACTGAGGTATAATTCATATACAATAAAATTTGCCCATTTTAAGTGTCTATGTGTTTTGACAAACCCACACTGCAATCAAAATAAAACTAGAGCCTCTGGTCACTCCAAAGTGACTCCTCTGCAGTTCATACTCCCAGACATTGGGCTTTAGCCCCTGACCACCACTCGTCTGATTTCTGGCTTCATAGATTTCACTTTTTCAGAATCTCATTTAAGTTAAATCATATGGTATGTAGCCTTTGTAACTGGATTGTTTTCATTAAGCGTAATGTATTTGAGATCCATCCATGTTGTTGCACATAGCAGGAGTTTACTCCTTTTTTATTGCTGCGTAGCATATTCTATGAACGCCCTAGTTTATTTATTAATTGATTGATTGACATTCCACCTGCCCCCCAACACTTTTCTGGTGTTATAAAGTTCCTGTAACCATTTGAAGGGAGTTCTTTGTGTGAAAATATATTTTCATTATTCTTGGGGAAATATCTAAGAGTACGATTGCTTTATAAGAAACTGCCACTTAGAAACTGTTGTCTAAGATGCCTATGGTATTTTGCATTCTTAACATCAAAGCATGAGGTTCCAGTTGATCTATGTCCTCACAGGCACATAATACTGTCGGTTTTCTTACTTTTAGTCATTAACGTAAGTGTGTAGTGCTAGCTATATCATTGTGGTTTTTATTGTGATTCTCTAATGACTAATAAAGCTGAACATCTTTTCATGTATTTAACTACCGTATTTTCTTTGATTAAGTATCTGCTAAGTTCTTTTGCCAACTTGTTTTTTTTATTGTTTTCTGGTGATTGAGTTTTAAGAATTCTTTACATATTCTGAATATGAATCTTCTATTGAATATTTCTTAGGTTTCCCAGTCTATTCATTATTTTCTAAATTGCCTAACAGTCTTATCAAATGAAAAATATTTTCAGTTTTAGTTTGTTCTTTGTATATTCTAAAACATATTTTGTTTAACCCAATATTGGAATGATATCTCTGTCATATCTTCCCGTAAAACTTTTATAGTTTTAGCACTTGCTTTTTGGTATAAGAATTTTGAGAAACAATTTCGAGTTGAATATGGTGTAATGTAGGTGCTGAGGATCATTTTTTTCCCATACAGTAACCAGTTGTTCTAGCACTGCTTGTTAATAACAGCTATCTTCATGTATCGAATTACCATAGCACTTCTGTTGAAAATTAATTGACATAATGTATGGTTCTAACTCTGGGCTCTCTATTCTGTTTCATTGATCTGTGTGTTTATTCTTTTCTCATAGCAAAATATCTTGATGATTGTAGCTTCGTAGTAAGTCTTGAAGTCAGGTAGTTTGTCTCCTATTTTGTTTTGCTTTTCAAACTAATTTTGGCAATTCTATATTCTTTTCCTTTTTGCAGTGGGTTGAATTGTGTCTCACAAAATGACGTGATCAAGTTCTAAACTCCAGGGCCTCCAAACACATCTTTCTTCACATGGTGGCAGGAAGGAGAAATGCTGAGCAAGGGGGAAAAAACCCTTATAAAACCATCAGATCTTGTAAGAACTTACTCATTATCATGAGAACAGCATGGGGGTAACTGCCCCATGATTGAATTACCTCCCACCAGGTCCCTCCCATGACACGTGGGGATTGTAGAAACTACAATTCCAGATGAGATTTGGGTGAGGACATAGCCAAACCAGATCACCTTTTAAGAGAAAAGAAGGCACACAGAGACACAGAAGGAGAAGGCCTGTGAAGACAGTCAGAAATTGGAGTGATGTGACTGTAAACCAAGGAATGCCAGAGATTATTGGCTGTCTCTAGACGAGATTCTCCTCCAAGGCCTGGAGAAGAAACCAACTCTTCCAATACCTTGATTTTACAATTCTGGCTTTCACAACTGTGAGAGAATAATATTCTGTGCTTCAATGTGGCACATAGGAGACTAATCAACTTTCCATATAAATTTTATAATCAATTTATTAATTTCTATTTTTAAAAAACCTTCTCAGTTTTCTTAATGTGATAGCAATGCATTCATCGAATAATACTGAAGAGCTGACATCTTAAAAAAATTGAGATTTTCAATTCATAAAAAATGGTGTTCCTACATTTACTTACATCTTTAATTTCTCTTAGCTATGTTTTGCATTTTTCAGTATACAGTCTTGCATTTTGTTGAATTTATCACTAAGTATTTTGTGTTTTGTGATGTTTTATGAACATTTAAAAAATTTGTTTCAGTGGATCATTGCTAGTATAAAGAAATGTAATTGAGTTTTTCTCATTGACTTTCCTGAAAACATGGTGAAGTAACTCATCAGGCTAGATTGATTGGGATTTTCTACGAAGGCAATTATATCATTTATGTATTAAAATGGTATTACTTCCCAACCTAAATGATTTCTATCATTACTGGTTTTTGCCTTACAGAATTGACTTGGGTTTCTAGGATGGTATTGATTGAGTGAAGAGACGGAAGGGGCATCCTTAACTTGACTCCAGTCTTATGACTAAAGCATTCATCTTTTTATGTTAGTGATAGGTTTTGCAGTATCAAGTCAAGAGAAGTCTAAGCTATTCACACTATTCACATTTCCTGAGAATTTTATCATGGTGGCCAAATAATTTAAAAAAATAGATTCTGTTGATCACATGGTTTAGTTTAGCTTTTGGTCTTATCAATATGATAAATCACATTGATTGAATCAACCTTGTATTTTGTATCCTAGAACAAATCTTGCTTGGTCAGTATATATTTTTCTTGTCACATGTTTCTAGATTTGATTTGCTGGCAATTCAGGCTTTATAAAATGAATCAAGATACATTCCCTCCCAGCTCTATTGTCAGGAAATATTTGTGTAGGATTGGTATTGCTTCTTAGGTAAATATTTGGCAAAATTCACCAGTGAAGTTACCTGTACCAGAATTTTTTTATCAAAAGGTTTTTAAGCACAAAGTCATGTATTTAATGGTTTAAAAATATACTAAATTTCAATAAACTTATGCATTATGTAAATTCTTGAATTTACTGGCAGGGTAAAAGCTTACTTCATTATTGTTCTTTTAATGTCTGTATGAACTCAAGTGATGCCCCTTTTTTGATTCTTGTTGCTGATAATTTGTGCTTCTCACTTTTCATTTTTGATCAATATATCTGAAATGTTACTTTCATCATTCTAAAGAATGCAAAAAAATAGAGCTCTTATATTTTAGCTGTTATTATATGCAATTCATGTTGACATTGGGAACAAATATACAGAATGACAATTTTGTGTTCTATCAAGTTTAGTATAGAGATTTTGGTTTTATTGTTTTTATTTGTTTTATTCTTGACTATGTTGATTTCTACTCTTGATTATATTATTTCCTTCTTGCTTTGGCTTTCATTTTCTCTTCATATCTAGTTTTTTAAGGTGGAAGTTGAAATAGTTGTTTTGAGTACTGTTTTTCTTTTCTAGCTTAAGCATTTCATGCTATAAGTTTCCTAATAAACACTATTGTAGCTACATGTCAAAAAATTTAATTTTGTAGCTTTCTTTTTTTTTTTTTTTTTTTTTTTTCTGAGACAAAGTCTGGCTCTGTCACCCAGGTTGGAGTGCAGTGGCTTGATCTCGGTTCACTGCAACTTCCACCTCCCGGGTTCACACCATTCTCCTGCCTCAGCCTCTCGAGTAACTGGGACTACAGGCGCCCGCCACCACGCCTGGCTAATTTTTTTTTTTTGTATTTTTAGTAGAAACAGGGTTTTACCGTGTTCGCCAGGATGGGTCTCCATCTCCTGGCCCTGGAATCCACCCGCCTCGGCCTCCCAAAGTGCTGGGATTACAGGCATGAGCTACCGCGCCTGGCCGCTTTATTTCTTTTTAATTAAAAATATTTTCAAATTTTCCTTGTGATGCCATCTTTGGACCATGAGTTATTTAGAAGTGTGTTTGTAGTAGGCTGAAAGATGTTCAACTAAAGATATCCGGTCTTAGTCCCTGGAACCTGTAAATGCTACTTTACAAAGAAAAAGGGTCTCTGCAGATGTGATGATGTTAAGGATTCTGATATAAGGAGATTATCCTGCATATTTTTCTGGAATGCCCTAAATCTAATTCCAGGTCCTTATAAGAGAGAGGCAGAGGGAGATTTTATATGCACAGAGAAAGAGGAGAAAGAAGTCATGGATGCAGAAATTGGAGTGATGCAGCTACAAGTTAGGGCGGCCCTAAGAAACTGGAAGAGGCAAGAAAGAAATTATTTCCTAGAGCCTCCAGAAGGAGTGTGGCTCTTCTGACACCTGGGTTTGGTCCCCTGATACTGATTTTAGATTTCTGTCTTCCAAAACTGTGAGAGAATAAATTTCTGTTGGGTTAAGCCACTGAATTTGAGAGAATGTGTTACAGCAGCCTCAGGAAATTAGCACAGTATTGTACTAATTTCCACAATTGAGGATTTTTAAAAGATACTGTTCTGTTATTGATTTAGTGTTTAATTCCTTTGTGATCAGAGAGTATATGTTGCATGACTTCTAACCTTTTAAGGTTTTGAAGTATTTTTTATGACCTCGAATATGATCTATCTTCATGAATATGTTATATGATCTTGAAAATAATGTACATTCTGTTTTGGGGTGGACTGTTTTATAAGTATCAATTAGGTTGAATTGATAGATTAAATATGATTAAGTTTTGTAACTTCTACTTTTGCCCTGTATCCATTAGAGATAGTGGAGAACTGGGACTCTGCAATGTGTGTGGAGATGTACAAAACAAGTGTCTTTTCCATGATACGATGATAATCACCATGAAAGAGCATACCATTGCATTGCATCCAACTGCTCTGAATGCCAGGATGGATGGTACAAAATAATAGCACTCCTGGAATTCAGATTTGTTTAGAAAGTTGCTCTGATTTATTTAAAGCAATAAACTAAGAATTAATCCAAGAACTAAGAATGGTTCTCTTATTTAATATTGCATTTAACTAAAAGTATTTATTAACTATGTGAAGGCAGAAAGATTACAATAATTTTAACCAGTTATATGGCTACACATTTGAATGTTTTCACTCTTCATTATCAATACATAAAAAGTTCAGGAACTAAATGAGATTTTCTAACACATAAGGGAGTGAAATCAACTGAAATTATTGAGAACTTAGATTTTACAAGTATTGGTCTTACATATTTTTATTTTTGTATTGTAGATGATGTTATACAAATATTATACTATTGTGTGTACTGATGTCATTTTGTCTTCAATATTCGATAATATTTGCTACAAGTTTACATTTTTAGTGAAACATCCTTAGGTTGCTATACAAAGAGTAAATCACATTACTCACTTAGACTTTTTCTGAATAAATAAGTAATATTCATTTTATTTCCATTCTTTCAAAAATTAGTTGAGTATCTTGAGACATTTAAACTGTGTAAGAGTTAGGGAAAACCAAGACTATATACATAACCCTTATACTTTTCATTCCCCAGAGCATGGGGAAAGGTCATATGAATAGAATATTTCCACAACATATGGTGATGATAATTTGATTAAATAAACATCACAAAGCCAATTAAATCATTTTGAAAGTAAATACATGACTGGGTATATTCGGTACTCCAAAAATACATTTATTTGTGAGCATATTTTCTTGCATTTTAAGTAGATTAACATAAACATCAGGGAAAGGAAGTTGTTTTTCATTATAAAATATTTCGAATATACAAATACAAATAGATAGTAATTTAATAAATAACCATATGCCCATGATCCAGATTTAACAGATGCCATTAAAAAAATTACTAGAAATTTTTAAAAATAGTAAAACACTAATACACTGGAACTCAAGCTGTAACTATTTTTACCCTATTTCCATTTCTCCTTTTCTAGAGTTTATCATTCTTCTAAACTTGAATATACTTTTTTTTTTTTGAGATGGAGTGTCGCTCTGTCACTTGGGCTGGAGTGCAGTGGTGCGATCTTGGCTCACTGCAACCTCTGCCTCCTGGGCTCAAGTGATTCTCCTGCCTTGGCCTCCTGAATAGCTGGGACTACAGCCACCTGCCACCACACCTGACTAACTTTTTTCTATTTTTAGTAGAGACAGGGTTTCACCGTGTTAGCCAGGATAGTAGCCATCTCCTGACCTCGTGATCTGCCTGCCTCAGCCCCATAAAGTGTTGGGATTACAGGTTAGAGCTACTGTGCCCAGTCCACTTCTTTTTTTTAAGTTCTGGGGTACATGTGCAGGTTTGTTACATAGCTAAATGTGTGCCATAGTGATTTGCTGCACCTGTCAACCCATCACCTAGGTATTAAGCCCAGCATGCATTAGCTATTTATCCTGATGCTCTCCCTCCCCCTGCCCCCGACAGGCCCCAGTGTGTGTTGTTTCCCTTCCTGTGTCCATGTGTTCACATTGTTCAACTCTCATTTATAAGTGAGAACATGTGGTGTTTGGTTTTCTGTTCCTGCATTAGTTTGCTTAGGATAATGGCTTCCAGCTCCATCCATAGCCCTGCAAAGAACATGGTCTCATTCCTTTTATTGTTGCATAGCATTCTATGATGTATATCGGCCTTGTTTCCTTTATCCAATCTATCATTGATGGGCATTTGGGTGATTACATGTCTTTGTGATTGTGAATAGTGCTGCAGTGAACAAATGTGTGCATGTATCTTTATGATGGAATGATTTATATTCCTTTGAGTATATACCCAGTAATAGGATTGCTGGGTCAAATGATATTTCTGGTTCTAGGTCTTTGAGGAATAAGCACACTGTCTTCCACAATGATTGAACTAATTTACATTCCCACCAACGGTGTAAAAGCATTTCGATTTCTCTGCAGCCTTGCCAGAATCTGCTGTTTCTTGACTTTTTGATAACCTCCATACTGACTGGCATGAGATGGTATCTCATTGTGGTTGTATTTCTCCAATTATCAGTGATGTTAAGCTTTTTTTCATATGTCTGTTGGCCACATAAATGTTTTCTTTTGAGAAGTGTCTGTTCATGCCCTTTGCCCACTTTTTGATGGGGTTTTTTTTTTTTCTTGTAAATTTGTTTAACTTCTTTGTAGGTTCTGCATATTAGACTTTTGTCAGATTTATAGATTACAAAAATTTTATCCCATTCTGTAGGTTGTCTGTTCACTCTAATGATAGTTTCTTTTGCTGTGCAAAAGCTCTTTAGTTTCATTAGATCCCATTTGTCTATTTTTGCTTTTGTTGCAACTGCTTTTGACATTTTTATTATGAAATCTTCTCCCATGCCTATGTTCTGAATCGTATTGCCTAGATTTTCTTCTAGGGTTTAAAGGCATTCTTCATTTCTGTTTCAGTGTTTTGATATCTAACATTTCCTTTTTTTTTTCTCCCAAGATGGAGTCTTGCTCAGTCGCCCAGGCTGGAGTGCAGTGGTGTGATCTCGGCTCACTGCATCCTTTGCCTCCCTGGTTCAAGTGATTTTCGTGCCTCAGCTTCCTGAGTAGCTGGGACTACAGGCACCCACCACCATGCCAGGGTAATTTTTGTATTTTCAACAGAGATGACATTTCACCATTTTGGCCAGGCTGGTCTCGAATTCCTGACCTTAAGTGATCTGCCTGCCTTGGCCTCCCAAAGTACTGGGATTACAAGTGTGAGTCACTGCGGCTGGTCCAAGCTAAACTTTTTGACATTAATGCAGGAGTTGAAGTTTCTTTGTGTCCTGGGAGCCTTTGGAAATCTGACACCTGTGGACTCTCAGAACAATGTTTTCAGATGCATGCAATAAAATAAGTAGAATTTCTTTGAAATCTTCTCCATATATATATAAATATATATACACACACATATAGAGAGAGAGGAGACAGAGAGAGAGAGGGAGATAGATGTATATTTCTGTACATACGTGCCTATCTATCTATCTATCTACCTATCTATCTATCTTCTAGATACAGGTGCGTACCACCATGCCCAGCTAATATTTTCATTTCTTGTAGAGATGGGGGTCTTGCTATGTTTCTGAGGCTGGTCTCGAGCTCCTGGCCTCACATGATCCCCTTTCTTGGTCTCTCAATCCACTAGAATTACAGGTGTGAGCCACCACACCTGCCCAAAATTTTTAGGAAAGGAAAAGATTGTGAGAAAAATGTCTTTATATAGTCAAGATACAAAGTCAGTGTTCAAGAAAATACAAAAACTTCTTTTCTTTTGGAACTTTTGGAAAAAGGCATTCTGGCAGGTAAAAGCTTCTAGTAAGTTTAAAAAAATAGTTATAGTAGGTAAAAGCTTCAAGATCAATGAGCAGATCCAGATTTTAGAATTAGGATTCCTTGCTGTATGCTGAGCCTCTACGTTTCTTCTTACATTAGGTGTTCTTAGGTCTATAAGGCACATTGTTTTGCCTGAGTTTTTCAACTAATTCAGGTGACTGGTTGTCTGATTTTCCCACTACACTGAATCAGTACAATGTCTAAACATTGTGAACTTCAGCCTAAATTTTCTGTGAAAAGTTTGTTATTCTCTGTGGAAACCAATTTTAAACGTTCTGTGGGAAACTTATTGGCACTGCAGATAGACTATTTTGAAATTAAATTTTTAAAGAAAGATTCATGGCAGCGTATATCTCCCTGTCTTTCCCACAAATCTGAACAGCAATTGCCAAGTGTTAGACTCAGCCATTTGTAGAAGTTTAGGTGCCTCAGAATCAATCCTTGAGAAAACATTTTACATCAAGTATTTTTGTTTGAGAGATCATCTCAAGACTGGCGTAGGGAACCAAGGAAGTGAGCCAAGGATGTGAAGGCAACCAGTGCAGGGTACATTATTAAGCCAGTACCGCTGATGGTGATCAGATCTGAATCTGGTTGGAGAATTCTGGGAGTCAGTGTCTAACATGTGCCTCAGGCTGTTTTCCCATCCATGAGGTAGGGAGTTGGGATGTTTACAGGCCACTCCCATCAAGTATTGCTGGAGTTTGCTCCTGGGTGGCAAGGGAGTCTTATATTTCCCAGTACTTCTGTCATAACTTGGAAGGAGAAAGAGATGACTCCACTTTCAGGGGACTCACAGTTGAGAGAACTTTGTGTAAGGGTCAAGAGGGTATAGATAGGTATCAATTGCATTTATTACAAAACCCTTTGGGTGATTGCTGCATGGACATATTAATTAAGTATATTAGATGCATCCAGCAAAATATGAATATAAACATAAATTTAATGTTTCTATTTAGCAGGGTGGAATATTCAAGAGAATGAAAATTGTGAAAGAAAAAAAAACTGTACAGCTGTAGACATGGCACACAATGCCAAAGCCAGATAACATTTTGTTATTATGATGGATGAAGCTAGTTAAAAAATATTAATTAATAATTAGATAATTTAAAAATTAATAGCCCCAAAGCCACTTGATCTAAAACTATCTGTTGGAATACACAATTATAATACTAAAAGTTTATTTTAGAGACTCAGAAAAGAGAAAAATCAATGTTTCAAAATGAGTCACTTTAATTATCAGGTATAGAGAGGAAGAAGAATTTGTAATAGCAAGAGGGCAAATAAGGTAAAGTGTACAACATTCTGCCAACTGAAGTTATCTCATTCACTGAGGGTCAAATGAGAGTAAATGGTGAGAAATGCTTGAGAATTTACAATGTCAAGATGGGGTTGTCAGAAGTGTCAGCTGACTTGCTATGCTGCTAACTCATTTTATTAAGTTTATAGTCTTATGTATTGTGGACTGTGAAAATATCTGACTTTTCATCAATCACTGACTGGAGGAAAAGGCTGGAAAATGCTAACAATGTGTCAAAAACTTTGTTTGCCAATTTACCTAAAACAACTGACGTTACTGTCAGTGCCTTTATGAGGGACACAGTTATTGAGCTAGGGGGTTCCTAATTAATAGTACCCACTTTATTTTTGGTTGAAAAAACAGGTACACCCTAATACAACTGCATAGTGTTTGGGTCACAGATGATTAAAGCCAAGAACATTATTCTTGGACCATATGAGTGGTGGAGAAAATGGATTCACTTTGGTTTTAGATAACTTCATTCTGAAGAAAGCTAAAATAAAACACTGAGGTCTGGTGATAAGTAAAATAATTAATTAAAAATAAAGAATCTATAGAGTTGGAAATTCAACAAACTCAATCCCAGACCAAATATATTATATAAATTAGTAACCAGTTGAAATATAACTTGTGAATGGTGTTCTCTGGACTGTTGGGGTACCCATAACTGAAAACTGAGATCTTTGTGGTTTGCAAACGAAATGTCATTATTTTACTGGGATCATAATTTTGCCAGATGAGATGGATGCATTTGGCACTCTTCTTGGTAAAAATGCAAGAATTCAATGTGACAACTCAAAATTGCTATAGACATTTGTAAGAGAAACAGGTGTGGGATACATCAGCAGGTCCTTGGTGCTCCTGCCTCAGTTGGCCAAGACTTGACTACAGACACATTCACATCCTTTCCTTCACCTATGAAAGCACTGATTTCATAAATTGTCCCTAAAGGAGGCAACTCTAGGGTCATTCCAGTTCCAAGATATAATGTACACAAAGCAAAGGAATGACAACGTGAAATAGTCTTCATTCTTTTTGTCTCCTACTATGTTGTAAGACTTTTTATACACTTTGCTACTTCGTACTATTTGTATTCTTTTGTTTGAGAACTGATGTTATTATCTTTCAGATAGTCTTTCAGTGTCCTAACTTAGGAAGGAAAATTTGTAATTGGGTGTAATCGCTCTGAATTACTAAAGATGTAGAGATGAAGAGAGGTTATTTTGAAGGGAGGAGCAGCGTCCTGAGTGTGACCAGGAGGGCCGACTGCAAACAGACCTCTTCTGTCCCCCTCTAATGCTGGGGATATGCTTGTTGTGCATGGTGAGGTCTGCAGTTCTGCTAGGTTTGTGGAACTATTCAGGAAATGAAATCGTGTATGCAGAGGGATGAGAACACAGGGTAGGTAATATCTGATTTTTACTTAATATTATCTTAAATTAAGAAGAATTATGTAAAGGCAGGTGGATCACCTGAGGTCAGGAGTTCGAGATCAGCCTGACCAACATGGCAAAACCCCATCTCTACTAAAAATACAAAAAAGAAGTAGCTGGGTGTGGTGGTGTTCAAGAATCACTTGGACCCAGGAGGCGGAGGTTGCAGTGAGCCGAGATCACACCACTGTACCCCAGCCTGGGTGACAGAGTAAGATTCGGTCTCAAAATAAATAAATAAATAAATAAATTAATTAATTAATTAAATAAATAAATAAAAGAAAAGAAAAGAAAACAAGAAGAACAGTGTCAAAACCCTTGTGACTCATGTTTTTCTCTTGCAGCTTTCAGGATTTTATTCATTAACTGCTTTTAAAATTTAACCTATTAATAAGTTTAGGACAGGAAAGGAGAAGTACAATCTCCTTCCCTGATTGTTGGCCAAGGACTTCCCCTAAATGAGGGACACTGATGAAACTGCAGTCCTTTCCATGATGTATGCCCATACTTCCATTTTCCCTATCCTCCAATTTGCAGAGAAGCAACTTAGAGAAACATTTTTACAAGAATCACCTTATGCATGTTGCATGAGCCATTTGAAATAATTCACACAAAATATGGGTAATATACATGAGAAAAACTGAATAATATTGTTTTCAAAAATCCCACATTGGTTTTGGGAAAACAACCAACACAGCAGATGTTTTGAAAATAATGAAAAAATGTGAAACCAAGAGGAGTGTGGTTTAAAATAGCGTTGCATGCAAGTGATGTGACAAATTTACTTGAACCCAGCTGTGGACAGAGGACAACAATACAATGGATTGAAACAATGGATTGAAAATAAGAAAACTATAAAAAAGAAAGGTTAAATTCTAAAATAGTAGTTTTTTTCTTAAAAATCAAGATTGTCTGGGAAATCATTCTGAATGAAAGTAGGATAAAGGACATGAACTGACACTTCTCAAAAGAAGACATATGAGTGGCCAACGAACGTGTGAAAGAATGCTCATCATCACTAATCATTAGAGAAATGCAAGTCAAAACCACAATGAGATACCATCTCATGCCACTCAGAATGGCTACTATTCAAAAGTCAAAAAACAACAGATGCTGACTAAGCTGTGGAGAAAAGGGAACACTTACACACTGTGGGAATGTAAATTAGTTGAGCCACTGTGGAAAGCATTTTGGAGATTTCTCAAAGAACTTAAAACAGAGCTGCCAGTTGACTCAGCAATTCCATTATACCCAAGGGAAAATAAATCATTCTATGAAAAAGACACATGAACTTGTATGCTCATTGCTGCACGATTCACATTAGCAAAGACATGGAATCAACCCAGGTGCCCATCAGTGGCAGAGGGGATAAAGAATACTTGGTACCCATAGCCCATGGAATACTATTTAGCCATAAAAATAATGAAATTATGTCCTTTGCAGCAACATGGATGCAGTTAAAGGTCATAATCTTAAATGAATGCAGGAACAGAAAATCAAATACTACATGTTCTCACTTATAAGAGGGAGCTAAACATTGAGCGAACATGGACATAAATACTGGAAGAGTTGACACTGTGGCCTACTAGAGGGAGGATGGAAGGAGGCGGTGTGAGTTGATAAACTACCTGTTGGGTACTATGCTCACTACCTGGGTGAGAGATCCATATCCCAAACCTCAGCATCATGTTATGTTCCCATGTGACAAACCTGCACATGTGCCCTCTGTATCTAAACTAAAAGTTGTGATTTTTTTTTTTAAAAAGAAAAATACTGGATATATATAGAGAATAAAAATTACTTTGAGAATGTGATATTCATATCCTATACTGAGAACAGAAATATCCAATTCGAAGGCATACACTAAAGCATGTCTATTGTTATGACCTTATCGGATGGAAGCCTAAGGAAGCAGGATTGTAATACAGTGGCACTCAGGAGGTGGAAGTAAAAGTTTTAAGAAGACAATCTGACCCAAAAAACATTGGAGGATAAAGGGGCACATGTCCCATCTCAGACAGGCTTGTTTCTCCTGAGGAAATTGCCCTGAGTAATGAGCTGAGTAATAATAATTTAGAGGTTGTGTTACCACCTAGAGCTGAAGCTGGCACAAAATCTGATACTCTTATAGGACTTGGTTTCATAGGAAGTTGAAGGGGACTTAACCTTGCATCTGGTCAAAGGGAAACACCAATGATGTGGTGAATGGGGGGTCTTGGTCAGGTAGGCACTTGATTCTGCCTGTCCATAGATTCCATATGATACTTCTTTTGCTTTTGCTATAGCTGGCTCCTGCGTGCTTGGAGATACTATTATCCAGGCAGGGGAGAGGAGAAAATTCTGTCCATATATCCCATAGCTGATACTTCTTACTTTTACTTTTGGTATAGCTGACTCCTGCCTGCTTGGAGATACTATTGGCTTCTATATTGTGTCTGTATCTCCAAGTCTTTTACTTATCCTTTATGCTCCTTGGAACCATGCACACAAAACCCAAGGCAATATAAACAGCCTCAAAGGCTATATTACCACAACAGGGATGTTGGCATGATGAGGATACTTGGAAGATGCAGGAAAGCAAGAATTCTTCATGTTACCCAAAGTGATCTACAGAATCACTGCAAACTCTATCAAGATCCAAATGGAATTTTTTGTAGGAAAAAAAAAAAAATCCTAAAACTCATATGGACCCAAAAAAGATGCCAAATAGCTAAAGCAATCTTTAAGAAAAAAGAACAAAGCGGAGGTTTTATACTCTCTGATTTCAAGCTATATTACAAAGCTGCAGTAATCAAAACAATATGGTACTGGCATAAAAACAGATGCATAGACTAGTGGAACAGAATAGAGAGAACAGAAATAAAACCACACATATATGGTCAACTAGTATTTGATAAGGGTGCAAAAAATACACAATAGGGAAATGATAATCTCTTCAATAATTGGTGGTGTGAAAAGTGGCTATCCACATGCAAAAGAATAAAATAAACCCTCATTTTACATCTTACACAAAAAACAACTCAGAATGGATTAAAAATATAAAACCCCATAAAACTCTCAGAAGAAAACATGGAAAATCTCCTTGACATTGGTCTTGGCAATAATTTTTTAGATATGACATCAAAAGCATAGGCAACATAAGCAAAAATAAACAAATGAGACTATATCAAACTAAAAAGATTCTGCATGGTACAGGAAACAATCGAGAAATGAAGACAAACTATAGAGTGGGAGAAAATGTTGGCAAATCATAGATCTGATAAGGGGTTAATACTCAAGATATATAAAGAACTCACAAACCAAACAGAAAAAAACATATAACCTGATTTAAAAATGATCAAAGGACCTGAACAGACATTTCTCAAAAGAAGACAGAGGAAAGTGCTCAATATAACGAATTATCAGGGAAATGCAAATAAAACTATATTGAGACATCACCTCACACCTGAAAAAATGGCTATTATAAAAAGAAGATAACAAATATTGGCCAGGGTATGGAGAAAAGGGAATCCTTGCACACTGCTGATGGGAATGTAAATTATTGCAATCACTATGAAAAATAGTGTAGATATTCCTCCAAAAATGAAAAAATAGAACTATGACCCAGCAATTTGACTTCTGGTTATGTATCCAAAGGAAATGAAATCCGTACCTCAAAGAGATATCTGCACCACCACCCGCTATGTTCGGTAGCATTATTCACAACAGCCAAGCTGTGGAATCAACTTAAGTGCCCATCGGTTGCTGAATAAATAAATAAAATTTGGTGTATATATGTACAACAGGATATTTGCCATTAAAAAAAGGAAATCTCAGCATTTGAGATGACATGGGTGAAGCTGGAGGACATTATACTAAGTGACATAAGCCAGATGTAGAAAGACAAATACTGTACAATCTAATTTATATGTGGAATCTAAAAAAGTCAAACGCAGTAGCAGAGAGTAGAATGGTGAATTCCAGCGGCTGGGCCAAGGGTGTGGTGAGAGGGAGATGTGAGATGTTGGTCAAAGGGAAAAACTTTTGGTTATAAGATGACAATGCTTTGGGAACCTAATGTGCAACATGGTGACCAAAGTTAATAGTTAATGCTATATATAGTAAATAACACTGCATTTCCTTGAAATTTGATAAGAGAGCAGATTTTACATATCCTTACCACTCCGAGAGATCTGCTGTTAGTCTGATGGGCTTCCCTTTGTGGGTAACCCGACCTTTCTCTCTGGCTGCCCTTAACATTTTTTGCTTCATTTCAACTTCGGTAAATCTGATAATTACGTGTCTTGGAGTTGCTCTTCTCGAGGATTATCTTTGTGGCGTTCTCTGTATTTCCTGAATTTGAATGTTGGCCTGCCGTACTAGGTTGGGGATGTTCTCCTGGATGATATCCTGCAGAGTGTTTTCCAGCTTGGCTCCATTTTCCACCTCACTTTCAGGCACACCAATCAGATGTAGATTTGGTCTTTTCACATAATCCCATGTTTCCTGGAGGCTTTGTTCATTTCTTTTTCCTCCTTTTTCTCTAGACTTCTCTTCTCGCTTCGTTTCATTCATTTGATCTTCAATCATTGATACTCTTTCTTCCAGTTGATCGAGTTGGTTACTGAAGCTTGTGCATTTGTCGCATATTTCTTGTGTCATGGTTTTTATCTCTGTCAGTTCGTTTACAGCCTTCTCTGCATTGATTATTCTAGTTATCCATTCTTCCATTCTTTTTTTCAAGATTTTTAGTTTCTTTGCTCTGGTTACGTAGTTCGTCCTTTAGCTCTGAGAAGTTTGATCGACTGAAGCCTTCTTCTCTCAACTCGTCAAAGTCATTCTCCGTCCAGCTTTGATCTGTTGCTGGCAATGAGCTGCATTCTTTTGGAGGGGAAGATGCGCTCTGATTTTTGAATTTCCAGCTTTTCTGCCCTGCTTTTTCCCATCTTTGTGGTTCTATCTGCCTTTGGTCTTTGATTACGGTGACGAACTGATGGGGTTTTGGTGTGGGTATCCTTTCTGTTAGTTTTCCTTCTAACAGTCAGGACCCTCAGCTGTAGGTCTGTTGGAGATTGCTTGAGGACCACTCCAGACCCTGTTTGCCTGGGTATCAGCAGCAGAGGCTGCAGAAGATAGAATATTGCTGAACAGCAAGTGTTTCTGTCTGATTCTTGCTCTGGAAGCTTTGTCTCAGGGGTGTACCCTGCCGTGTTAGGTGAGAGGTGTCGGTCTGCACCCAGTGGGGGATGTCTCCCAGTTAGGCTCCTCAGGGGTCAGAGACCCACTTGAGCAGGCAGTCTGTCCATTCTCAGATCTCCACCTCTGTGCTGGGAGATCCACTGCTCTCTTCAAAGCTGTCAGACAGGGTCATTTACCTCTGCTGAGGTTTCTCCTGCTTTTTGTTTAGCTACGCCCTGTCCCCAGAGATGGAGTCTACAGAGATAGGCAGGCCTCCTTGAACTGCGGTGGGCTCTACCCAGTTCAAGCTTCCCAGGGCGGCTTTGTTTACCTACTTAAGCCTCAGCAATGGCGGGCAACCCTCCCCCAGCCTTGCTGCTGCCTTGCAGTTAGATCTCAGACTGCTGTGCTAGCAAGGAGGGAGGCTCCATGGGTGTGGGACCCTCCCATCCAGGTGTGGGATATAATCTCCTGGTGTGCTATTTGCTAAGACCCTTGGTAAAGCACAGTATTAGGGTGGGAGTTACCCGATTTTCCAGATGTTGTGTGTCTCAGTTTCCCTTGGCTAGCAAAAGGGATTCCCTTCCCCCTTGTGCTTCCCATGTGAGGAGATGGCTTGCCCTGCTTCAGCTCTTGCTGGTCGGGCTGCACCAGCTGACCAGCACCGATTGTCCGGCACTCCCTAGTGAGATGATCCTGGCACCTCAGTTGAAAATGCAGAAATCACCCGTCCTCTGCGTCGCTCGCGCTAGGAGCTGGAGGCTGAAGCTGCTCCTATTTGGCCATCTTGCTCCGGGCAGTTCTGTATGTTTTCTAATGTTATTTTTAAAATAAAGGGAAATTACACACACATAAAATCTCTAAAATCTCTAAGGCTCTCAAAGATTACTTTAGTGGTCTTTTCTTATAATTGCCATTAACATAAATTCAACTCAACCCAGCTTAAGAAAAAAAAAAAAAAGAGAGTTTTAGAGTCATAATTAGGATATCCTTTGTAATCTAAGTTCCAGGATGCATGCCAGCGATAGACCAAAAAGGAACTGGAGGAATGTGTGGGACCCAGGATGGCTATTGCTTTTCACATCTTGTGTCTTAATGTCTCTCTGTGTAACAGCATATATCAGCTCTCATTTACATATACACAGTTAACCCTTGAACAATTCTGGAGTTAGAGGCATTGGCCTTTCATGCAGTCAAAAATCTGCAGGTAACTGTGACTCACCACATTTAATTACTAATAGCCTACTGTTGACTGAAAGTTTTGCTAATAACAAAAACAGTCAGTTAACACATATTTTATATGCTATATGTATTACATACCGTATCTGTACAATAAAGTGAGGGAAAAGAAAATGTTATTAAGAAAATGATTAAGGAAGAGAAAATATATTTCCTCTTCATTAAGTGGTAGTGAATGATGATAAACATCTTCATGTTCATCACCACCTTCACGGTGAGTAGGTTGAAGTGAAGAGGAAGTGGAAGGGTTGATCTTTCTGTCTCAGCAGTGGGAGAGGTGGAAGACGTGGAGGAGGAGGAAGGTGAGTCAGGAGAGGCAGGCACACTCAGTGTAGCTTTTGTTGAAAAAACTCCACATGTAAGTGGACCCATGTGGTTCAAAGCCATATCGTTCAACGATCAATTGTATATATCTGTGTTTTTTATTCGTTTAATATTTAATGAATAAAAGTAATATGCTGAGACACACACATACACATATATATACATCTTTAATAAAGTTTTCAAACATAAAACTACAGAAAATATCATATTGGACAACTATATACCCATCACTACTAATATTTAGCTTATATTAGCATTTTGTGGTATCTGTCCAAGATCCAACTCCCATCATTTTTTACTCTGCATCTCTGTGTTGAAATAATCACTATTCTGAATTTTTTTTACATATTATCCTAACACATATATCTACATTATTGTACATAGACTGTTATGGATACCATACCACATTTGGAGACCTTAACTGTTTTGTAAGTGATGTCACAAAGTTCACATTCATTTAAATTTTCTTTTCTCTCTCCAGGTATCTTTCCTTGAGTTTTGCTTATGTTGACAGGCACAGCTGCAGTTTATTCAAGTTAAATAATTTGTCATATTTGTTGCATGAATAGCTTTAGCGCATGCTCCGTTGGTTACCATGTTTTTGTGATTGTAAAGGTTGCTGCAGCAAACATCTTTGTGCACCTGTGTGAATGTGTTTTCGGGGAACATCCTAGAATTTAAACTGCAGACTCAGAGGGTTTGTACCTTTCATCTTCAGCTTTACTAGGTATCTCTAAATTGTTTTCTAAACTGTTTGTATCAATTTAGCTTTCTATCAGAAATGTTCGAATTTCTCTGTCTTCATGTCCCCACCCAAACTATTTTTTAGTAGGAAATTAGCTTTCTTCTGCATGGTTTCTAGCGAAGTTGAACATTTCACGTTATTTATTTATAAGATAATTCGTGAGTCTAATAATGTACCCCCCCTGGAAACTGGAAAATATTAACACCATCAGGAATGAAAACATTACATATCAAGATATGTGGGATGGTGCGAAAGCACCAAAGAAAACTATCTTTTTTGCTTTTGCTCTGAGTGAGCAAAGTCCTCCTCTGAGACTTCTGTCTGCAGGTGCCTTGCAGTGTTTGAGTTTAAAATGAACACTACTCACATGGTTCAGGAACACTGCGGTAGACTAAATGTGTTGTGGGAGCGGGAGTAGGTGTCCTTTGGGAGAGTTTGGGATTTGAGACAACACATCATAAATCTCACTACCCTAATCCCAGCCAAGAGTAAAACACCAGATACCCAGGCTCCCCCAGAGATAAAGCTCCAGCATTTCTAGTCCAGCTGTAAGGCAGCTCTGACTCTACCCCTGGTGCGTCCCTTGATGGTGGGATGAGAAATAGGCAGTTCCCACAAGAGGAAGAGCTCTGGGCACATACAACAAAAAGGCATCCATTGATATCTGAGTTCAGACTTATTCTTTTGGGCAGCTACACCCAATCTTGGATTTAAGAAGAAAAATGCAAGGAGGCCAGAAGAGAATTGTATGTATGTAATCAGGAAAAAATTCTGTCATTTTCTTTTTCTTGCCCAGAAGACTCATAATTTTTAAAGGCAGCATCTGCCCCATCAGTTCATGCTATGTCCCATCCGTAATGATTGGTGGTATCTGAGTCTGCATGAAGGAACCCTAAAGCCTATAGAAAATACAAAAGGATGAATGTGCTTCTGTGATGCTGTTCTCACTATCAGAAATTCGCCAGTCCCTGAATCCCCAACTTTCTACAGGTCTTGCTCTGCTCTTCAGTTCCTGGAAATAGCTCCTTTGCTTACCTTCTCTCCACCCTCACACAGTAATTCTGCTGAGGTTTTTCCCCCACCTCATTCTCATTTTAAAATCAGAACGAAACTCTTAGAATGGTGGTAATAGCCTGCTGTGTTCCTTAGGCTATTATACAATGACTTTGCCTTTTCAAAGCTTTTAAACTTAGCCAAAAAGACAAGAAAACAACTTGTGTGAGACGAAAAGGAGGAGGCTAGAATTTTGAATAGTTTCAAGAACGACAAAGAGCAACACTGATACGTAAGTTTCAGCTTTAGTGCCAGAGCAGGGCAATGGGTAGTGACCCTGTGGATGTGTAAAGTGCACAGTAATTGGTTACAGCGGTTTGTAATAATTGGTTGTTGGAGATGACGACCACAACAATAGTGCCATCTATTAGGGACCAGGCAGGTTACTAGGTGTTTTAATTCACCATTTCATTCAGTCTTCACAACCATCCTATGATATAGACACTATTACAAGATGCGAAAACGGAGGCTTACTAAAAGTTAGGTAAATTGCTCAACTTCATACAGCAATTTTGCCATGGATATGGGAGGGAGGGATGGTACCACAAATGTCATTGAGTTTTCAATTCATTGCAAGAGAAGCTGTACCTTATTGTAGAGACTGGTGAACTATAGCCAGTGGACCAAATATGACTGTTACCTCTTTTTGTAAATAAAGTTTTATTGGTACATAGTCACACCCTTTAATTTACATATTATCTATAGTTGCTTTCACACTAGTATGGTAGAGATTGGTAGTTGTGACAGAGCCCTTGTGGCCTGCAAAGCCTATAATGTTTGCTATCTAGCTCTTACAGAAAACGTTTGCCTAGCCCTGCCCTGTTCACTTCCTTTAGAGCAAGCTTGTCCAACCTGTGGCCAGTGGGATGCATGAGGACCAGGATTTGTTTGGCTTTGAATGCAGCCCAACACAAATTCGTAAACTTTCTTAAAATATTATGAGATTTTTGTTTTCTTTTTGCTCATCAGCTATCATTAGTGTTAGTGTATTTTATGTGTGACCCAAGAGAATTCTTCCAATGAGGCCCAGGGAAGCCAAAAGACTGGACATCCTGCCTTGGAGCCTTTTGGAGAAACCCTGTTCTAATTTCTTCCTCTTCATTCCTTCATGTTGAATTCTAAGATCCAACCTACAATTGGAGGCGGACCATTCTTTCTAGATAATTCTCCAGCGATTTTTAGAATCTCAAGTCTACACACATGATTCAAGTTTGGCAGCTGTCATCTTTAATCTGCTTGGTAAAGCTCCTAATATAGCTCCATACTTTTTCCTACAGCTTAAAGCAGAAGTGTATTTTTCTCTGTGCCTTCGAACATAGGGCTCTTTTGTGATTCCAGGGCCTCTGAAAGATGAAGGTTCTGAAAAGTGTGGGTGTGTTATTTTGCATTTTACTCACATCATTCTATAGCTCATCCTCATGTTTTCATTGTAGGGATTATAAGCATCAGGAACCACTTTATAAAACCCTGCCTTTTTCACCATACTGAATCTGCCTTGCTTGAGTGCATTTTTGGCATCTACTGAGCATCAGCAGATTCTCAAGCAGAAAGAAAGTGAAGAGGCTATTCCTCACAAAGAAGGGTTCACACTTGTTTTATGGAGTTTAACACACAGCTCCATGAGGTCAAATATTTTAGCTCTTGTCTTCTCATGTCTGGCCCCAGCATTTCACAGTCTGGTTCACTGAGTGTTATGAATCAATGAATAAATGAATGACTATAAAGGAACACCTCAAGGAATGAGATGACAGAGTTGATTCTTCTTCCATGGTTCCACTAATTTCCAATTTCTATTTGCACTGCCTCTTGCAGTGGGATGCATAGCGGTTGCCTTTTTGATTATGATTCACTAGTAATCATATGAACAGCTAGGAACCCAAAACAGGTGTTGAACTGTTGCAGATTGCTTGGGAGTGAAGAGAAAGGGTACTCATAGACTAAAATGATTTCTGAGCTTCTTTCCTGAATCACAGATCTTCAGCTAACAGATTCACACTGGAAAGAAAAATTAGAAATCCAGCAACACAGAGAACAGGTCCCTCTGCTTTGCCCAAACATCGTATCTCTAGATCAAGCTGCAACTCTTAATGGTTATGAACCTTTAACTGACGGCAAAAGGTAGAAGTAATGGAGGTCTTTATATAATAAATGAGAAATATTATCGACTCCTTTTTCCCATAAGACACTGAAATCTAAATGTCATTATTTCAGTAGGTCGTAATTTGTCACATTTTACCAAGTCTCTCTTTAAAAAATCAATCTATTTTAATACCGTGTGGTAGTTAGTGTCCTCACTGACAGTCCCATTCATTTATAAGCCACTAACTTTTCTGGCTTATTCAGTAGAGCATTTGAAGCTGAATTTATTTAAAGACACCAACATTGATAGGATGTGAACCTTAAAGATAGGTGATATTTAAATATATTACTTTATTATTCATATAGCTTTAGGAAAAATAGAAATATATTATCACAGATAATTGATTTAGAACTGAAGTATGCTATAGCTAACCTAGCTTTTACAATCATTATATTTAAGTTTCCTTCTCTCTTGCCTCTGCCAAATTCACTTCATCAGGAAGTATTCCCAATCCTCCAATCACATTTGAAATATACCTGCTTTTAGTTTTCTTTTTAAAAATTATGATTGTTATTATTTTTCCTTCAAACTTAGATTCAGGGGCTCCATAAGCAGGTCTGTTATATGGGTAAATTGTGTGTTGCTGGGGTTTGGTGTACAAGGGAGGGTGGGAGGAGGGTGAGGACCCAGAAACTACCCATAGGTTACTATGCTCACTACCTGGGTGATGAAATAATTTGTACCTACTTTTTCTAAACCCTTGTTGCTAACACCTGACAGCTCTTGGCTAGGCTGCTACTGCAGTCTTTCACCTAGTCTCTTACCTTCTCCAATGGTCCTTCTATATTTCATTCTTCAAACACCAGCCAAAGTGATGTTTTTAAAAAATAAATCCAGTTATATCATAGTCTGCTTAAAATCCTTCTGGGCTCCCTATGGCACTTGTGATAAAAATCCTGAGCCTCTTTATCTTGCATCCAAGGTCATTTGTGGTCTTGGCTCTGCCTCTTCCTCCCCCCTTGACAGCATGTTCCATCCATAGCAGCCTTGTTTCCGCTCCTTAAACAGACCAAGTTCATTAATGCCTTGGGGCTTTCCATCTGCCTCATCTGCCTGGGATGCTCTTTTCTGAGACCTTTCTATGGCTGGCTCCTTGTCCTTCAGATCACAACATGTATAGCATCTTATGAGCAACAGCCTTTCTGATTGCCTGACCAAAGCAGCCAGTTCCAGTCCCGGTTTAGTTTTATCACAGCAATTGTCACTTCCTATATTTCTCCTATTTATTTGTTTATTGCCTAGCTCCCATCACTAGAATTTAGTTTCCCCAACAACTTGGAAGAGTGGGTGATCCTTGAGGTTCTCAGCACATGTTTAGTAAGTGATAGTTTAACTATATTTCACCAATTTGTCAATATTATACTGGAGGTTCTAGCTAGTGCCAAAAACAAACAAACAAACAAACAAACAAAAACAAAACAAACAGGCAAAAAAAATGAAAAAGGCATGAATTGTGTTCTCTCTCTCTCTGTGTGTGTTTGTAATTTGTGTCTGACAAACATAAAAAAAGTGTTAGAAGATTTTCAATAAATTTTAATTTAATAGATATACTTGGTGAAGTATTGTAAGTTAACCAAGTTTATAAAAAGAGCAGTTCTTTTATCAGATTTTGAAATACAAAATACTAGTACTGGTGAACACTTGAATAGTCTATTTGCTCATTTCCAATACTTGCTATTAAGTAGTTTTTGAGCCTTTACTTGGTACCGGGCAGTGTACTAAGTAGCTTATATGCGTGATTCTTGCTACAGTACTATTAATTTTATTATACAAATGAGAGGATTAAAGATGATAAGGTCCTACCATGAATAAGGGTAGAGCTGTTATATAAGCCCAAGTAATCTAATATACATAAATATCACCCACAGACAGCACAGGAGTCTAGAGAAAGAGAGAAAGAATAAAGGGTGAGGAGGGATTGATAACCTCCACTCAAAGTCATAAGAAAATCAACTTAAAGAAGTCTGAGAACTATGTAAGAAACGGTGTTAGGAAAGAGATTAAGAGTAATGCCTTACCTTTATTGCTACCTCTACATAGACAAAGAAACATTTAAAGGTTTTTGAGAATTTGGGATGAGTGGATCATGTTTGTTATCTGTTTATAACATCCCCTTCACCCAAGAAAACTCCTAGAAAATATTCAAAACTTAAAAAAAAATGAAGTTATTTCTAGATTAAGAAGGAAGGGCAAATGTTGCATTCTAAGTCAGTTTTGACATTGAATATATTTAGTAACATAGGTGTGTGTAAGTAGAACAAATAAAGATAAGTAGAGAAAACCCACAGAATTTCAGGAAGAACAAACAAAAAAGAACAACCAAGGACTTCAGCTTCCATCTGAAGAAACTGAGAAGAGTAAATGAAACCAAAAGCAAGCGAAAGGAGAAAAAAATCAGAGCAGAAATCAATGAAATATAAAACAGGAAAAAGAAACAGAAAATCAACGTAACCAAAGGCTGATTTTCTGAGTTCAATAAAATTGATTAAACTAGCAAGACCGATCGGGCAAAAGAGACACAGATAGATATAGATACAAAGAGAGAGATAAGGATGTAAGGAGAAAGAAAGAGATGTGGAGAGAGAAAAAAGAGAGGGAGAAGACAAAACTACTCTCATACAAGGAATGAGAGCGGAGGCATAGCACAGATTCTACAGATATTAAAAGATAATAAAGGAATATTATGACAACTATTTGCCAATAAATTCAATTAAACAATTTTGATGAAATGTGCAAAATGTTGAAATTAAAGAAAAAAAACCTGATTTGCTCTGTATCTATTAACAAAATTAAATTTGTAGTTAAGATTCTTTCTACAAAACCAACCTCTAAGTTAGAGAGTTTCATTGGTAAACCAAACATTTAACAATAGCAGTACTACCCAAAGTCCTCCACATGATTCCAGAGGATAGAACACTTCCCAACTTATTCCATAAGGCCAGAATTATCCTGATACCCAAACCATGAAGAGATATGTAAGAAAAAATTATGGAGAAAATTTTCTCATAAACTTAGATGCAAAGTTTCCTAATAGAAGTTTAGAAAATAAAATCCAACATTATATAAATAATATATCATGAGCAAGTGGGTTTTATCCAGGATTGCAAGATTAGTTTAACATTTGAAAATAAATCAGTATAACTCAAAGTGGATGAAAGACATAAACATAAAAGCTAAAACTCTAAAACTCTTAGAAGAAAACAGAAGAAAATCTTCATGATACTGGATTTGGCAATGATTTCTCAGATATAACACCAAAAGCACAGGCAACAAAAGACAAGATAGATAGTTTCACCAAAATTTAAAACTTTTGTGCATCTAAGGACACTATCATCAGAAGGAAGACAACCCACAGAAGGGGAGAAGATTTGGAAATTATATATCTGATAAGGCTAATGTGTATAATAAATAAAGTACTCCTACAACTCAATAACAAAACAATAAAAAAAAAGTTGATTCAAAGATGGACAAAGGACTTGAATTGACATTTCACCAAATAAGATAGCCAGATGGCTGATAAGTACATGAAAAGTTGCTCAACATCACTAATCATCAGGGAAATACAAATAAAAACCATGAGATACTATCCATTTGGATGACTAATATTAAAAAGATGGAATATAAGAAGTATTGGTGAGGATGTGGAGAAACTGGAACCTGTGTGCATTGCCAATGAGAATGTAAAAGTGTGCAGTCATTGTGGATAAAAGTCTGGCAGTTTCTCAAAAAAATTAAACATAGAATTACCTTATGAACAGCAGTTTCACTTTGAGGTATATACCCCCAAGGAATTGAAAACAATAACTTCAACAGGTTTTGTACACTAATGTTTATTATAGCAGCATAATTTGCAATAGCCAAAGGGTGGATACGACCTAACTGTCCATCTATGAATGAATGGATAAACAAAACATAGTGTAGAAATTCCTATACACACCACATGAATAAACCTTAAAAACATATGCAAAGTGAAATAAACCAGACAGAAAAAAGTAAATATTGTACATTTCCGTTTATATGATACTATGGTCTGAATGCTTGTGTCCCTCACCTTCCAAATTTATATGTTGAGATAGTAACCCCCAAGGCGACGGTATTAGGAGAAGGGGCCTTTTGGAAAGTGAGTCATGAAGGTAAAGCCTTCATAAATGGGTTTAGTGCACTTAGAAAAAAGGCTCAGGGAAGCTTATTTGCTCCTTCCACCATGTGAGGACAGAGCTAGAACCAGGGAATCTCCTAAACCAGGGAATAGGCCCTCACCAGACATCAAATCTGTCAGTGCCTTAATCTTGGACTTCCAAGGCTCCAGAACTGTGACAAATAAATTTATGTTGTTTATAATCTACTCAGTTTATAGTATTTTGTTATATTAGCCCAAACACACTAAGACATATGCAGTACCTAGAATTGTAAAATGTATAGAGACAGAAAGTATGATAGTGGTTAACAGGGACTTGCGAGTGGGAATAATGAAGAATTATTGCTTAATGGGTGTAAAGTTTTAGTTTGGGAAGATCAAAATGTTCTGGAGTCTGGGAGCAGTGGCTTATACCACCAATCACTGTATTTTGGGAGGCCAAGGTGGGAGGATCACCTGGGGCCAGGAGTTCAAAGTTACAGTGAGCTGTGATTACGCCACCACATTCCAGCCTGGGAGACAGAGACAGAGAGATCCTGTCTCTCCAAAACAAACAAACAAAGAAACAAAAATGTTGTGGAGGTACATAATGGTGATAGTTGCACAACAATGTTAATGTACCTAACACCACTGAATTATATACTTAAAAATAATAAAAATGATACATTTCATATTATGTATATTTTACCACAATGAAAAAATTGACCATATACCTACAATTAAAACCTCATACTATAAAACTTCCTTAAGAAAGCATAGGGGAGAAATATGAATGACTTTGAATTAGGCAAATATTTCTCAGATATGACACTAAAAGCACAAATTTAGGAAGGAAGATGATGAAAACCAGACTTCATCAAAGTTAAAAGCATTTGTTCTTCAAAAGAGAGACTAAGAGAAAATATTTGACTGGGTGCAGTAGCTCACATCTGTAATCCCAGCAGTTTGGGAGGCCGAGGCAGGTGCATCACGAAGTCAAGAGATTGAGATCAGCCTGACCAACATGGTGAAACCCTGTCTCTACTAAAAATACAAGAATTAGCTGGATGTGGTGGCGGGCGCCTATAGTCCCAGCTACTCAGGAGGCTGAGGCAGGAGAATCGCTTGAACCCAGGAGGCAGAGGCTGCAGACAGCCAAGATCATGCCACTGCACTCCAGCCTGGCAACAGAGAAAGATTCTGTCTCAAAAAAAAAAAAAAAAAAATTAAAAAACACATAACTGGTAAAGGGCTTGTAGTCTGTGTTATATATTACTCTCAAAACATAAGAATAAGAAAATGAATAACCAATAACATTGAGCAAAAAGCTTCAACAGTCACTCTCCAAATATGAGACATGGATGACATAGACAAAAACAGCACATCATTCGTTGTTATGGAAATGCAAACTAAAATCCCTGTGAAATATTACTATATTCTAATACTCATTACATTTAAATTTAATTATTAAAATGGCTAAAGTGTAAAAGGCTGAGCATGCCAAGTGTTGGTAAGAATGTGGAGTAATTGGAACTCACACACTGCTTACAGGAATGTAAAATTTAGACAGACACCTGACATATGATTTAGTCATTATAATCCTGAGTATTTACCCCCAAATATTATATCATTTACAAGGGATGGCAGCAGTGGACCATCCGGAGCGACTGCTCGCCTTGCACTGGCTGCAGCGGGGGGTTGGGCAGTGTCCATGTCGGCAGAAGCGGCAGCAGGAGCGGCTGTGGGAGCCATGGGAGCCCTGTGCCCCATGTCCCCTGTGCCCTGGTGTCCCCGAGACATCTGCCCCTACCTCCGTGCGGCTAGGCAGGACCTGCTCCCAGGCCGGAACCTCCACCACTCTCGACCCTGGCCTCACATTGTCACTCTTGCCTGCCGCTGCTGCAGGAGTGGTGTGGGGAGGAGGCAGACAGTTCCCAGAGCCCACTCCTGGGAGGCCCCTGGAGCCTGCCACTCTGGGGGCCGCCGCAATGGGGCTGGGTCGAGTCGCCTGCTGGTGAGGGAGCAGTGCAGTTGGGCACGAAGGGGCAGACAGAGAGGGGCTCCAACGTGGAGATGGGCCTGGAGTGGTGCCAGGCTCCATGGAGCTGGTAGGAGCCGGGGACAGGCAGCCACTCAAGTCGTGGCTGCGGACCTGGGCCTCCCTGTGGTCTTGGGTGCTGGGAGCAAGCAGCAGTCCTGCCCACCCTGGGTGCAGCTGTAACTGCCCAGCTGTGACTGCAGACCCAGGCATCTCTGCACTCTGGGGGCCCAGGAAGCCCCACTCACCCCTGCATTCTTGGAGACATCTGCTCCCATTGCCTGGGCTCTCCCTGCTTCTAGTGCCTGCTCTGGTCTTGGAGCAAGGATGGGGTTGAGCCAGGGTAAACATTTATGCAGCGTGGCTGGGTGTGTGGGAGAGCTTGGGAAGGTGCTGAAACACCAGCCCCTTGCCTTCTCGCCCCCTCCCCTCTGGAGTTTGGGCACCAACAAGCATGGGAGGGAGGTCAAGGGGGGCCTGAGGACAGCCTGGCACTGGCCTGCAGGTGCCCCTTGGCATGAACAGTCTAGGCACCATGAATGGTGGCAGGAGGCAGACTCCTGGGCAGAAGGCGGTTAGTCCCTGGTGAAGCCCCACCTTCAAACCAGGTAGGGCCTGAAGCCTGGGGTCTGGGCCACCAGTCCCACCGACCAGAGGGGGAACTTGTGCTTTTCCCTAGGCCCACCCACGACTGCCCAGGGACCAATCAGCACCCACTTCCTTTCCTCAGAGGCCCATAAAACCCTCCCGGACTCAGTCAGACTCTAGCAGAGGTTGAAGAGCGGACAGGGAGCCATGGGATGACCAGCTGCAGAGAGGCGCTACCCTCTCTGCTGAGAGCTCAACACTCATGGGGACAACCTGCCTAGCAGAGAGGAGCTACCCTTTCTGCTGAACGCTGAACACTGGTTGGAGCACCCTAACTACAGAAAGGAGCTGCTCACTGCAGGTCTCCTCTGAGCTGCTCAGTAAAGCCCTCTCATTGCTCAGTAAAGCCCTCTCATTCTTCCTGGACGCAGGACAAGAACCCGGGACCCACCAAATGGTGAGGCTAAAAGAGTTGTTGTACAAACAGTGCTGAAACACATCCCTTGCTTGCTACATTGTGGGCGACAAGCAGGAGGGAAGAGAGGAGAAAAGAGCTGCCATCCTTTGGGAAGCCCAGACCTGGGAGCTCCCTGAGCCATGGCTGTGACTCCTCCTTTGGGGCCCTGTGGTTCCTGGAGTCTCCAAGCTTCTGGGCACCACTGCATTCTCTGGTGCCAACCGTGGAAGCTGCTTGCAGTGTGCCTGGTCCAGAGCAGACTCGCAGTGTGTTGGCATCTGGAGCTGCCCACCCCACTGCAGCAGCCAGCATGCCTGACCGTGTGGTGCCCGGATCCCATGCTCTCTTGCTCATGTACCTGTCACTGCTCCACTCCAGTCTCTTTGGAGGCATGGCATCCAGGCTGGTAGCATGAGCAAAACACAGCCTGCCAGGACGAGTGGGCTCAGTGGGCCTGAGCAAATCTCTGGCAAAGGTACCGCCAGCCATAGAGGTTTCCAGCTAGAAAAGCAGCACCCCCTAAGGATCCCATAAGACAAGGATGTTCATAGTAGTTTTATTTATAACAGCCAAAGACTAGAAACAACCCACATGCCCACCAACAGGTGATTAGCTAAACAAATTGTATACACACACACACACACACACACACACACACACACACAGTGGAGTATTACTCAGTAATAATGACTGAATTATTGATATTTGCAACAAGAATGAATCTCAAAATAATTTTTCTAACTGAAAAAGTCAGATAAAAAAACACAGTATCTGATGCCATTTACATAAAACTCTTGAAATTACACGCTAATATAGGGACAGAAAGATCAGTGGTTGCCTGCTTCTGAGAAGAGAGTAAGAGAGGGAAGGAGGCATCACAAAAGGTCAATAAGAAAATTTTGATGGTGTTAAAATACAGACATAAGACTGACAGAACAGAGTCTTTGAGGCAATAAGATACCAATTATAAATAAGACCTAAGGCTATGCCAGGGAAGGGTTAAGTCATGCACCTCTACACTTAAAGAATAAACTATGTTCTAAGGGCCACAGGGTTTTTCCTTTTTCTGCAGCAGCTAAGCACTGCACTGGCCTTGAGATAAGCGATATTGAAACAATTGCAGCTCACCTATCACCAGAATCGGACTGATGCCCCTGTTCCACAAGCCATAACTACAGCTTTGATTGGACAAGAGATTGATTTCAGTAACTTTCCCCTGATAAGACACCACTGACCATAAACTGGTCCTGGTTGGTACACAAAGGCTGTACACTGAATGCCTTTGTGTCCCTGTTTCTCCTTTGAGGTATAGAAACTAATTATAATACATTTACATGTTAAGTCTCCATCCCAAAGTGAACATGGGAAGCATGTAACATGCTTGCTTGCTTATTATGCATGTGCATATGCCTGTCTTTGTGAATATTCATAGCTCCCCCTGTAGCCTACTGAATATGTATACTTGGCCAACTTGTCCAGCATAAATTCCTGTCCAGCATAAATTCAGCATAGATTCTGCTTTCCAGCTGTCAGGATGGCCAGCCTACATGCTGCAACCCTTTATGGGAAATAAAGCTCTCCTCTCCAAATTTATGAATCGTGAGATTATTTGATTGACAATGGCAATGAATGTGTTCATTATCTTGATGGTGGTGATGAGTTTACTTGTGTATACATGTTACACACTGTTAAACTATGACCTTCAAATATGTACAGTGTATTGTATGTGAATTAGACCATAATAAAACTGTTTAAAAACATAATGAAAGGGAAAGAAAGAGAGAAAGAAAGAAAATAAAAGAAGAGAAGAGAGAGGGAGGGAGGGAGAGAGAACGAAATACGTGTTGATGTAACTATTACCCTTTAGTAGTTTGGTTATTACTTAATCAAGTTCTATTGTGTGTTAGCATTTAATGTTTAGAAAATATCTTAGTCTTCTTATAAAACTCCTACATAAAAGTAATCTTTCTAAAAACAGAAACTCAATCTTGTGTGAAGGAATTTTATTCATGATTTTGTGACTATTTTGGAAGGGCTTCTATTGATAATGTTAGGATGAATGAGAAAGAAATTTAATCAAGAATTAATTTTTTAGTTTGCTTTGGAAAAACTTTCCCAAGAGAAATACAGCTTCTAGGTTTCCCTTCCCAGTTGCACTGACAGACATCCAATTTTGTCTTTTTTCCGTATAATAAAATGATAAAATTATTCTCTTAATAATATAATAATTCATTATAAAGCATTCTACATCATTTTATTTTAAAATAATCACAACTATTCATAAAGGTAGTGTTAAATGCTTGTCTTTATAATTGTATAATTTTCTATCCTAAAACTTCATACATTTTTATAGAAACAGCCTCGTATTTCACAGTATTTACACATCATAGCTAGCATGTGGGGTGGAGGGATCTCTCCTGCTCACTGTGTTCTCATACTGTGTCATGTTTAGTATTTTCTGATAAGACCTTTAGCTAGAAAGTAAAGAGAGGTGTTGATTAAATTATTCATTCCTTAGTTTCTTCCTACTCTTCCTGGAGTGCATTATAATGCTAGCAAAACAGACCATGTCTTTTTTCTGTTTCTTTCTGTTCTTCCTATTCTACATTGATTGAATGATGTACAGAGACATGCAGAATTTGACACCATATTTTGTATTTTAAACTGACTTTTATATGACAAAAAGGTGGATGGCTAAACTTTACCACCCAGTATGTAAGCTTTGGAGCTAATTAAAATCTGGTGGCTTCTGAATTACTTGTGGGTTCCTACAGTGATGGAAATTGCTTGTTTAAGTATTATTGACTGATAGAACAGGTGATAACCTGTTTGCATCCTTTGAACAAGGTCATTAGCTTCCCATGATGGCTGTTTCAGGTAAATACTCCAATATTTAATTAGCAGACCCTCTTTGGTGAACCCATAAACAATTATAGAACCTTTTCTCTCCTGTTTGTATTCGGGACTCAGATGTTTTTTATGGCCTGTCTGACTCATCTTCAGTCAATGGTCATATGCCTGACAGTTGCCATTAATAACTATTAAAGCAGTTGCCTATATATTTTTTCATGATCTAAAAATAAGATTCCATCAATCTTGAAGATTAACTGCCTGAAGAGCAAAAGTTTTAAGCTTCTTCAATCCAAGTCTTCCAGTTGACATCACTTAATCTAAATAATCTACATCACTACCTCATACATTGAAGGGATTTGTCAACGTTGAAAATTTCTATACTGAGCTCATACAAGTGTTACATTGACAATAACCTGTGCAAGTGAACATTCAACGTCAACATATATGGATTACCAGCCATGAGCTTGTTCCTAAGGATACAAGGGGCTCTCAAGACCTAGTTTCCATCTTAAAATAATTCCTAATATAGTAGAAGAGATAGATAAACATTCAACCATATTCCATTTTAAAAATTTAATGTTAATATGAGATTCAGAGAAGTGAGACTCAGGAATATTTGCACATTGGACAGTAGGACTTTGAGGTAGTTTCTGTTACCACTTGTAAAGGGGGGAAGTAAAGAAGAGAACATCATAACATTGAAAACAAGTATTGAAGAAAGAAGATAGTAGTTTTGTTAAAATAGTGCTTTGTCATGTATGTTTATTGTGGCACTGTTAACAATAGCAAAGACTTGGAACCAACCCAAATGCCCATCAATGATAGACTGGATCAAGAAAATGTGGCACATACACACCATGGAATACTATGCGGCCATACAAAAAGATGAGTTCACATCCTTTGCAGGAACCTGGATGAAGTTGGAAACCATCATTCACAGCAAACTAACACAGAAACAGAAAACTAAACACCGCATGTTCTCACTCATAAGTGGGAGTTGAACAATGAGAACACGTGGACACAGGGAGGGGAACTTCACACACCAGGGCTTGTTGGGGAGTGGGGGCCAGGGGAAGGAGAGCATTAGGAAAAATACCTCATGTAGATGACAGGTTGATGGGTGCAGCAAACCACCATGGCACGTGTATACCTATGTGACAAACCTGCACATTCTGCACATGTATCCCAGAACTTAAAGTAATTTAAAAAAAATAGTGCTTTGTGTAAATCTCTGGTAAGATGGATGTTAGGAAGGTTTTTGTTAAAATGCTTTCCCTTAAAAAGTGGAAACCTGTGATAAATTATTACTCAAGGTGTTTGTTTGGTTGGTTGGTTGGACTGGTTTTTCTCTAGAATGGTCACTATACCAGACTAACCACTTGACTTAGCTTTATAAGGTGTACATTTTAGAAAGCATCATGTTCTATTTTAGACGTACGGTGAAGATTCAGTGACCCTTTGATACAATCATTACTCTAGAACTGAACTGAAAGCCCACCTTTGCAACGACCGCTCATATGTTGAAATTAAAGTGCAAGGAATTAGATATTCATAGGACAGAAAGTGCAGCTAGTTTTTGAAATAACCTAAATCCGGAAGAGGACTATCTGGGATTCGAATTACAAAGTTTGGAAAAATCTGCTCTTCAAGACTGGATTTTAGCTCGCCGTGGTGGCTCATGCCTGTAATCGCAACACTTTGGGAGGTCCAGGTGGAAGGATCACTTAAGCCCAGAAGTTCAAGACCAGCCCAGGCAATATAATGGGACCCTGCCTCAAATAAATAAATAAATAAATAAATAAATAAATAAATAAATAAAGCCATATATGCATACATGGTGACATGTGCCTGTAGTCCCAGCTACTCTGGGTGACAGAGCAAGGTTCTGTCTCAAAAAAAAAAAAAAAAAAAAATGACTGGGTTTTATTAAAAACATAACTAAATTTATTCAAAATTATGTCAACTCATTAAATTATGGAAGGTTAAGCAACTCCTTTTGTAAGTTGTAAACTTACAAAACAGAAGTTGTAAACCAGAAAGTGTTTTTTAGGCAATAGTCTGAGACTCAAAATTCCCTAACAAATTAAGTCTTTTTTGGAGAGACAGAAAAGGACAATGGTTCAGTTGAAAAGTTTTACTTTCTACGTCATTAGCACCTGAATCTTCAGGGACCTGGCAACTCCTGGGAGATTCTAAGACAATTAGGATTTGGGATTTGAGGTATGGGTTATTTGCTACTGAGTAAAACAAGACTGCTAGAGGACTTTAAAGCAGGTGTCTCAAATTCAGTTCCAACATTGGTCAACGTAAATTAATGCAGCAGGCAAGTGTTTCAAGACATAAAACTGAAAAGCACAGGTCCTGTCTCTCTAAGTAGAGTTCAGCCACCATTTGGGTCTTGTGGACTATTACTGCTATGCAGGAGCTAGTGCCTAATTTTTGCCATATCTTCTAAATTTCAGAGAGCAACTGAAATACAGCACTTAAAAAATATTAAATTCCTCAATTTAAAAATATTATATGCCAAAAATGTCGCCAATTTTTAGCAGACTCTGGATAATCATTATTAAAACCAACAAAGGACATCTGTAGGCCAAGTCTTGCAGAAAATTAGTATATACAGTTAACAATCTTTTTTGGACGATTCCATATTTGCAAATTCGTCTACTTGCTAAAATTTTGAAACCTCAAAGTCAATACTGTGACACTTTCACTGTTATTTGCGGATATGCACATAGTAGCAAAAAATTTTAGTTGCCTGAGGCATGTCTTCCCAGCTGAGGTTGAACAAATCAGCACTCTACTTTCCTGTTTCAATTCTTGTACTGTAAAGTGCAAGACTGTGATGTGCCTTATGGAGAAAACACCAGTGCTAGAGAAACTTCTTTTGGGCATACCGTGAGATATGGTGCCTTCGTTTGTGAGTTTGATGTTAATAAATCAACAATATATATTGATAGGGTTTGGCTGTGTCCCCACCCAAAATCTCATCTTGAATTGTAATCCCCATAGTCCCTATGTGTCAAGGGAGAGAACAGGGGGAGGTAATTGAATCATAGGGGCGGTTCCCACATGCTGTTCTCATGATAGTGAGTGAGTTCCATGAGATCCGATGGTTTTATAAGGGCCTCTTCCCCCTTGACTCATTCACTCTTTCTCCCTCCCACCACCTTGTGAAGAAGGTGCCTTGCTTCCCCTTTGCCTTTTGCTATGATTGTAACTTTCCTGAGGCCTCACCAGGCATGCGGAACTGTGAGTGAATTAAAACTCTTTCCTTTCTAAATTACCCAGTTTTGGACCATTCTTTATAGCAGTGCAAGGATGGACTAATATGTATATTAAATAATATGTCTTTAAACAGAAACATGTAAGTTTATATATTGACTGGTTTACAAATATGTTGTGACCAGAAGCTTGTAGGACCCTAACACTGTATTTCCTCAAGGAGCAATGGTACAGTATTTGCTAATTCAGTAATTGTGGTGACGTTTCAGAACGTAACTACTGCAAATAATAAGAATCAACTGTAATCTTTTGTTGTAGTCATGAGTTACTAAACAAAGCCAAGCTTTATCAAAAATTCAGAGTCTCAGCTGGTAAAGCAAGGACTGAGGAATAATGGATCAATAAGTAAAGCTATGAATGAGATGCCTGGCAGAGTGGGGAGCTCCAAGTGATCCAAGTGCCCCTCATACTGCTAAAGATGTTTCTCCTTGCACACATGGTACTGCTGAGAGTAGGGGAGAAAATATTTGCTCAGTCACCTATGAGAAAATTCCCAGACCTAGCCCAGCACTCAAGTCAGAGATTACCCCTTCTAATTCACTTCCAGAGCAACTGAATTGTTAAGAGGTAGGACCACTATGACTACTTGGGTATTAAGTTTCTGGCATTCCCAGTTCCCATAAGTACATTGAGAGTTGAGACATCTTCACATTACTGCACTCGTGAGGTAATGAAGGTATTTGTGGACTAACCACTCTGACAAAGAAGAAGACAGGTTGAATCTTCCACCTTGTCTCTAAACTGATGATATAGACATGGAGGAGCTGGATTGAAATTGAATTCTAATAATAATGAGTTTGCTGTTGTGGACACTTCAACTACCTCAATTGCAAGTTTTTTTTTTAGAAGAAGCTTTATGATTGTAGCCAGATGGACAAACGCACCCCATCCACAGGGTTAAGAGAAAGAATTAAACCATCATGCAAAGAAGAAAGGGGAGTTTGGTAGTCAGTGAGAAAAGGCTGAGATGCCTCAAATCAATATTGAGGTTCCTATTTTTACCTGTTCATCTGACATAGAGTTATGCGATAACTTTGTTAGGGTGTCAAACAGATTTTTCAGAGGAAAGAGATAACAAAATGGATAAGATGAATGATTTTATTCACCAAGCTTTCAGACTCCTCCTCTTAAGAAGCAGTCAGGTCAGAATAAATTATATTTCTTGGGGGACTTCCCATGGAAGAGAGGATTATATGCTAGAAAATCAGGGCTTTAGAAATGGGTGATGAATGGATGTGAGGAGGAAGGGAGGGAAGGAGCATGAAAACTTGGGAGCAGTGCAGCAAGAATTGAAATGCGGACAGCATAGGAGAGATTTCTAGTAGCCACCATAGAAAGAACTGTAATTGGATGTTAAAAACCATAAATTATTTACTCCTCATTCATCAGTTCAGTATTACTTATATCAATAATTAAATCAGTATCATTCAGCTCCACTTGAATAACCATGAAAACACCTGCTTCATTAGAGTTCTATTCTGCAGACATCTCTATCACTGTTTTTGTTTGTTTGTTTGCTTGTTTGTTTGTTTTTGAGATAGGGTTTCACTCTGTTGCCCAGGTTGGAGTGCAGTGGTGCAATCATAGCTCACTGTAGCCTTGACCTCCTGGGCTCAAGCCATCCTCCCCCCTCAGCCTCCTGAGTAGCTGGGATTACAGGTGCACACCACCATGCCTGGCTAAGTTTTGTATTTTTCATAGAGATGGGGTTTTGCCATGTTGCCTAGGCTTATCACTGTTATTTTAAAACTTCTCTTTAAATCCCACAATGCAATATTTGTTTCTAGCCTCTTGTCTTGCCTTAATATATTCTTTGGTTCATCAAGGATTTGTCTCTGGTTCTATCAGGCAACGACCCACACTTATAAGCCAAGGCACGCATAATTGAGGTAAAATTCCGTGGACAGCACCCCTTGCCTCATGATGTGAGCAGGGTCCTCTTCAGAGCCTGTTTTTCCTTGGCATTTCAGAGTCACCAGTTGAGAAGTGACTGTTTGAGAACATCTAAACAATTCACTCCAACATTTTATTTGGCTTCCTGAAGCAGAAGAGACTTCAGAACATTTGCTCACACTGCTGATCTTGTTATATTTCAGATTTGCTGGAGTGGGATACACATGAGACAGCTTCCCATAGGAAACTACACACATGAGATTTGATTCTGGCTACAAACTGGGTCAATTAACTCTCCTATGCTTCTCTTCCTGTCAGGCTTTGCTAGTAGTAATAATAATGTAAGCTCTGCAATGAATTCACTTAGAGTTTTTTGTTTTTTTTTCTTGAGGCAGTGTCTTACTCTGTTGCTCAGGCTGGAATGTAATGGTATGATTAAGGTTCATCTCCTGGGCTTGACCTCCTAGGCTCAAGCAACTCACCCTATAATTATTTTTATATTATGTGAGTCTTCCGTTCTTGTTTTCTTCCCACTTTTGCTTTTCTTCCAAACTTATATTACTATAGCCTGTAAAACAAACAATTCATTGTAAATGTATACACTTAATTTCTTAGTCCTCCTCTGAGCTTTTCAACCCTTTGGTAGAAAGGAAACCCTATGGTTCCTCAAGGCACAACCTCCTGGGTGGCCTGCACTCTCAATTTTGGGCTTATATTAACTCCGTATTCCATATACTACCGAACCAAGTAGCAGCCATTTTCACAGTATTCCATCGTGGCCTGTAGGTGCCATTAATCCTCCTGTATGCAAAATCTTACCCTTTTATGAGGCTATGCCCTGCAACTGTACTACCATCGTATACTCTTTATTTTTGTCATCTACTGATTTGATTACTGTTTTTAGAAATCACTGAAGCTCTTGGCCTTTGGCTCCTACTTTTCCTCCATACAATAACCACTGTTTTCCTCCTCTCTACTCCATGCCCTCTACTCATCCTGTGATGTTTCAAACTCAAAATGGCTGATATGGCTAAACTATAGCGTCAAAGTTTTTTGACTTCCTCATTATATGCTATTGTATCTTGTTTAAGAAATCTTTCCCAAAGTTACAGAAATTTTTCTTCTATTGTCTTATAAAATTTTATAATTTTGCCTTTCACACTTAGACCTTAATTCCACTGGAATAGAATCTTATGTATGATAAGAAGTAGGGACCTAACTTTATATTGTTCTATGGTAGATCCCTAATTTCTGCCACATTTATTGAAAAATAGATATTTCTTCAAAGATCTGGACCTCCAGCTATGTGATAAAGCAAATTGCATTATCTGTGGGTAGATCTGTTTCTGAGATTTTGGTGTTATCCTGTCATCCAAATTGTTTATCCTTGTGCTTATACTATACTAGCTTAATTATAGCTTTATAGATATTATTGATATATGTTAAGGCAATTCTCATTATGTTCTTTTGTAAACTTTTTGTGGGGGACATTTTAAGCCCTTTAATCTACAATAGCAATTTTAAAGTCAGCTTGCCAGGCTTCATAAACACTCTGTTGGGATTTTATTGGGATGGCATTGAAACTATAGATCAATTTTGGGAGAACTGATGTCTTTATTATACTGAGACTTGCAATCCACAAACATGGCATATTTCTCCTTTTATTTAGGCTCTCTTAAATGTCTGTCAATAAAGTTTTATGGTTTTCTCTGTAGAATTCTAGAAATCTTCTGTTTGACAAATTCCTGTGTAGTTTAGTTTCTGATGCTACTTATGATAAATAGTACTTTTAAATTTCATTTTCTAAATCTTTGTTCTTGGCATACAGATACACAATTAATTTTTGTATATTAATTTTAATCCAGATAATTTGATATACTGAAACATGACTGAGGATATACTGGGTCTGATATACTGACTCATGTAGATTCCTTTGCAGAAAATGACATTATTTTTTCCTTTCCTAATTTTGTAATGTTTATTTATTTTTTGGTCTTCATGTGCTACTGAGATCCCCAGTATAATATTTATTAGAACTTGTGATAGTTCATATACTTGCCTTATTCCTTAAATTAAAAAAATTCTTTTGAATTTTGTACCCTTAAATAAAATGTATATTTTAGGCTTTGTATAGTCACTTTTTATCAGGATAAGGCTCTTACGTTCCATTGCTGCTTTCTTAAGAATTTTTACTATATTATACAGCAAAAGAAACAATTAACACAATGAAAAGCCAACCTACTGATTGTGAAAAAATATTTGCAAGCCATATATCTGATAAGGGATTAATATCTAACATTTATAAAGAACTCTTACAACTGAAAAAAAGTGAACAAACAAATGATTAAAAAATGAATGGACAAAGGACCTAAATAGACATTTCTCTGAAGAAGACATAAAAATGGCCCACAAGTATATTAAAATATGTACCACCTCACTGATCATCAGGAAAATGCAAATTAAAACCACAATGAGATACTGCCTGTCACCCATTAGGCTGACTATAATCAAAGAGACAATAGATAAGTATTAGTTGAGGGTATGAAGTAAAAGAAACCATTGTACACTGTTAGTGGGAGTGTAGATTGGTGCAGTCATTATGGAAAACAGTATGGAAGTACGTTAGTCCATTTTGTGTTGCTGTGAAAGAATACCTGAGGCTGGGTCATTTATAAAGAAGAGAGGTTTATTTGGCTCCAGGTTCTGCAAGCTGTCCAGGAAGCATGGCATCAGCTTGGCTCCTGGTAAGGCCTCAGGAAGCTTTTACTCATGGCATACGACAAGGGGGGAGTAACTGTGTCACATAGTGAGAGAGGGAGCAAGATGAGGGCAGAGATGGCAGGATCTTTTTAACAATCAGATATCTTGGTTACTAATGGAGTCAGAACTCACTTATTACTGTGAGGACAACAACAAACCATTCATGAGGGATCCACCACCATGACCCAAATACTTCTTGCTATGCCCAACTCCAACATTTGAAATGGAATTTTAACATGAGATTTGGAGCGGACACACATTCAAATCATATCAGTTTACCCATGACCCCCCAGTCTCATGTCCTTTTCACATTCAAAATACAATCATCCCTTCCCAATGTCCTCCAATGTCTTCACTCCTTCCAGCATCAACTCAAAAGTCCAAAGTCCAAAGTCTCATCTGAGACTTGAGGACTAAGCTCTGATTTCTTATCTTACATAAATTTCTACCATTAGGAATAGGTCTAGGGAGTCATGTGCTACAAGACATAAGTTCTCAGCAGATGGGTTTTATTTGATCCTATATATCATGACTTACTTTTCAACCTGACTCTGGCATAACATTATGAGACAAGGAAAAATAAATTAACCCCAAAATATATTTCCTTGCCATACCTTGAAATTGCCCTGCAAAGTCTCTTGTGGGAAAAATTCACATTCTATAGAGAACCTCCTTGTCCCTTGGTTTTTCTTCCTCCTTCCCAGATACAGGAGATAATCAACTAAGAGCCAGGCATCCTTTTAAGTCCAATGAAAAACAATTTACAACCTGCTCTCTTTAAAGTTTGCTATCTAAGAGCTTCCTCTGCATAATAAAACTTTGTCTCCACAATCCTTGATCTTAAACCTGAACATTCCTTTCTACTGATCCCAGGTCTTTAGAAAAACTCAACCAATTGTGAACCAGAAAATGTTTATATTTACCTGTAGCCTGGAAGTCCCTGCTTTGAGTTGTCCCGCCTTTCTAAACCAAACCAATGAATTTCTTAAATGTATTTGATTGATGTCTCATGCCTTCCTAAAATATATAGAACCAAGCTGCACCCCAGCCACCTTGAGCACATATTCTCAGGAACTCCTGAGGGCTGTGTCACAGACCATGGTCGCTCATATTTGGCTCAGAATAAATCTCTTCAAATATTTTACAGTTTGACTCTTTTCATTGACAGACTCAAGGCAAGTTCCTTCACCTATAAGCCTTTAAAATTAAAAGCAAGTTATTTACTTCTAAGGTACAATCATGGTATAGGCATTGGGTAAACGTTCCCATTCCAAAAGAAAGATATCAGCCAAAAGAAAGGGCAATAGTTCCCATGCAAGTTTGAAACCCAAGAAGGGAGAAATTAAACCTTAAAGCTACAAAACAATCTTTCTTGACTCCATGTTCTGCATCCTGGTGTGAGGGGTGGGCTCCTAAGACCTCAGATAGCCTGGCCCCCATGGCTTTCCTGGGTTCAGTCCACATGGCTGCATTTATGAGTTGGAGTCTGGTGCCTGCCGCTTTTCCAGGCTGAGGGTGCAAGTTGCCAGTGACTCTACCGTTCTCGGATCGGGGAGGACAGCAGCACCATTCCCACAACTTCAACAGGCAGTTTCCCTGTGGGAATTCTGTGTGGGGACTCTAATTCCACATTTTCCCTTGGCACCGCCCTAGTAGAGGCTCTCTGTTGGGGCTCTGCCATTGTGGAAGGTTTCTTTGTAGCTGCTGAGGCTTTCCCATACGTCCTCTGAAATCTAGGTAGAAGCAGCGAAGCCTCCTTTACTTGTACCATCTGTGTAACTGTAGGCTTAACACCATATGGAAGCAGCCAAGTCTCAGTGGTGCCCCCAAGCAGTACTGGTGGCCATTTGAGCTGTGGCTGTAGCTGTAGCGGCCAAGATGCAGGGAACATCCTGAAGAGGCACAGGATAGTGGGACCCTGGGCCTGGTCCCCAGATCCAGTCCATTCTCCTAGGCCTCTTGGCCTGTGATAGGGAAGGGCTACCTTGAAGACTTCTGAAATGCTTTTGAGGCCTCTTTCTCATTGTCTTGGCTGTTAGTACCTGGCTGCCTTTCAGTAATGCTAATCTCTGTAGCAAGTGGTTGCTCCACAGCACAGCCCACTTGTATTCTTCTTCTGCAAATGCTCTTTCCTTTTTCTACCACACGGCCAGATTGGTAATTTTCCAAATTTTTAGGCTCTGCTTCCCATTTAATTTTAAGTTCCAACTTTAAGTCCCTCCTTTGCTACCATATCTGATTACAGGCTGTTAGAAGCAACCATGCCACTTCTTGAATGCTTTGCTACTTAGAAATTTTTTCCACGAGATACCCTAGGTCATTATTCTTAAGTTCATCCTGCCACAGAGCCCTAGGACATCAATACAATGCGGCCAAGTTCTTTGCTAGGGTATAGCAAGGGTAAACTTTGCTCCAGTTCCCAATAAGTTTCTTATTTCCATCTGACACCTCTTCAGCCTGACCTTCACTATCTATATTTCTGTCAGTATTTTGGTCACAACCACTTAACTAGTCTCTAAAGAGTTCCAAAATTCCCTCATCTTCCTTTCTTCTTTTGAACCCTCCTAACTCGTTCAATCTCTGCCTAATACGCAGTTCCAAAGCCTTTCCACATTTTCAGGTATCTTTATATCAATGCCCCACTCCCAGTACCAATTTTCTGTATTAGCCCATTTTTTGTTGCTGTAAAGAAATATCTGAGGCTGGGTAATTTGCTGGGTAGTTTAAAAAGAAAGGAGGTTTATTGAGCTCACATTTCATGCTATACAAGAAGCACGGCACCAGCACCTGCTTGGCTTCTGGTGAGGCTTCAAGAAGATTTTACTCATTGCAGAAGGCAAAGGGGGAGCAGGCATGTCACATAGTAAGAGAGGGAGCAAGAAAGCTGGGGAGGTGCCAGGTTCTTTTTAAGAATTAAATCTGGTGGTAAGTAATAGAGTGAGAACCCGCTCATTCCTGTGAGGACAGCACCAAGACATTCATGAGGGATCTACTCCGATGACCCAAACACCTCTCACTAGGCCCCACCTCCAATACTGGGGATCAAATTTCAACATGGGATTTGGAGGGCACACACATCCAAATAGTATCAGGATTGTTATGAAGACTTAAGGCCCAGTATTTTTGAATACAATACTCAATCTAGGATGTAACAGTGAAGCTGAGTAAACTATAACTGTTAAACTTAAGTTCCAGCTTTTCTCAAGTTAGTTATAGGATGTACTTAAGCAGTAAGCGTATTTAGGTAAAAGCAGTTGAATTATGTTAAATGTTGCCCTTTGCCACGTTACATTGAACACTGTTTGGATGCATGTTGAAAGACATGCTTTTATTTTTTTGTAAAACTCAATATAGGAGCTATGTCTACAATTAAAAGTGAAACATTTTGGCATGTTCGTTAATTCTAGTTTCATTTAATAACCTGTAAGGCATGTAAGTTTAAGCTTTTTTTCTTTTCTTTTTTTTTTTTTAAGTTAATGGGAAAATTTTGAGATGCAATACCAGTACTTTAGGATTTTGGTCTTGGTGTTTGTATGAAATTCTGAGGCCTTGATTTAAATCTTTCATTGTATTGTGATTTCCTTTTAGGTATATTGCGCTAAGTGAAACTTGTCAAATAAATCCTCCTTTTAAAAACTGAAAAAAAAAAAAAGAGGCTTCTAAAGAAATTAAAAATAGAACAACAACCATATAACCCAGCAGTCGTTCTGCTGGATATACACCCAAAGGAAAGGAAACGGCCTTCTAAATATATCTGCACTTCCATGTTCATTGCAACAGTAGTCACAATAGCCGAGACACGGAAATAACCTGAGTGTCCATCAATGGTCAGATGAATTTTAAAAAACCTGTGATATACACATACACACACAAAACACACAGTGGAACATTATTCAGCCTTAAAATTGAAATCCTGCCATTTGCCATGAATGAACCTGGAGGACATTGTGTTAACTAAAAACAGCTAGACACAGAAAGAAATATATTACAATGTCACTTATATGTGAAATCTTAAAAAAAAAAAAAAAAGTCAAACGTCCAGAGATAGGGAATAAAGCAGTGGTTACCAGGGATGTGGTTTGGCAGGAAAATGATGCAAAATAGCAGACATGTAGGAGAGGCAAGTCTAGAGACCTAATGTACAAGAACTATGGTTAGTAACATTGTATTGCATTTGGGATTTTTGCTACATGAATAGATTTTAGCTGCTTTTTCTACAGAAAAAAGGCTACCATGTGAAATGATGGATATGTTAATTTGCTTCACTCAAGTAACCATTTTTTATTACCTATGTGTATCTCATAACATCACGTTGTATACCCTAAATTTATACAATAAAATTTATAAAAAGGAGTTTTTACTACAAAAGATGTAATATCCCTTTCTTCTTAAAATATGTAAATTGAATGAAGTACATTAATAGAATTTCCGGTGTTGACCTGTTTTTATATTCTTGGGTCAAGAGGTATTACTGGCTTACATATTGTTGGATTTGGTTGCTAATTTATACAGTTGTTAGGATTTTTCATCTATGCTTGTGAGTGAGGTTGAAAAGCAACTTTCCTTTTTCTTAGTGCCTGTACATTAAGAGAAAGATTTTGGCATTAAGATTATTCTATACTAAAAAATCACATGTAGAGTCTTTTCTACACACTGGGATAATATTTCTATAAGTTGGAATTATTCAGGTTTTCTATTTCATAATGTCCATGACTTATGAAGTTATGTATTTTCAAAAATAGAATATATAGATGTTCATTTCATCTAAGTTTTCAATTTTATTGTTGTAAAATGTTTACAAAGTCTACTTCGACGTTATTAGTGTGTTTGTGTAGGAGTTATAGTCCTTTTATTGCTTAATAATGTTCATTTATTTTCTCTCTGCCCCTTCTCTTTCTCTCTTTCTTTCTTTCTCAAGACACACCAGAGATTTGTAAATTTTATTAGTTTTTATTATGGAACTGACTATTGTCTTTGGAAATTTTATTTATTCTATGCTTATTTTCTGTTAATCTAATGACCATAAAATACAAATGTATACACAGGATATTTACATCCTAACTTGCATTTTCAATTTCTTTTTGGTGTACTTTGAGGGATAGCTTCTAAAAAATTAGATTCAGTTAATTTTATCAATCATTTTGGAGATTTTTGTCCTTGTTACCTAGGTAAGAAATTTTTGCTTACTGTAAGATTGAAAGATTTTTTCCTAGATGTTCCTTTAAAAGTTCTGGATTTTAGCTTTTATGTTTAGGTGTATGATTTATTTTGAGTTAATTTTTGTGTATGTAGTTAGATAAGGGTCAATGTTTATTTTTCTCTATATGGATCACTATTTGTTGAAAATACTATTATTTCCCAACTCCAAAAAGGCATTGATAAGTTTATAATAAATCAATCGACCGTATATGTCTCACTATTTCTGGTCTCATTATAGTATTCTATTGCTTTATACACGTATCCTTTTAGAAACACCGTGCGGTCTTGATTACAGCAATTTTAAATTTATCATTAAAAGTGGAGTCCAATGCATGCAGCCAACAAACATATTTTAAAAAGCTAAACATCACTGATCATTAGAGAAATGCAAATAAAAACCACAATGAGATCCCATCTCACATCAGTCAGAATGGCGATTGTTAAAAAGGTAAGAAACAACAGATGCTGGCGAGGCTGTGGAGAAATAGGAATGCCTTTACACTGTTGGTGGGAGTGTAAATTAGTTCAATCATTGTGTAATACATGTGACAATTCCTCAAAGACCTAGAGACAGAAATACCATTCTACTGAGCATGATCATTACTGGATACATACTCAAAGGAATATAAACATTCTATTATAAAGACACACACATGCATATGTTCACCACAGCACTATTCACGACAGCAAAGACATGGAATCAATTTAAATGCTCACCAACTAGACTGGATAAAGAAAATGTGGTACATATACAACACAAAAATACTCTGCAGCCATAAAAAGGAATGAGATCATACCATTTGCAGGAACATGGATGGAGCTGGGGACCATTATCCTCAGCATACTAGTACAGGAACAGAAAACCAAATACCGTATGTTTTCATTTATAAGTAGGAACTAAATTATGGGAACACATGGATACATGGTGTAGGGGAACAACACACACTGGAACCTGCCAGAGTTTGCGGGTTGGGAGGATGCAGAGGATCAGGAAAAATAGCTAGTGGATGCTGGGATTAATACCTGGGTGATGGGATGATCTGTGCAGCAAACCACTATGGCACACATTTATCTGGGTAACAAACCTGCACATCCTGCTCATGTACCCCTGGACTTAAAATAAAAGTTGGAAATAAAAAAAATTAAAGTGGAGTCAAATTTTATTTCTCCTTTCTAAAATTTACTTTGCTATTTTATATCCTTTGCATTTCAGTTTAAATTTTAGGATTAATTTGTTGATCTCTATGGAAAACGTGACATTTTGATTAAAATTGCACTGAATCTATAGCTCAGCTTGAAAAAAAAATTGAATCTTTCAAGGTATATACATGCCTGTCTACATTTTGTGGAACTACTTTATTTTTCTGAGCAGTGTTTTGCCAATCTTAAACACTTATCTTGCATTTCTCTTGAACTATTTTATATATTTATACTACTGCAAGTTGTCCATATTTCATTTTCTAATTGATTATTACTAGTAATACTGAAATAATTTTTGTATATTCATCTTTTACCATGTGCCCTTATTAAGTTTGCTTTATTAATTCTAATAGTGGTTTCATAGGTGCTGTAAGATTTTTCTACACACATAATTATGTAATCTGCAAAGTAAGACAGTTTTACTTCTTTTTAAATCTAAATACTTTCATTTCATCTGGCCTTATTGTACTGATTGGAATTGATTTGAAAACGTTCTTCTTTTCTAAAATTAGTATTTAAAGCTATACATTTTTCTTTATCATCTGCAACTCCAAATTCTTATAACGTCTTGGTCTGATTTGGTGAATGTTTCTTATGAATTTGAGAAAAAAAGAATTCTGCCACTGCTGGACACATTTTATTAATTTCAATTAGGTTGAATTGATTGACAGCTTTAAGTTCTTCTCTATCCATGTTGATTTCTCTTTATTTGTTCAATATTTACTTGTTCAATCAATTATTTAAAAAATATATTGAAATCCCTTACGTTGTGTGGGCTTGTCTCATTGATCTTCCACATCAATTGGTTTCTGTTTTATATAGTTTGGAGCTCCCTTAATAGGTACATTCATAGTTAGAAGTGTTGTTATGTCTTTGATGGATTTACCCCTTTATCATTATGACATATACATTTTTCCTAATCTCTGATAATATTCCCTGTCCCAAATTTTTCTATGTCTGATATTAATACAGTATCCTTCTAGTACTTAAAGTTTTCATGATATTTTTCCTATACTTTTAGCTTATTTTTGTTGTGATATTTCTGTTTGTAGTACTAGTATCTATATTCCCACATTTGTAATGTATTATTTTTCCTTTGGCAATTTTTCAGATTTTTTTTCCTTTATTACAGTCGTTTGATAATTTTTTTTTGCCCTTTAATTATCATGTACATTGATTTGTGTTTCTTTTATGTTTTTGCTTAGGGTTTGTTCAGATTTGTGGAATTTAGGTTTCAATTCTCATCAAATTTGATGTGTTTTGGCAATTATTTTTTAAAACACACTTTCTATCTACTCTTTCCTTTTCTAGATCTCCAATTAAACAGATTTTGGACTGCTTGATATTGTCTCACACATTTTCATTTTCTTAAGACTTTCCTTTTCTTTAAAGAAAACAACTGTATTTCTCTGAATGCTTTAGTTTGGATCATTTCTATTGTAATGTCTTTAAGTTAGCCAGTCATTTATTCAGCCAGATCGAAACTTCAGCTAAGTCCATTTTGTGGATTTTCCGCTTCAGATAATTGTTTTTTTTAGCTCTGGGAATTATTTTGTTAACAATTCATTTCCCTGTTATGTTTATTCCTTTAAAACATTACACATATTTAATATCAGTGTCAGTTCTTAGGTTTTGCTATTGGGCCTTGTGCTATGTTTCCTTCCAGGCTTCCTACAAGCTACTCAGGTCTTGCTAGAGAGTGAGTGTTTATGTGATACCCGTTGATCATGAAGTCTAAGTTTCCTGTAATGAAGTGGATATCATTTTATCTAGCGAGCCATACACATGGGTATAAGCATTAGTGATTTATCACTAAGCGGAAAGGGCATAAAAGGCAATTGACTTAGGCAGGTATAGAAGGTACAAATAAGTTGTGAGTGGGTGACTCAGACTCCTTTATCACCAACTTCTGCTGCAAGTGTATTTGTTTATTTATTTATTTTTGAGATTGAGTTTCACTCTTGTCGCCCAGGCTGGAGCGCAATGGCGCTGTCTCAGTCACTGCAACCTCTCCCTCCCAGGTTCAAGTGATTCTCCAGCCTCAGCCTCCTAAGTAGCTGGCCTTATATGCACCCACCACCACCCCAGTCAAGTTTTTTGTATTTTTAGTAGAGACGGGGTTTCACTGCGTTGGCCAGGCTGGTCTCGAACTCCTGACCTCAAGTGATCCACCCACTTCAGCCTCCCAAAGTGCTGGTGAGAGGTGACGATGTTCTAGCAGCCATCACTCCCAGCGCCTCCTCGGCTTCTGGCAGTGCTTGAGGAGCCCTTCAGCCCGCCACAGCACTGTGGGAGCCCCTCTCGGCTGGCTGAGGCCGGAGCTGACTCCCCCTGCTTGCAGGTAGGTGTGGAGAGAGAGGGGCCGGCGGGAGCCCGGGCTGCGCCGGCGCTCGTGGGCTAGTATGAGTTCCGGCGGGAGCCGGCGGGGGCTTGGCGGGTCCGGCACACGGAGCTGCCGGCCGGCGCCCACGGTCCAGGGCAGTGAGGGGCTTAGCACCCAGGCCAGCAGCTGCGGAGGTTGCGCGGTGTCCCCCAGCAGTGCCAGCGCTGCACTCAAATTCTCGCTGGGCCTTAGCTGCCTCCCCGCGGGGCAAGGCTCAAGACCTGCAGCCCGCCATGTCTCAGCTCCTTCCCCCTGCGGTGGGCTCCTGCGCCGTCAGAGCCTCCCCGACTGGCGGGCGCTGCCCCCTGCTCCGTGGCCCCTGGTCCCATCCACAGCCCAAGGGCTGAGGAGTGCAGGCATGGCTTGGCACTGCGGGCAGCTTGGTCTGCAGCCCTTGTGCAGGATGCACTAGGTGAAGCCAGCTGGGCTCCTGAGCAGGATGGGGACTTGGAGAACTTTTATATCTAGCGGGAGGATTGTATGTGCACCAATCAGCACTCTACATCTAGCTAATCTGGTGGGGACTTGGAGAACTTTTATGTCTAGCTAGAGAATACAGCAATCAGCACAGGGTGTCTAGCTCAAGGTTTGTAAATACACCAATCAGTACTCTGTGTCTAGCCCAAGGATTGTAAATACACCAATTGGTACTCTGTATCTAGTTAACCCTGTGTCTAGCTAACCTAGTGGGGACTTGGAGAACTTTTCTGTCTAGCACTCTGTGTCTAGCTCAAGGATTGTAAAGGCACCAATCAGCACTCTGTCAAAACCGACCGATCAGCTCTCTGTAAAATGGGCCAATCAGCAGGATGTGGGTGGGGCCAGATAAAGGAATAAAAGTAGGCTGCCCGAGCCAGCCAGGGGCAACCTACTCGGGTTCCTTTCTATGCTGTAGGGGCTTTGTTATTTTGCTCTTTGCAGTAAATGTTGCTGATACTCTCACTCTTTGGGTCCATGCTGCGTTTATGAGCTGTAACACTCACCTCCAAGGTCTGCAGCTTCACTCCTGAAGCCAGCGAGACCACTAACCCACGAGAAGGAAGAAGCTCTAGACACATCTGAACTTCTGAAGGAACAAACTCCTTACACACCATCTTTAAGAACTGTAACCCTCACGGCGATCCGTACACACCATCTTTAAGAACTGTGACCCTCACGGCGATCCGTACACACCCTCTTTAAGAACTGTAACCCTCACGGCGATCCGTACACACCCTCTTTAAGAACTGTAACCCTCACGGCGAGGGTCCGCAGTTTCATTCTTGAAGTCAGTGAGACGAAGAACCCACCAATTCCGGACACACTGAGGTTACAGGCGTGAGCCACCGCGCGGGGCTACCATCCGAGAAGTATCTTATGATCAGTTGACTAAAGAAGAAAAAACTCAAAGCCTAGTTACAGATAGGTAGGTCTGCAAGAAATGTTGATGCGAACTGAAAGAGGATGACTGCTGCATTTTAACCCCACTCAGAGATGACCGTAAAGGAAAGCAGTGAAGGAAAACTTTGCCTGTGGGCAAAATTTGGTTGCTTAATTTGAAGTGAGTTGCCGGAAGTATACTGTTGACCCTTAAGCAGCAAAGGTTTAAGTGTGCAAGTCCACATATACAAGGATTTTCTTCTCTGCCACCGCTGAGACGGCAAGACCAATCCTTTTCCTCCTCCTCAGCTGTGAAGATAATGAGAATAAAGACCTTCATGATGGTTCACTTCCACTTAGTAAACGGTAAATATATTTTATCTTATGATTTTCTTAATAGCATTTTCTTTTCTCTAGCTTACTTTATTGTCAGGACGCAGTATATGATACATGTAACACACAAAGTATGTGTTAATCCATTGTTTATGTTAATGGTAAGGCTTCCCTCAACAGTAGGCTAGTAATAGTTAAGTTTTGGGAAAGCCAAATGTTATACATACATTTTCATTAGTGTCACTGCTCTTAACTCCTGTGTTGTTAAAGGGTCAACTGTGTGTCTACAACAATTTGAGGGCAGTTGCTAAGTCTGGTTGAATGGTCAGCAGCTTGGAAGAAACAGAATTGTAAAGCTGGTGAAAAGGAAGTCTGAGGGGCAGGCATGTAGCTGGATGGCTTGGAGGTGGCACAGACTATGAAGATAGGTATGTCTGATGTGAATATCACTAAAGGGCATCTTACTAAGGAGGGGGCTGCTAATTAGAAGGACAAAATGAAGGACTCAGAGAGTATCAGCTAACCTCTTTCATCAGCCACCCCAGTGCTTGCTCAATGGGCTCGTGGACATAGTGGCCATGGTGGCACCAATGAAGGCTATGCATGAGGTCTACAACAAGGCATCTCTTTGTTGTCTGATTTGGCTGCTGTTACTGCTGAGTGTCTAATCTGCCAAAATAGATACTAACATTGAGCTCCTAAGGTGGCACCATTGCTTGTGGGACCAGCCAGCCACCTATGGGTGGCTGAATACATTGACCTTTCGCATTATGAAGGAGGCAGACTTGCCCTCACTGGGACGAACATGTATTCTGCATATGAATTTGCCTTCCCTGCCTGCACCACCATCTGTGAACTCACAGAATGCCCTACTCACAGTCTGGGTGGTGCTCCATATCATGTTGCTACTCATCAAGGAATTTACATCACAGAAAGAAAGTGACTTGGTCATAGTTTAGTTTAATGGTGACATCTTTTTCTTTCTAAATGGTTTATAAAACAGTAGTCTGAAAATCGTCACATACATTCTGTGAATATGATGATAATTTTCTCTACAGATTTGAAATGACATGTTATATTAATTAAAAACTTGCCTTCCTATAATCTCTGTTAAATTGACCTTTTTCTGAGATCTGGCTATATTGATTCAGAATAAATGTGGCAACGAAGGCTTAAAGAGGTTAAGTAATCAGCCCTAATGTCAGTCAGCTGGGTAGTGGCAGCGACAGGCCTAAAACTGATTTCCTTGTCATACAATAGTGAAATGTATTACCACCTCAAATTGCCTGGACAAACAAACATAAGGAAAGATACCAGATTTCAGAGTTAGAAAGAACATCTTTTTGTCACTTACTTGCTTTATCTCCTTAAACGATTCACTTAACCACTCTGGAGTTAGTCTCAATTTCCTTATATTCATTATTAAGCAAATAGTGCCTACCTTCACTCTAAATGAAATGTGCCAGGCATGTAGATGGGTATACAGTAAGTAGTTACTAGTGAGTAAATAATGACAAAATTTTAAACCTTCCATTTTTGGTACTATGATTGACTATAACAGAGAGTATTTCCTAAGGAATCAATGAGTCCCTGACATTAGATGCCATCCAACTTGCTGTCCAGCACTGGAAAATGCCTCATGTGAATCAGGAGCTTTATATTGTTTTAAGTGTATTGTTCAGGAAAGAGAGGAAACAACATTATTTCATATTTTTACATCTCTGAGCATATTTTTTTATGTGGGAAAGAATTTTTTTCTATAATTGTTGCTGGACTGTACTTTGCTACTAAAAGAGTAATTTAACCTCAACTTGGGAAACTAAATTCAGGTCTTCTCTGTTCGTTCTTTCTTTGGACATACACATATTTCAAATAGATGGTGATGTTAAAAGTAAAGTATCATTTTGCTAGATATTCACTTCATTAAAACTATACACTGGAGACCTGAAGGGTCTAGACTGGTAGTCATTTTATACTGATCAAGAATGTTTTGTCTCCTGCCATTTCCCTTGGTACTGCAGAGACTTATTCTGTGGCTTTTAACAGCTATAGATTAAAACAAAAATACAAAACTCTCAATACACAAGCTCTCGTCATAACAACCATAGAAGCAAAAGAACCATTATTTAGTAGTAGTATTCAATATATTAAGTGAGGAAAAAAGCTCTGTAATATGATATGAGCCCATTTTTGAAACTCTAATCTTTAAAGCAGGTAACATATCCTTAACTTCTGTGCTGCAGGTTAAATACTTTTATAATTATTGATACAAGTGTAAGCACATTTGAGTTTCACTACTTTTCTACTCCTTATCTAAATGTGTGATGTAACCTTCAAATGTGTCTTTTTTTTTTTTTTTTTGCCATTTTTTGGGAGGTATAAAGCTAATTAATTAAGTACAAATATATATAATTAAGGTAAAACCCATATAGTATAAATTACTTAAAAATTATTTTAAAGTAGTTTAGTGAATTAATAAATGCAAAAATGATAAAATAAAATTCTATTGACAAATCAAAATTCTTTAGTAATATTTTGTTCATGTTTATTTAAAGTCATACTTTACATAAAAATGAAAAAATCATTCTCAGGAGTTAGCTTTGCTGCTAATCAAAAACCATTTAATGTTTGGTTCCATATAATAAATAGTGTGCCTCTAAGATTTTATCAACAGAAAAAGCTTTAGACTTGAAGATGGAGATTTATTTCCAGTTCTGGGATAATAAGGACACTTAGGTAAATTATAATCTGCTTCAACCTAAGCTTTCCTTTTTTAAAAGATGAAAGAATGAGTTTTGAGGACCCATTTCGCTCTAAAAACTAAGATACTTGATAAAAATGGATTTGATAGCTATTTAGATCAATGTAGGAAAACTTATTCTTAAGAACCTCTCTGTATCCCTTGTTACCTTGTAAATTTTGTGTGTGCAAGATTGCGACCTATTTATTTTAGTACACCAGTGACAAATATGATGTCTAGTATGTATCCAGTGCTCCATAATTGCAGAATAAATAGTCATTGCATCAAAGTTAAAACCAGAAAATAGTGTTCTGTTGCGACTTGCTAAAATAAAAATCTAGAAAAAATGCACACACACACACACACACACTTGAACCTTGTTAGAAGACTTACAGGATAACGTGAGAAGTTTCAGATGGCAATTGTTAAGTTAAATCTTAAACACTGTGACATTATAAGTGGTGCAAACATTCAATTAAAGCGATAAAACCCAAACTTACAAGATCGTGTGTAATTTATTTGAAGAAGCAGTGTCTTCTAGCTTGATGCAGATTCTTCTTAAATTACTAATGAGCTTGACCTTTAAAACCACTTGGCAAGATGGTTTTATTGCTTGCTAGTCAGGCTGCACATTTTTACAACACACTCATATGTAAAATTGAAAACCTCAACAACTTTTCAGATATTTAAAAAACAAAGCTTAGCATTTGCCCATTTCGTTGATTCTCTTCTTATCCTTTCTAGTTCAAGATAGTTGGTTTGCATTTAGGGTATGTGGAAATAACACTAGTCTAATTTTTTTCTTATAGAAAAGCTTTCATTTGGGCCTTTTATGATGAGTTTAGTCACTTTTCTTATTGCTTCATTGCTAGTGAATATACGTAATATCTCCCTGTTCTGTGGAAAGTTGAAACATCAAACTATTTGGCAGGACCAATTCAGAATTTAATATTGCTGTCTTTTCAGGCCCCAATTCCTTTTATTTGATGGGCTGTGGTGAAGTTTTGCTGGGTACATCAAGTGGTCCTGTCCCGGGGCCCATGTTTGCAGTGGCAGATTAAGGGACACTGCCTTTGGGCGCCAGGGCAGCACACTCTGACTCCGGCATTAGCTGATTCAGGTGGGCTGGTTCTTGGACCTCCAGGTGTCCTGCTCCTGTGCCAGCAGTGGCAGTGGTGGGCAGGTTCTCAAGGCCTTGGGCAGTGGGTGTGGTGTGGCTGAACAAACCTCTGGCTCCCATGCTGTCCACATTGGTGCTGGTGTTGGCTATGATAGGCTGAGAGCAAGTCCCCAGATCACAGGCAGTGCATAGAGGTGGGTGCCAGCTGTGGTGGCAGTGGTAGGTTGGGTGGGCCTGACCTCAGGCCCCTGACAGGAGTGCACAGGTGACACCAGTGGTGGATCCAACTGAGCACTGTTTGGCCCTTAGGTCTCCAGATGGGACAGCATGCTCTGGCACTGGAGGGGCTGAGCTGGCCAGGCAGACCTGACCTTAGGCCCTCAGGGGCTATGGTAGGCAGGGGCAGGGTGATCCCTAGGACCAGGGTGAAATGCTGGGGTGGGGGTAGCCGCAGCTGTGCTGCAGCCCTGCTACTTGGGGGGTGGGGTTGTTTTCAGTGGCAGCAGCCCTAAGCAGGCAGCTGGGGAGCTCACACTTTGCTCAGACTTTGGCCCTGGCTGTTGTAGCAGGCCTTGTGGATAGGGGAGTTTGTCCTCAGGACACGTGAAAATGCACAGCATCTTCACTGTTGCGGGCAGCGGGGTCAGTGGGGTCTTTGGAATGGCTCACGCTTCAGCCCTGGCTGCAACAGCATCAGCCAGTCACAGCAGGGGCTGCAGGCAGGGAATGTTGATGTGTGGAGGATGTGTGGGGGCAGGGCTGTTGAGCCCCCAGGCACGATGCCCTTTGGTGGGAACTAGACTCTCTGTATGCACTGTGCTATTAGGGATGGGGTTGTATCTAGCTTGAGCGCCCTCGTTGGAGCAATGCCATCCTGCGACCTTCAGGCAGTGCCCTATGTTAGTCTCTGGGTGGAGGGTCTTCCCTGTGGCTAGGATTGCAGGAGCCTGTGGTGAGAACGTGGACTGCTGGGATCACACACTTACTCTGTCCTATATGGAGGAGCCCCTCGAGGCTCCCAATTGATTCAGCCCAACAGTCTGCTTCAATTCCTTCTTCCTTGCTTTAAGTGTGTCTTGTCACTTCTCTGTTGAATTCCGGTGTTCTCTCAGATGATCTATTCAAAGTGTGATATCTACTCACTATGTTGGTTCTTCTGTGTGGAGGTGGCAGTACCCAATGCCTCTAGTCAGCCATCTTGAAGCCCTTCCTCCTTTTGTATAGTTTTGGATTTTAAAGTATTTATCCTGCATATTAGAAATGTAAGATTAATCAGTAAGCATGGGAAGGAGGAACAATCAAAAACTGAAACCAATGTGAAACAAATGAACCTACTATATTCCAAATAAATACCATAATCACACTAAAAAGAAAGCAAGAAAGAGAGAGGAAAAAAAGAGAAGAGTGGTTGCAAATAATCTTGCATGGCTCCTTGGAAGGTGGCAGAGTTTGCTATAGTGGTTCCTCCAGACCCTGTCAATATTGGGGTCAGGCCCAGCCAGGATGGTACCTGAAAGCCCAGCCTTGCTGGGGTAGGGACAGGAGGGGACAGGGTAAGGAGTAGTCACCTTTGTGACCCAGAGTCTACTACAGCACTAGGGGAGCCAGTTTTAGGAGAGGCACCAGCTTTGACTCTTGGAGCCAGCTGGTGAAAGTGATAGATGAGTATCTGATATCAGCAAGACTTCTACAAAAAGAGGCCCAAACTCAACATGAGAATTCACGGAAGAACAAAAGAAACCCACAGGCAATGTTGCAACATGCTTAGGATTGTGAAGTACAGCTTTACACTCAACACAGTCTCAAGAAGAACTGAAATTGGAGGACCTGAAGAAACTAGCACTAATCCTAAAGAATATTTTTACATATAATAAAGAATTTCCACTTGACGTTCAGCGTGTCCCCTCAAAAAGAACCTTAGTACTTGGAGAAAAACAGTATTTGGAATTTGGAGAAGATGAAGAACAGGGTGGTGCTGGAGCAGGGTCTCCCGATTCTTTTCCTGCTAGAGTTCATGGTACTCTATTACATGTATTAGTCTGTTTTCACACTGCTGATAAAGACATACCTGAGATTGGGCAATTTACAAAAGAAAGAGGTTTAATTGGACTTACAGTTCCACGTGGCTGAGGAAGCTTCACAATCATGGCGGAAGGCAAGGAGGAGCAAGCCTCGTCTTACACAGATGGCAGCAGCCAAAGAGAGAATGAGGAAGATGCAAAAGCAGAAACTCCTGATAAAATCGTCAGATTTCATGAGACTTATTCACCATCACGAGAACAGTATGGGGGAAACCACCCCCATGATTCAATTATCTCCCATCTGGTCCCTCCCACTACACATGGGAATTATGGGAGTACAATTCAAGATGAGATTTGGGTGGAGACACAGAGTCAAACCATATCATGACTTTATTACCAAAGTTGCCATCAGAACCAAGAGCGGTGTTACTACTAGAACTGAGAATATTGGTCTGAAATATACTAAGCAGCACATATCACTACTTTATTACCAAAGTTGTTCTCAGAATCAGGAGTGGTGTTACTCAGTACTAGAATTGAGAAAATTGGCCTGTAATACGCTGTATTAAACTGAGTATCAAGGAGCTGAATGACATAGATTTAAGTACTGTGCAAGATACTCCTGTGGCTTTAAGAAGACACATATGTTCATTTTAATGTGAACATTGAGCTGCAGAAGTATATTAAAAAATTAACCAAAGGTGAGACTCTCTTCTTTAAATTCAAAGACTACAAGCCTACAGAATGTTTGTCAGCACTTCATGGAGATGGGTGAAATTAAACCTGGGCCACTTGTAATAGAATTGTACAAAAAATCTACTGACTTTAAAAAAATGAAATTGCAATTACAGACTAAGAAACCACTTGATCTTCATTTATTAATACATCAAACTTTGCACACAGAATGATCCTGACATGAATCACTTGAAACTTTTGTGAATTTTGCCAATCATTAGAAACCATCATAGCTCTGTGTATCACATTCACCCTCAGCAGGTAGGAAGCATGTTGTACCCATGCCAGTAGGCCAGAGTTTCCATATATCTTCTGAAATCTAGGTGATGGTCCCCAAACCTCAATTCTTGACTTCTGTGCACCCTCAAGCTCAACACTACGTGGAAGCTGCCAAGGGATGGGGCTTGCACCCTTTGAAACCATGGGCCAAGCTGTACCTTGGCCCCTTTTAGCAATGTCTAGAGCACCTGGAATGCAGGGCACCAACTCCCTAGGCTGCACACAGCGTGGGGACCCTGGACCCAGACCGTGAAACTATTTTTTCTTCCTCGACTTCTGGGTCTGTGATGGGAGGGGTGGCCATAAAGATCTGTGACATGCCCTGGAGACATTTTCCCCATTGTCTTTGGTATTAACATTTAGCTCTTTGTTATTTATGTGAATTTCTGCAGCCAGCTGGAATTTCTTCTTAAAAAATGGGTTTTTCTTTTCTGCTGTGTTGTTCAGGCTGCAAATTTTCTGAACTTTTATGCTCTGTTTCTCTTTTAAAATGGAAGCTTTTAACAGCACCCAAGTCACCTTTTGAATGGTTTGTTGCTCAGAAATTTCTTCCACTAGATACCCTATATTATCTCTCTCAAGTTCAAAGTTCCACAAATCTCTAGGGCAAGGGCAAAATGCCACCAGTCTCTTTGTTAGAACATAACAAGAGTCACCTTTGCTCCAGTTCCCAACAAGTTCCTCATCTCGATCTGAGAGCACCTCAGCCTGGACCTTATTGTTTATATCACTATCAGCATTTTTATCAAAGCCATTCGAGAAGTCTCTAGGAGGTTCCAAACTTTCCCACATTTTCCTGTCTTCTTCTGAGCCCGCTAAACTGTTCAGCCTCTGCCTGATATCCAGTTCCAAAGTCGCTTCCACATTTTCAGGTATCTTTTCAGCAATGTCCCGCTCTACTGGTACCAATTTACTGTATTAGTCCGTTTTCATGCTGCTGATAAAGACATAGCCAAGACTGGGAAGAAAAAGATTTAATTGGACTTACCAGTTTCACATGGCTGGGGAGGCCTCAGAAACATGGCACTACTTACATGACAGTAGCAAGAGAAAATGAGAAAGATGCAAAAGTGGAAACCCCTGATAAAGCCATGAGATGTTGTGAGATTTATTCCCTACCATGAGAATAATTCCCTACCATGAGAACAGTATGGAGAAAACTGCCATCATGATTCAAAACTGCCATCATGATTCAAATTATCTCCCACCAGGCCCCTCCCACAACATGTGGGAATTATGAGAGTACAATTCAGGATGAAATTTGGGTGGGGACACAGCCAAACAATAACACCTGTGAACAACATAAAGCTGCATCTGTTGCCCAGAGAGCCTTTTAATGGGAGAGTGCATTTACACATTTACAATTGATTACAAATTTATAAATTTAGATTGTGATCTATTCACTTTCAATTCTACCCTATATTTTTAACTTTATTTTTTGGTCTGGATTTATAGTTTTGTCTTTCCTCCTCTTCCTTTTTTCTTTCCTTTGACTTGAAATCCGTTCCCATCCACATTCCATTCTGTTTTATTCTTTAAGTTGTTACTCTAAAAGTCTTAGTTTGAATATTTGGCTTAGACTCTAGCCTTAGTAACTATGTTTGTTTACATCTCAAATAGTACAAAGGACCCAGTAGAAAGACCTGTTTTGCTAGTTGGTGTCCAAGGACATCTGTGGTTTATTTGTTGAGAAAGCCAGAATTGCCAAACTGTTTTTGAGGAATTCCCAGTTCAGATCAACTGCCAGATTATGATATCAGGGGATTCAGGAGACACCAATCAAACTGATGACTGAAGTCATTAATAAAGAGTTGCTTCATTATTTCCAACTAAATATGAAAGAAGACTGCAATCAAAGATTTTGAAAATATTGTGAGGCCCAGTCAGAATGTGAGAACAGAAAGAGTTTGGGGGTGATGAGCAGGAGAGGCCAGGAGGCACAACTAGGTGAGAGAAACAGAATCAGAAAGAGGGGACCAACATGAGAAAAGCAGACTTTATTGACAGCACACTTTGCCTGAGCAGTTTTCACAGAGATTTTGGAATCAAAAGCTTGAGGAAAAATGGGCTGGGCCTGGTGACTCATGCCTGTAATCCCAGTACTTTGGGAGTCTGAGGTGCGCAGATCACCTGAGGTCAGGAGTTCGAGACCAGCCTGGCCAACATGGTAAAACCCCATCTCTACTAAAAATACAAAATTAGCCAAGCATGGTGGTGGGCTCCTGTAATTGCAGCTACTCTGGAGGTTGAGGCAAGAATCACTTAGAACCCAGGAGGTGGAGGCTGCAGTGAGCCAAGATTGTGTTACTGCACTTCAGCCTTGGTGACAGAGCGAGAAGAGTCTCAGAAAGAAAAAAAAAAATGAGGAAAAATGAAATTGTAAAAAGTGGTTAATATTTTCGTAAATTCACCCTAACTCAGAAAAGTCAACAAATTACTTTTTGTTGCTTTTGTAAAATTCAAGTGATATGTAACTGTCACTGGTGACAGGCAGATATGGTCAGCAGTCTCCTTGGGGTCAGCTCATAGATTTCTTTTTTTGTTCAGAAGGTCTTGAAATGAGTGCAGAGGAAATGTCAGACCACAGGTACAATTAGAAAATAAAAGCAACTTATGTTAAGAACAAAAGATAAGTTTAAAAATTTTACCACCACACTTGCTAGACCTTTTAAAGTAAACTATTTGAACTTACGGTATTTTTCAAGGTAGAAGCTACTTAGGGATGATTTTTTATAAGAATGAGTGGGAGACTTTTTTTAATGAATGTCACTGTGACTTACAGTTGTATTCATTTTTACTTTAGAAAAATATTGAAAGAAAGAAATTATGTATGACTAGGGACATTAAATTTCCAGTAGAGGTTTCTATAAAGCAGATTCCATAATGTGTAAAGGAACAGGATTTATTACAATATATTTAAGCAAAGATAAATTTTTGCTGCTTCTATCTTGACTAAATAAAGACAGTTGGATTTTCTACCTCAGAGAGGCATTAGAAAGTCTAATTTGCAGGAGATTTGTGATAATGACCTGGGAAATGAAATAGCTGTCGGGCTACTGGCACTTTTTTTTAGATCTATCATTTTACTTCCGACATCCTACTTACTAGAAATGATGAGGTTTTCTTTTAAAAGTTCCTATGCAAGGGCCGTGCATGGTGGCTCATGCCTGTAATCCCAGCACTTTGAGAGGCCGAGGCGGGTGAATCACCTGAGGTCAGGAGTTCGAGACCAGTCTGACCAATATGATGAAATCCCGCCTCTACTAAAAGTACAAAAATTAGCTGGGCATAGTGGCATGTGCCTGTAATCTGAGCTACTCACAAGGCTGAGACAGGAGAATCGCTTGAACCTGGGAGCAGAGGTTGCGGTAAGCCAAAATCGCGCCATTGCTCTCAAACCTGGGCAACAAAGGCGAAACTCCATCTCAAACACTTTAACAAACAAACAAACAAACAAACAAAAAAGTTTCTATGCAAGAACTTCACTATTTCATTGCACTTTTGAGGCTGACCATTTTTTCCTTTTTGAAAAAAATCGAGTATAATTATTTCATACTTCTACCTCAGCATTCAGAGTTTCTCATTTAGTTAAGTCACAATTTTTTGATTCTAATGCTGTACCAAAAATATAAGAAAAAAGAAAGAAAACTAAAAGAAAAAATTAAAATCTGCCAGGACAGAATTAGGAAGGAGAGATGTTTGTCAAATTGCGAACTGACCACTCCTTCAGGAAGGAAATTTTGAAATGGTCTCCTCTAATTCCTCATTTCTTATTTGCTGTTTAGTTTGGGATTTTATCCATGTGAGTATAATGCATTTCAAGATTGTCTTTTACATGTTTATCCTGCTCGAGATCTTAAATAGGTATAAAAATTGGAAATTTTTGACCATTCTTTTTTCAGATATACTTTTTTTGTCCACTCTATCATTTTCTTATTATGGAATTCCAATTAATTATATGTTAGATTCTTTGTTCCTATCTATAATGGGTCCTTCAGGCTCTGTACAGTTTTCTTTCTGCTCTTCACATTAGAGGAATTCTGTTAATCTATCGTATAATTCATTTGCTCTTTCCTCTATCTGATTTGCTGTTAAGTTGCCTCAGTGAACATTTTATTTCAAATATTGTATTTGTATTTCCAAAGTTTCATTTCTAACGTCTTTTAAAAATCATTTCTCTTTCACTGAAGATATTTCCTATCTTTTGATTAATCATATCCCATTTTTTTCATATCTGAGAAAGGTTATAAAAGCTGCTTTAAAGTTCTGTCCTGTTAATTCTAACATATGGTTCCAATCAGAGTTGATCTCAGGTTCATTTCCATTTTCCCTGGAGTGTGCATCATTTTCATGATTTATCAACTATCACATAATTTTAAATTATATATTATACATTATGACAATAAAGTTGCAAAGGCACTGGATTTTGTTATTTGTCTGTGACACGTTATTTTGTTTGTCTCAGCTAGTAATTATATCAATTAAACTTTAACTACAAACTGCTTCTTGGACAACAGCTCTCATCTGAGTTCAGATCTGTCATTAGGTGTGTGGCTTTTAGCTTCCCCCGAGCATTTGTGATCTGGGATTAGCCATAGATGTGGTAAAATAAATTTGGTGACCCACTTCTGGCCCTTTGGGATTATTATTTTTTCCAGTTCCCATGTTTTTCTGTATTTATTTTTCTGGCACTGAAGGGAAGTTTGACTGTGTTTTTCCATCACTGCCCACCTGCTATGCTGATTGTGTGTAGCTCTAGACTAAAACCAAAAGAGAAAACACCCATACAATTGTGAATGCATAACATGCAAGTCTTCTCTATTTATAAACACTTGAAAAGAATTTTCCATGCTTTATGTAATTGTGCTTGTTATCTGGTAGGTGTCCCTTTATAAAATGTTTGGGATTTATGGCTGTTATATGGAGGAAGATCCTTCCAGGAGGATCTTATCTCTTAGCAGATGTAGAAATTCTAGATGTTTTAATACGGCCTGTTGTTGTTTTTTTGTAACCAGTATTTTTAAACTGCTCTGTAATTTGTATTTTGATTTTATTTTTTAACGCCCCCCCTTTTTTTTTTAATAAAAAGTTAATCTCTTTTAAAGCAATCAACTTTTTCTTTTATCCTTTGTCCTCCTCTGTTTTGTTAATTTCCAGTTTATTGTTTTCTTGTCAGAGAATATATTACATACTATTTTACTTTTTGGAGTTTGTCCATGTATTCTTTGTGATAAAATATTACATCAAGTTTTCAAATTTTTAAAACACTTGAGAAGAAGTTAATTTCTCTTATCAGCATACATAGGTTGGTATAAATCATTATTTATCTTATTTTTCTTCTAAAATTTTTGGTTACTCAATCTCTTTTCTGACAGAGGTAACTTAATATTTCTCTTTTCCATAATATTTCTATGGATTTCTGTTGCATTTCCTGCTGTTTTACATTTAAATATTCTCACTGATACGTGATTTGTTATATACATCTATGACAGCTATCCAATGTTCTCATTTTTAATATAAAATGTTTTGTTATGAAGTGCCTTTTATTGTCTCATTTATAAATTTACCCTTAATTAGACAGTTTCATATATCAAAATTATTACTTGAGCTATCTTTTTACTACATTTTCTTTCTTCCTTTTTTTTTGTTTTTGAGACGGAGTCTCACTTTGTTGCCTAGGCTGGAGTGCAGTGGCTTGATCTTGGCTCACTGCAAGCTCCGCCTCCCAGATTTTATGCCATTCTCCTGCCTCAGCCTCCCGAGTAGCTGGGACTACAGGTGCCCACCACCTCGCCCGGCTAGTTTTTTTTTGTATTTTTTAGTAGAGACGGGGTTTCACAGTGTTAGCCAGGATGGTCTCGATCTCCTGACCTCGTGATCCGCCCGTCTCGGCCTCCCAAAGTGCTGGGATTACAGGCTTGAGCCACTGCGCCCGGCCTCCTTTTTCTGTTCTAACACACAAGTTACTCTTATAACTGTCAAACTATAAATGTTATTTCTCTCTCCTTGTTTCACTTCCAAGGAAACAAAAATCATGGTATTCTGAAGACCAGAGGTACGAATCTCCCTCATTTGACATCCTGCTGGGCCTGAATCTGTTTCATTGCTAATGATTTGCTGCCAAAACTATGCAAGCTGCCTCCCTCTAGGCTTAGGGGCTATCATGGAAGAGGAGGGTGCAAAAGATTTTAAGGGCTGGTTTCAAGGGATAAAGTTAGGTTAAGATCAAACCCTCTGAGTCAAGAAGGGGATGCAATAAATGCTCAAACAGCTGGTAAAACAAGATTAGTTGTCTTCTAAACTATTATGTGTCACTTTTGCATCCACCCCAACCATAAAAATTTTCTGCTTGGTATAGAATTAAAGGAAAATATTTACTAACAGGATAAAATACCTTGTAACAAAGTCTCCTGGGTATAATACTCCCAATTTTAAGTTGTGAAGATAAATCTATCTACCTACCTATCTTTCTTTCTTTCTGTCATCTGCCTATCTCTATCATCTATCTATTTTTAATTACTTTTCAGAGCAATGTTTATGTTTTAATTGCTAATTAATAGATAATTGCTATAAATCTATAACAGAAACCAAGCTTACAGTAGCTCAACATATAAGTTAAAAATAAGTTAGTCTTATAACTTTTGTCTTTTGGTTTTGTTGTCTTTTTTTACTTAAAATAATAATTTTAAGAAGTTATGAATGCCTGCCCATATCTATTCCTATATGACCTAGAACAATTAATTGACCATAAGTCTTTTGATGCTTAAGGCCCTCAGTCACAGGGAGTCCTGCCAAGGAAAAATAACACTGCAGAATTATGTAACTTCTCCTGTGACAAAACCTTTTCTCTCCCAAATACCAATATATGGTGCAATGCAAAAGTGGTGGGAAAAATGGATTTGTCTACTGTTAACACGTCTATAACAATTTAGACACCGAGTACCAGGCGTTCCTTGCATTTAATTTATAGCCTCCTCAGGATGCTATACCTATGGAGATAAATTGGCCAGAAGAGAAATTAAGTATAATACATTCTTATTTAATGTTGGCCCTACAATTTTTAAATAGGGTTAATCATGAAATTCAAATAACCCTTCATAAGGAGGATAAACATATTGTGAGTTGAATCAAAGAATATGATGATGCATGCAGGGTTTGTCCTGGCTGATTGGGCCGTTTAACTGCCCTCTGACTCTACCTATGACCTTCTTGGACACCTAATCTTTGTTATCTGTATGGTGTTTATCACTGTATTAGTATTATGTATCTCTTGTAAATGTTATGCCAGATACAACAAAGGGAAGAAGGCACAATTAAAGACCCAGATTATGATAGCTTGCAAAATAGATATGATCTAGGATTCTTTTTAGACTAAACTCTAGGCCTGATTCCATCTCATCCCTGAAATAATTGGCTATTACATTAGGTCAAGCCATGTCCTCCTCCATTAACCAAATTGCTAACATTTAAAACTATATTACCATGAAATCAGAGGACTCTAGGAACAAGCCTTCCTAGCACCATGGGACGCTGCCAGATGGCCAAATCAGACAACTCTACGAATGAGCCTTCCTAGTGCCATGGGACATGCTGCTGTTTGTTGGCCTGAACATGCATTCTATGGAATGCTTTTTGGCCATGAGTGGGGTCTGAAGACCAAGCTCTGATTTTTTTATCTTGCCAAATTTCCTACCTAGGGGGTTTAGAGACTCAAGCCTTACAAACCATAAATTCTCATCAGATGGGTTTTATTTAACCTTGTACATCAGGAGTTACTTTCCAATCTGACTGTGGCACAACATGGAAGAAAATCAAAATATTTTACCCCAAAATAGGTTTTCTTGCTATACCTTGAAATGACCTTGCAAAGTCTTTTGTGGGAAAAATCCACATCCTATAGAGAATCCCATTTCCCCTTTGTTTTCCTTCATTTCTTTCCAAATTCAGGGGATAATCAACTAAGAGCCAGGCACCCTTTTAGGTCTAATAAAACCCATTTTACAACCTGATCTCTCTCTGAAGTCTGCTGAGAGCTTCCTCTGCAGAACAAAACTTGATGTCCATAATCCTTTATCTTAACCTGAACATTCCTTTCTATTGATTCCAGGTCTTGAGATAAACTCAACCAATTGTCAACCAGAAAATGTTCAAATTTACCAGTAGCCTACAAGGCCCCACTTCGAGTTGTCCCACCTTGCTAAACCAAATCAATGTATTTCTTAAATGTATTTGATTGATGTCTTATGCCTCCCTAAAATATATAAAAACAAGCTGTAGCCTGACCACCTTGGGCACACGTTCTTAGGACCTTCTGAGGGCTGTGTCACAGGCCATGGTCACTCATATTTGGCTCAGAATAAATCTCTAAAAATATTTTACAGAGTTTGACTCTTTTCATCATATTTGGCTCAGAATAAATCTCTAAAAATACTTTACAGAGTTTGACTCTTCATCAACAGACTTAATGTATAGTATGAAGACTACAGTTAATAACAATACTGTGTTGTATATGAAACATTTGCTAAGAGAATAAAATTCAGGTGCTTTTTACCAAATACACAGAAGTGTTAACTGTGTGAGGTGATGCAAATGTTAATTTATTTGACTACAGTAATCATTTCACTGTGTAGGAGAAATACAGTTAGTGGTTAACGTATACTCATAAATACATTTTGAAATCTCTTCTTTAGATTGGAGTTGAGGAGTGTATGGATACCCCTACTCTTAGATTCTCCTGTATATGTCTTTTTTTTTTTTTTTTGGATGGAATCTCACTCTGTTGCCCAGCCTGGAGAGAGCAGTGGCACGATCTTGGCTCACTGCAGCCTCTGCCTCCTGAGTTCAAGCATTCCTCCCACCTCGACCTCCCTAGTAGCTGGGATTACAGGCATACGCCACCATGCCTTGTTAATTTTTGTATTTTTAGTAGAGATAGGATTTCACCATGTTGGCCAGGCTGGTCTGGAACTCCTGACCTCAAGTCATCCACCCGCCTCAGCTCCAGATTGCTGGGATCACAGGTGTGAGCCACCACACCCAGCTGATGCTCCCGTGTATATCTTACTATGAGTTTAAATGAGGCAATACCTGTGAAAGGAGGAATTCTCCAAGAAGCATGAACAGAATTCAGAAAGGTAGTGAAACATGAACAGAATTCAGAAAGGTAGTGTTAATGTAAAAAACAAATTGTGTAAAATAATTTGAAGAGAATTATTTTGAGCCAAGATGAGTGACTGTGGTCCAGAGAAAAACACAAACCCAAGAAGCTTGGAGTAAGTGGTCCTGAGGCAGTCAGTTTTCAGTTTAGTTCTATACATTTTAGGGAGACAGGAGATACAGGCAAATGTATAAATCAATACATAGCAGGTATACATTGGTTCAGACTGAAAAAGTGGGGAATCTCAAAGCAGTGCCTTGCAAATCATAGGTGGATTTTAGGGATTATTGAATTGACAATTGGTTGAGAGAATTAAGCTGTTGACTTGAAGTCAAGAGAAGGTAATGCTTAAGTTGAGATAAAGGGGTTGTGGGGACCAAGGCCCTTCTTATGTAGATGAAACCTCATAGGTAGTAGGCTTAAGAGAGACTAGATGGTAAATATCTCTTTACAGAATTTTGAAGGTGTCAGACTCTCAATTAACCTCTGTTAGACTGAGAAAGTCCTGGAAAGAGAAGGTCTGACTGCATTAATGGAGATTATCAGAGACAGATGCAAATTTTCCCCACAAGAGGTGGCTTTGCAGGGCCATTTCAATTTGCTGGTCCTGTGGCAGCCATTTCAAAATATGACAAAGAAATACATTTCAGGGTAAAATATCTTGATTTATCTTAAGGTCTGCTATCTATCACATGATGCTATACCAGAATCAGGTTGGAAAGTAAGTCACATCATACTGGTTTAATTAAACAAACAAACAAAAAAAAAAAAAAAAAACATGTTTAATGAGACTTCATAGTTTGTATGGTGTAACTTAACCCTTGCCTTACACAGCCCTAGTTCTTGTTTATAATTTGGTATCTTATCACCACAGTCTGTTCTGTCAGTCTTATGATCTCTATTTTAATTTTAATGCTGGTTGGTTGTGCCTAAATTCCAAAAGAAAGGTGGTATAACAAGGTGCATCTGACCGCCTTTCTCATGATCTCCAGGGAATTCAATTGTTCCGGTTTCTGTAGGGTCCACTTGGCCAAAAGTGGGTCTATTCAGTCCTTTGGGGGAGCTTAAGATTTTATTTTTGGTTTACAGTAGAAACACAGGGAGTAGAGGCCTGCAGTACAGTGCAAAGTATAATAAATGAATAAAGACATTGAATTCACCACTCTCTTAAGACCAGAGAATTCCCATTATTTTCTCAGAATAAGGTTTTGTTTATTCAGGACAATCTCTTTAATTGAGTATCTTAAGAACCTGTATAGACCTTCAGATAAGAGTTCCTGTAAAATATGCCTTATTTTAATTATAATAGCTATCATTTTAATTCAGCCCTGTTAGTGCCAAGTACTAAGTGCATTTAATGCTTGTTATTACATTTAACCCCAGGCCCTAGCTGCTGTTGTTATTTCCATTTTCATTAAAAAGGCCACTCAATTTCAACTCAGTTTCATAACAGTGGCTCTACTGATAAGCAGTACTGCCCTCAGGCAAGTGGAACCTCTGCCTGGGGCCAGTGATGGTGCTACCCCTCAGAAACCCAGTGATGTAGAGTGCCTTCCTGGAAACTCTCTTGAATTCCTACCTGGTACCTGAGACTTGCTGAGCCAGCAATGCTGTTTAGGAGGGGTTAACCGTGCCTGGTCCAGGACCGGGGCAGGTGGTGGGTGCAGGGGCTAGTACTAGTCTCACCCCTTGTGAGTCTCTTAGGTTCTATCTGAGGCATGAGGTTGAGCTGTTATCCTGAGGAGCTCTAAGCTTTCCTGCTATGGAGTAATTGGCCACCCTAAATTCTAGGAGAGCTTCCAGGTAAATATATCTCTCCCACTGGGCTGGACAGTATTTATTTCCTGGAATTGCATGATTCAATTGAATTGGGCTACCGGCATGATCTTGGCTTGTTTTGGACAACTCAAATTAGTCATATAGATATGGATCCCAAAACACATATTTTCCTGAGGGCCTTACACACCCTAGAGGCAACCCAGTCCATAAGCCCCTTTATCAACTGCTTCCTTTAGGTCAGTTGTATTGTCTTGAACATGAGGTGCATGAAAAATAGAAAAAGAAGGAAAGAGTGCATGACAAATAAAAGAAGAAGAACAAATCTTTGTAAGTAAAATGTGCAATAGAAAATTCCTTTTGTTCTTAAGAATTTAGCAATGAATTAAGTTCTTCTTTTGGCTATTTTTCTTTGAAGTAGCCCAATGATGACTCATATGCATGGTGTCAGTCAAAAACTCATCCTCTTAAATAAATGTAAATGTTAATAACAAAGTCATTTCAGTTTATCCAGAACGATCCTCTTAGAAGGTATCAATCACAACCACTCATTCTTTATGAAAAAATATATTTATCTGAGTTTATACATTCTTTACATATTACCTTGCTTATATAATTCTGTCACAGAGGCTCCCAAATAGATGAATTGCAAAGGAGGGAAGACATTATTAGAATGCACTGTGCATTTATCCTGTGATAAATACATATGTGTGTATATAAATGTTTACTTTATATCCCTTAAGAAGATATGCATTCCACTCTTTGAGCATAAGATACATTTCTGGATGCACTTACCATAAATATTTAAGATTTCAAAAGTTGTCACAAGTACTCACAAAAAAAGGGAGACTTAAGATATCTAGATCAGCTCTCCAGAAAGGATCAGACAAAATTTCCTGCTCAGGAGGGCCAGAGATGTGTCCAGGTGCAGAGTATTTTCTAGTGGCTTTGCAAAAGGTTAAAGCTCCTTTTACCTTTCAGGAGGGTGGATCATAAAAACAAAACAAAACAAAAAAATCTTTCAGTCTTTTTATTTGATGAGATATTTTTAAGTTAATCTTAACCCAATAGGAATTTCAGGAATAGAGAGAAAGCAATTACCAGACAAACCTTGCTGGAAGCACAGTCTCATTTCAGTGTAGAAACTGCAAAAATCACCAGTCTGCATTTGCTGGCAATATTTTCCTTAATATACTTAACTATTTTGAAAGAATATTGAAATGAGAGTTTCATGTTTGCATTTTAGTTTCAATTTTATATTGTGATGGCAATTGCCGGAATCTAAAGTAGCTCCCTCACAAGAGAAAGAACACTAAAAGTGAGCCTTATGTGCCAAAACTTTAATAATTTCTCCTGAATGATGAACAAGTGAACCTCTGTACCGAAATGAGAAAGACTCTACACTCCATATGCCCACCTACACCATGCTCAGTCAGCTTGTTGTCTGATAAGCACTTTCATACCAAGGATTAACCACACAGTCATGGCCTGATTTGGCCCCAGCAGTGCACACAAAGAATACTATTTCCTCATTCACGCCTTTATCATCCCTCATGGAGACATTCAGATGTTAAGGTCTCCATTTTTCCTGTGTTTTCATCACTTACCATCTAGTTCTACCTCAGGTAGTCATCCTCTCACACATAAATATAGTCGTTGCCCCACCTCTTCAATTCAATTTCCCTAAACTTCACTCAAGAGAATAAGCACAGAGTTTCTGACTGACTTCATCTTTCCAGACTCTGCAGGGCCTGCTATGGGATGTCCCTGGGAGATGATCCCCACTAGGCAAGTAGTGTCCAAAAGAATGCTGTGTAGATGAAAATATTAATATGTGATGATTGCACACTTTAAGCAGATTTATGTGACTGAAAAAATAAACTTTTAATTTTAATTTAATTGAATATATAACTAAATAAAAATTAAATTGAAATGTAATTTTTACTATCCTTTCATTTTTATTAATTTCAACGTAAATTTTTTTTTTTTTTTTTGAGATGGAGTCCCACTCTTATGCCCCAGGCTGGAGTGCAATGGCATGTTCTCAGCTCACTGCATCTTCCACTTCCTGGCTTCAAGCACTTCTCCTGCCTCAACTTCCCGAGTAGCTGAGACTACAGGCGCCCGCCACCATGCCTGGCTAATTTTTGTATTTTTAGTAGAGATGAGGTTTCACCATGTTGGCTAGCTGGTCTCGAACTCCTCACCTCAAATGATCCGCCCTCCTCAGCCTCCCAAAGTGCTGGGGTTACAGACGTGAGCCACCGCACCTGGTCAGTAAGTTTAAATTAAATTTAAATAGCCACATGAGGCCCAATGGTTACCTTATTGGACAGTGCAACTTAGGCTACGGTCTAGGGTCCTGGGGGTAGAAGGAGCTTGTCATCAGGGCTCTATACTTTGGTCCTCTGTCTTCTCAATCTTCTAATTCTCTCTTATAATTTGCTGTAGCTCAGTATAGTCTCATTCTTCACATTGATGATTCCAGGGAAGTGGTAGTTAGGGTATCTTCCAGGTCACTGGTTTTTCTTTTGTTCTCTGAAACTCATCCTCCATCCACTCAATTGCAAAACTGAATCAATTGTTTTTGGAAACTTATATTTGTTTATGTACATCTTTATCTTTTCTAAACCACTTTAATCATTAGCATTAAGAAATGCTAGCATTTCTTAATTTAGCATTAAGAAAAACTTGCAGACACTCTGATCTTTAGTCTTAAAATTTTGCCTTTTTTTTTTTTCCTGTTGTGAATTGTTTACTTGTCCCCTGTGTTGGAATTCTCATGACTTTATTTTGTGCTTTCTGAGGCGGTAACCTGGATGTAACTGTGAATAGTATCAGCAGTGTATAGGTGACAAGGCAGTCACAGATGTGGATGTGTGGTCTTCTTACAGCGTATGACCCTTCTCTCCTATTCCCGATTTATAATCTATACACAGCTCAAAGTGAGACCATTCCTAAAGGGTAAAACTACTAATTTATATGGGACAGTAGTAAGTCCAAATATGTGTGTTTTAGTTGCTAAGGGAACCCGTCAGATCAGGTAAAATGATGCATATAATCAATATGCAAGTAGAGGGCAGAGTGAAATAATATAAAATGCACAATTAATGTAACAACAGAAAATATTTTCTGGTAAGAAAATAGACAAAATAGAACAGACGGCACAAGTACAAAACAAATAATAAGATGCTAAATTTAAACCCAAATATGTGAGAAATAATATTAAATATAAAGTAGGCTATCTCATTTTTTTTAAAAACAGCCTATCTATATTCTTAAAACAATCCAGAAGAATCTAAATTATTTTTGAAAAGTGAATTTTGTAAGGTCAATATAAAAAGTTAATTTTGTCTTTATATACTGGCCAAAAACAATAGCTGAATTTAAAAAATTACCATTTACCATAACCACAAAGTACAACAAATACTTAGAAATAATAACATTGTGTAGGATTTTGCCATTGAATGTGAACTTTTTGCCTCCTTCCCTTGAATCTGGCCTGCTATTTGTTACACTCTTGTTGTGGATAGAAGGTAGTAGAAGTGACACTTACGGTGAGACTTTTGAATTTTTACCTGGTTCATTGGGAATCCCTGATTTCTGAATGCTCCATAATAGGATTATTCCACTCAGAAACCATCTACCAAGCTATGAGAAACCCCAGCCATGTGAGAGGCAGTGTGTACGTGTTGCGGTCAATAGCTCCAGCTAGGCTCTGATTTTGAGTCTTCCCAGGCATGAGGCAGACACACAAGTAAAAAAGCCACTAGGTGATTCTAGAGTCTTTCCAGCTGAGGGCTCACACATGATGGAGCAGAGGCAAGGCATCACCCCTGTGCCCTTTCTGAATTGCTTACCCACAGAATCTATGAGCATAAAACATAGCTGCTTTATGCCAGTAGGTTTTTAAGTAGTTTGGTAAGTACCAATAGTTAACCAGAAAAGACCTCCGAATAAAAATTTATAAATTATTCTTAGGAGAAGTTAAGACAGTGTTAATGGGTAAAAAGACTCAATATAGTAAACATGTCATTTCTCCGTATATAGATTAATATAGTCAACAAGGTGACTATAAAAAAATCCAGAAATATTCTTATGGAATGTGACAAGCTGATTTTCACATTTATATGAAATGCAAAGCCCAAATTGATGGATATCATGTTGAAGAAGAAAAAAATGTAGTTTCCACATTATTAAGATCTACTTCAAAGCTACCATAAGTAAACTGTGGTTTCAACTCTATGGATAGACAGACCAATGGAATAGAGTTAGAGGGCCCACAAGAAGATCACACATATATAGTCACCTCATTTATGATACAGGTGACCCTGCAGAGCAGCAGGGAAAGTTGATCTTTCAGTAAATGGTGCTGGGTTCATTGGATATTCACACGTGGAAAAAGGATCTTGATCCTTAGTGCATACCATGCACAACAATCAATTGTAGGCAGATTGTAGATCTAATTATGAGATGATTATAGAACAGTGCTGTTCAGTGAAACTTTCTGCAATGATGAAACTATCCCACATCTATGTCATCTAGCATGGTGGCCACTAGCCACATGTGGTTACTGAGAACTTGAAATGTAGCTAGTGTGAATGAGTAAAGAAATTTTAAATTTCATTAATTTTAATTAATATAAATTTAAGTAGCCATATGTTGCTACTTGTTGTTGTATTGGACAGCACAATTCGAGAATATATTAGAACATTTTTGTGACCATATGGTAAGCAAGATTTCTTACATATGACGTAAATATGTTCTAATCACAAGGACAAATATTGACAAAATTTACTAATTGAAAATTAAAAATTTGTCATGAAAAGATATTATTGAATTATAAAGATATAAGTATATAGGATAAGATCCTTTGTAAAACACAGAGCCTACACAAGACTGATATCCAGAATACAGACAGTACTCCAACAAATTATTTAGAAAAACAAAACTCAGTAGTGAAATGTGCAAAAGTCTTATAAAGACACTTTATAAAGAAGATATCCAAATAGTCAATGAACATAATGAACATAATGAAAAGATATTCTTTTTAGGATTAGAAAATTGTAAAGTAGACCCACAATGTGTTAATACTAACTTCACCCACTACTATGGCTGAAATGGAAAAAAACTAAAGTGTTGCCAGAAATATAAAAATTCTGGAAATCTTATGTGCTGTTTGAGTAGGCATGCCCTCTTAAAGTTGAACATATGAATGTCTGTGAACCAGCCACTGCACTCACAGTTATATACCCCAAAGAAATGTTTACATGTGCACCAAGGAGTCTATGTAAATGTTCATATCAGCATTATTCATTATATCCTTGAAAGAGAAACAACTTAAATGTCCATCAACAACAGCATACACATATAAGTCATGGCATATTCATATAGTGAAGGACCATACAACAGTGAATATGATCAAACTGCTGCTACATCCAGCAGCGTAGATGACTCCCACAGACACAATGTACAGGTAGGTAAGCCATGCAGAGGTAAATGCGTAACATATGATTCCACTTCAAAAAAATTCTAGAACAGAACCCCATTCTATATTATTATAGTCAGAAGAGAGTCACCTTTATTTTATTGATTTATTTTCCTATGTAATTAGAGTTCTTCATTTCTTCATTACGACTTGCCCCCTTCCTACTTTCCCACCCTCTAGAAGTCTCCAGTGTCTGTTGTTTCTATCTTTATGTTCATGTGTTCTCAGTGATTAGCTCTCTCTTGTAAGTGAGAATATACAACATTTGGTTTTCTGTTCCTACATAAATTCACTTATGATAATGGCCTCCAGCTGCATCCATGTTGCTGCAAAGGATATTATTTCATTCTTTCTTTCACTTAGTTGTAATCATTCACATGATAATCACCAGGAATACTATGTAGTATTCCATGGCGTAAATGTACCACATCTTCTTTATCCAGTCGACTGTTGATGGACATCTTGGTTGATTCTGTGTCTTTGCTGTTGTGAATAGTGTTCTGATAAACACACAACTGCATGTGTCTTTTTGGTACAATAATTTACTTTCCTCTGGGTATGTACTCAGTAATGGGGTTGCTGGATCAATTTTAAATTCCATTTTAAAATTCAATTTTACGTTCTATTTTGAAATTCTATTTTAATTTTTTGAGAAATTTTAAAATCTTTGAGATTTCAAATTCTATTTCAAATTTTTTGAGAAATCATCAAATTGCTTTCTATAGTGGCTGAACTAACTTACATTCCCACCAACAATGTATAAGGGTTCCCTTTTCTCTGCAACCTCACCAATATCTGTTACTTTTTGCTGCTTAGTAATAGCCATTCTGACTGTTGCAAGAGGGCATCTCATTGTGGTTTTGATGTACATTTATCTAATGATTAGTGATGTTGAGCATTTTTTCATATATTTGTTGGTCTTCTTTTGAGACATGCCTGTTCATATTCATAGTTTGAAATTGAGCAATATGATGCCTCCAGCTTAGTTCTTTTTGCTTAGGATTGCTTTGGCTATTCAGGCTCTTTTTTGGTTCCATATGAATTTTAGGATAGTTTTTTCTATTTCTGAGAAAAATGGTACTGGTAATTTAATAGGAATAGCATTGAGTGTGTGAATTACTTTGGCAGTACAGCCATTGTAATGAGAGTGATTGTTCTGATCCATATGTATGAAATGTTTATGTTTTTTCATTTGTTTGTGTTGTCTCTGATTTCTTTTGGCAGTGTTTTATAGTTCTTCTTGCAGAACTCCTTCACCTCCCTGGTTAGTTGTATTCCTAGATATTTTTTTGTGATGCTACTGTAAATAGAATTGTGTTCTTGATTTGGCTCTCAAATTAAATGTTATTGATGTTTAGAAATGATACTAACATTTCTTACAGTGATTTTGTACCCTGAAATTCTATTGAAGTTGTTCATCAGCTCTAGGAACATTTTGGCAGAGTCTTTAGTATTTTCCAGGTATAGAATCATGTCATCAGCAAAGAGATAATTTGACTTCTTTTCTTCTTTGTGTGTCTTGTATTTGTTTTTCTTGGCTAATGGCTCTGGCTAGAACTTCCAGTACTGTGTTGAATAAGAGTTGTGAGAATGGGCATCCTAGTCTTGTTCCAGTACTTATGTAGAATGCTTCCAGCTTTTGCCCATTCAGTATGATGTTGCATGTGGGTTTGTCAGCACAAAGCACTGTACAGTAAATAGAGATCATGTCCATATCCACCTGCTTGTGCAGCAGCTGACTTTTACCTGCAAATGCCATCTACTGGCCTGTAGGTTGAAATGTACAGCCTAATACAAAGCCTGTCAAAAGAAATGCGTAGGACTACAGAAGACAACCCAGAAGACTCTACCTAACACAATCCTCCCTAGATGAGAAGAAACCAGTGTAAGGATTCTTCCATCATAAAGAATCTGAATGTTGTGACACCACCAAAATATCACTCTAGATCTCCAGTAGTGATCCCTAACCAATATAGAAACATGGAAATGACAGATAAAGAATTCAAAGCATGGATTGCAAGGGAGTTCAACAAGATTCAAGATAAGGTTGGAAATCAGCACAAATAAACTTCTAAAGCAATCCAGGGAGTGAGGAGATATAAATCTCTTAAAAAATCAGTCAAAGCTACTGAAGCTGGAAAGCTCACTTAAGGAGTTTTTAAATGCAATTGAAAACTTTATTAATAGAACAGACCAAGCAGAAGAAAGAATTTCAGAGCTTTAAGAATGATCTTTTGAACTAACCCAGTCAGACGAAAATAAACGGATTTTTTTAAATGAACAAAGTCTTTGATAAATATTGGATTATGTAGAGTGATCAACCTATGAATTATTGGCATTACTAAGAGAGAAGAAGGAAAAGTAAATGGCCTGGGAAACATATTTGAGGGAATAATTCAAGAAAATTTTTATTACCTTGCTAGATGAGTAGATATCCAGGTACAAGAAATCCAGATAAGAAATGCTGGATACTATGCAAAACAAATATCACCAAGGCATATAGTTACCAGATTGTCTAAAGTCAACACTAAAGAAAAAATCATAAAGGCAGCTAGAGAAGGAGGGCAGATCACATACAAAGGAACACCGTCAGACTAGCAGTGGATTTCTCTGCAGCAGTCCTACAAGCCAGAAGAGACTGGGGGCCTATTTTTAGCATTTTGAAAGAAAAGAAACTCCAACCGTGAATTTCATATCCTGTCACAGTACACGGCATAAGAGAAGGAGAAATAAAATATTTTTCAGATAAGCAATTGCTAAGGAAATTCACCACCACTAGACCAACCTTACAGGATATCCTTAAGAGTATTCTAAACATGGAAATGGAAGAATAATACTTGCTACTACAAAACACACCTGAGTGCATAGCTGACAGACCTTTTAAGCAACTACACAATAGAAACTGCAAAACAACTAGCTAACAACTGTAAAATGGGAGCAAAACCTCACATATCCGTATTAGGTAAATGGTCTTAATGCTCCACTAAAAAGGCACAGAATGGCATGTTGGATTTAAAAACAAGATTCATCCATTCGCTGTCTTCAGTGGATTCATCTAACACATACCAACACCCATATGCTCAAAGTAAAGGATTGGAGAAATATCTATCACACAAATGGAAAGCACAAAAGAGGAGGGATAACTATTCTTACATTAGATAAAACAAACTTTAAATCAACAAGGGTTAAAAAAAAAAACACAAAGAAGGACACCACATGATGATAGAAAAATGTTCAATTCAACAGGATGACTTAACTATCGTAAATATGTATGGACTCAACATTGGAGCACCCAGATTCATAAAACAAGCACTTCTATACCTATGAAAAGACTTAGATACCCACACAATAATAGTAGGAGACTTCAGAACCCCACTGACAGTGTTAGACAGAATCATAGAGACAGAAAACTTACCAGGAAAGTCTGTACTTAAATTTGACACTTGGCCAATTAGACCCAATAAACATCTACAGAACACTTCAGCCATCAGCCACAGGTTATACATTCCTCTCATTTGTACACAAAACATACTCCAACATCAACCATATTCTTGTCCATAAAATAAGTCTCAGTAAAGTAAAAATAATCAAATAATCAAAATCATACTAACCAAACTTTTGATCCACAGTGAAATAAAAATACAAACAACAACAACAACAACAAAAACCAAGAAGATCTCTCTAAACCGCACAATTACATGGAAATGACTCCTGAATGACTTTTGGGTAAACAATGAAATTAAGGCAGAATTAGAAAATGATTTGAAATAAATGAAGACATTTATCACATACCAAAATATCTGGGATGCAGCAAAAGCAATATTAAGAAGAATGTTTATAGTGCTAAACAGCTATATCAAGAAGTTGGAAAGATCTCAAATTAACAAGCTAACATTGCACCTAAAACTAGAAACACAGCAAACTAGCTCCAAAGCAGTAGAAAAAAATAAATCAAAGCATAACCGAATGAAACTGAGACCTGAAAATCCATACAAATGTTTAACAACACCAAAAATCAGTTTTTTGAAAGGATAAACAAGATTGATAGACCATTAGCTATATTAAGAAAGAAAAAAATGGAAAAATATCCAAATAAGCAAAATTTGAAATGACTAAGGTGGCATTTCAATGGATCCCACAGAAATATCAATAATCTTCAGAGACTATTATGAAAACCTCTATGCACACAAACTAGGAAACTAGAGGAAATGGATGCATTACTGGAAATGCACAATCTTTCAAGACTGAATCAGAAAAAATTCAAAACTCTGAACATATCAATATGAAGTTCCAAAATTGAGTCAGTCATAAAAGAAATCTAACAACCAAAAAGAGCCTTGAACCAGATGGATCCACAGCCAAATTCTGTCAGACATACAAAGAAGAGCTGGTGTGAATCCTACTGAAGCCATTCAAAGAAATTAAGGAGAAGAGACTGCTCCTTAAATTATTCTATGAAGCCAGCATCAAAAACCTGGCAAAGACACAACAAAAAAAGAAAACTACAATTCGACATCTCCAATGAGCATAGACACAAAAATTCTCCAGAAAACGCTTGCAAAGCAAATACAGCTGCACATAGAAAAGTTAGCTCACTACAGCCAAGTGGGCTTTATTCCTGGGATGCAAAATTGATTGAACATACACAGATTAATAAATGTGATTCACCACATAAACAATCAAAAACAATAACTATCTGATCATCTCAATAGATACCGAAAAAGCTTTTAATAAAATCCAACATTTCTTCATGATAAAAACCCTCAACAAACTGGACATCAAAGGAACATACTTCATAACAATAAGAAAGGCCACTTTTAGGGAGAAGGGATTGGGTGGTATATAAGGGGACTTCTATAGTGATGATGCCTTTTTATTTATTTTTCTGTATTGTGATTACACAAATGTGATAAATATCCCATAAATCTTCAAGCTGAATCCTTAGGAACTGCATACTCTTTTTTAAATTTTACTTTTATTTTACATTCCAGAGACACATGTGAATGTTTGTTATATGGATATATTGCATGCTGGTAGGGATTGGGCATCTACTGTATTTATTACTCAAACAGTGAACATTGTATTCAATAGGTATTTTTTCAACCCTTACCATCTTCCCATCTTCCCCCATTTGGAGTCCCCAGTGTCCATTATTTTCATCTTTATGTCCGTGTGTGTACCCATTGTATAGCTCCCACCTATAAAGTGAGAATGTGCAATATTTGAATTTATGTTTCAAAGTTAGTTCACTTAGGATAATGGTCTCCAGCTCCATCTATGTTGTTGCAGAGGATGTGACTTCATTCTTTTTTATGTCTGCATAGCATTCCATGGAGTATATATATTACATTTTCTTTATCCACTTAACTGCTGATGGATAATTAGTTTGGTTCCATGATTGCTATTGTGAATAGTGCTACAATAAACGTATGAGTGAAAGTATCTTTTTATATAGTGATTTCTTTTCCTTTGGGTACATACCCAGTAATAATATTACTGGGTTGAATGGTAGTTCTATTTTTAGTTCTTTGAGAAATGTCCAAACTGTTTTCCATAGATGTTGTACTAATTTACATTCCCACCAACAGTGTATGAGGGTTCCCTTTTCTCTGCATTCATGCCAACATCTGTTCTATTTTGACTTTTTCATAATAGACATGCTGACTTGTGTGAGATGGTATCCCATTGTGGTGTTTAAATTTGCATTTGTCTGATGGTTAGTGATGTTGAGCATTGTGTACTCTTTATATACGATACACTTTAATAAAAGTTTACTTAAGAATGTGCCTGAAACAGTGACTCTTTGGGTGGGGTGGTGGAAGCAAACGCAGTCCTTTTTGAATGTGTACACAGGATCATTGCAGCACAGGATTTCCACAAAACAAGTCTTAATCGAATATGACTTTAATGCCATTTAGGAATGGTGGTGGAAAAAAAGGCATGTTCTGACTAGTATGATGTGAGCCAACAGATTTACACTGAAAGAGCTTCACAGGTTCTTAGTTCAGAGAGAAACATATAAGACTCATAAAAAAAGCAAGTTGAACAAGGAAATGTATAAACGTGAGTAAAACTCAAGAAGCACTGATTGCAAAAAGTAATGTTACCATAGTCAAATTATGACTAATTTGAGGAGGAAAAAAGTCAAGGTATAGACAGGGTGCAGTGGCTCACGCCTGTAATTCCAGCACTTTGGGAGGCCGAGGTGGGTGGTCAGGAGTTCGAGACCAGCCTGGGCAACATGGTGAAACCCTGTCTTCGCTAAAAATACAAAAAATTGGCTGGGCGTAGTGGCAGGTACCTGTAATTCCAGCTATTTGGGAGGCTGAGGCAGGAGAATCACTTGACCCCGGGAGGCGGAGGTTGCAGTGAACCGAGATCATGCCATCACACTCCAGGCTGGGGGACAAGAATGAGACTTTGTCTCAAAAAAAGAAAAAAAGAAAAAAAAATATCTATATATAACTAAAATTCTAAAAATCTAAGACAGTATGAAGTTTACCCAAAGGAAAACAATAGAATTGTTTATATCCATTTTCTTTAAGAAACAACTTTATTTAGGTATAATGGCTATACAAATAACCTGCACCTATTTAGAGCTTATAATTTGGTAAGTCTGATGGACAGATACACTTATGAAACCATAACCACAATCATGATCAACTCTCAATTCCAAAAATAAGAGAGTAGAAAAGAGAAGTGGAGAAAAAGTAGTGTAAATAAAAATTGCAAAATGATAAAAATAAACTCAAATTATTTGCTATTAGAATAATTATGAATAAATTAGCTTTAGTATAAATATGATAAATAAAGCCAGCTATATGCTGTGTTCAGCAATCACACAGAACATAAGAAAACAGAGATACTGAAAGTAGGAGGATGAAAAAATGATGCAAGACGTGATGCTACTAGAAAATCATCCAAAATATATATTTTAAGGCCAAAAGCATTATTTAAAGAATACATGGATATATCATAAATCAAAAATAGAAAAATTCAATTTTTTTTTGGTAATTAAAACATGTACATACCAAATACAGTAGATACAAACTATGTAAAACTGAAGTTGATAAAATTTGAGAACAAATCAACTCTCCCAAAAATCATAGGGGGAGATTTTAGGATATCTTTTTTTCAGTAATTGATAATCATTAGACAAAAAATAAATTACTAAGAGTATCTGTAACTTGAGCAACACAATTAAGCTTGATATACCAGCAAAATGAATTCAACAAAGTCTAATGAAAGAATCTACATTCTTTTGAAACACACGTTAATCGGTTGCCCAAATTGATAACATAGTAAGCCACAGATACATTTCAACATATTTCAATAAATCAAAATCAAATATATGTACACTGTGTTATTTGAATACAGTGTAATTAAGTCAGAGATCAACAATGCAAAGATAATAATAGGTATCTAAATAACTAATCAAAGAAGAGCTCATCCTAGTAATTAGTATTTTCTTATCGCTAGACCCAAATCTATTTTATTTTGTCACATTTCTTAAAGGCTTTTAAAGGTTTGCTTTTAAGCTTTGTGGGGACGTTTCAAGAGTGGCCTCACCCAGTGCAAGGAAAGCAGATATTTAGATATCCCTGTGACAATTTCTAGAGCTATTAATATTTACCCTGCAGTTGCCTCAACTCGTACATTGTCACGTAAACCCAGCTGCTTCAGCCACCCCAAAGAGAAGCTGACCTTTTTCTCCTCAGCTCAAGGGGCTGCGGCTCACTCTGCTTTGTCTCCCTGTCCCTACATTCTTGCTGGAAAATATCTCAAGGCAGGAAGCTGAGCTATCATTGACTCAACTAGTTTCTTTGTCTTTGCTTAGAGAACACAATCTTGCGTTGCCTGTGGTACACTGTCAAAAAATAGTTGCTCCAAATATTTATACTATGTTTGTATTATCTATTCTTACTCATAATATGATATATTCTGTCTTGTTTTCTAGTAGTTTGTGGCGAGGATGCTAGTATGTACACAGCCATGTTTCTGCTTAAGACTTTTCCCTCTTCCTTGGTGCTGCTTCTAGTCTAGGGGAATCTTTCCTCTTACTCTGTTCTTGCCTTCATATGACTTCTCCCTTTTTCCTTCCATCATGGGCTAGTTAACATAATCTCTCCAATGTCCCTAGGCTTTTACAGGAGAGAGGAGCCGAATATTATTTCAAACTGTTCCTAATATGTCAAAATTGCTGAGGGAAGATCTTTCCAATGGTTTTGTGCATGTGTTGTATGGATGTGTGTTGCAGAGGGCCATACATAGGGCTTTTAAAGGCCATATAAAGAGGCATATAGAAATTTTAATAAAATATTCTAACTAGTCTCTTTTTAATTGCTGCACTGGTAATTTGATATAACCCTTTATTTAATCATTTTTGGCACAGAATATTGTTGAATGTGAAGTTCCTGGAATGGCTAATTTTATGGGTGAACTTGACTGGACCAAGGCACTGGCTGCCCAGATATTTGGTCGAACATTTTTCTGGGTGTGTCATCTGTGAGAGTGTTCATGGATGAGATTAACTTTTGAATCTCCCTCTCTCTCTCTATCTCTCTCTCTCTCTCTCTGTGTGTGTGTGTATACATATATATATATCCTATTGGTTGGGAGAGCTCAGATTAATATAGTGCTTTATTAAGCAATTTCAACTCCATAGAGTCTTTTTGGCCAACTTACTTTAATTTACTTTTGTGTATCTTAATAATTTGCACAATATTTTTGGGACTGTTCTGATTCACTCACTTCAAGTGGAAGTAGTGTTGTGAATTCGGGGGAAAATAGAAGAGGATTATAAAAGAATAGTCAGGCTTACAGACTGTCATATAGATGGTACCAAGAGCTATCAAAAGTAGGAGTAAGAGCACATATTACATTTCTCACCAGTATATCTGACACTTGGGTGGAAAATACAATTCACCCATATGCAAAGTCATAGACAAGGAGAAAAAAGGCATGTGATTGGAATACGAACTTTACTGTGAATATTCAGTTTAAAGAACTATTTCCCAAACCGTAGTTTTAAGAATTTTTGATGGACCTCGTTTTCCTTATACATGAAGTGTTAAGATACTTGATGTAAATGCATGAGATAACATTTTGTGATCTTCATTTTAAAGTATGTTAACTTTCTGAGATCTCTTTAATTTCCTGAAATGATATCCCAGTCTCCCTCTACTGAAATCATCTGAGGCCGATCCCAACTTAGATGTCCTCTTTGTAGCCAGCTTGACTTCTAACTTATATTTTTAAATATAATAATTACTTTCCTGCTTTCCTGAGGAATCAGTTTTCCTCGTATGCATTTTCTATGTATTATTCTGTGTACGTAGGGAGAATGTGAGAGTGGAGGGCAGTATGGACAAAAGGAAGGAAACTATGAAAGACAATACTCTTTGATATATAAGGATTGAAGGAAGAACGCACTGGATTGCTGTTATAGTTTGAATTGCATCCCCCAAATTCACATGTCGAAGTCATAATCCCCAGCACTCAGAATGTGACCTTATTTGAAAACAGCATCATTGCAGATGTAATTAAGATGAAGTCATACTGGAGTAAGGTGCATCCCTAATCTGGTATGAGTGGTGCCCTTATAAATGGGGGAAATTTGGATACAGACATGCACACAGGGAGGAGGCCAGGTGAACACAAAGGCAGAAATGTGGGTGATATATCTACTAACAACACCAAAAGCAACACCAAAAATTGCCAGAAAACCATTAGAATATAGAAGAGAGGCATAAAACAATCCTTTTGACACATCGATCTTGAACTTCCAGTCTCCAGAATTGTGAGACAATAGATTTCTGTTTTTTAAATCACCCCAGTGTGTGGTGTTTTGTTGTAGGAGCCTTAGAAGATGAATACTACTAGAAGTCAGGAAACCCTGAGTTTTGACCTGGCATTTATTTCAGCTCTGCGATTTGGAAAATCTTGATCAACATCTCTGTCTTTTAGTTTCTTCAGTCAAAAAAATAAATAAAGGAATGTGCTCATTTAGCATTTCTAATAATCTTAAAATATATTGAAAACCCCCAAACACTTATTTATGTGGCTTATAGACATCTATACTTGCTGTAATAAAAATTGAAGTGAGAATTAAAAATATATTTGTTATTTTGAAATAAGAATATGAAACTCAATTCACGCTAAAATGAACAAAATATTTACAGTGTATGTATATCTATGAAGACTATATTTTGCTACAGAAGCAAATTACAACAAAACTTAGATGAGGGTCATTGTTTTACATTTTTACAAATCTCTTCAATATCTGGTTTATTGTGATATAGCTGGGTTTTATATCTGTTTTGCATTCATTTATTAGCAATATGTTGTTTTTATTTAAGCACATAAAATTCAGGCTCACAGAGATTTATAGTTGGAGGAATATTTTAATTGCTTTTCTGAAAAGATATGAATATTCTTTGATTTTTACACAAAAACTAAGTGTTTTTTTTTTTTTTTTTCCAATAAGTAAGGTGAACTATGGGGTCTGCAACCTTATCAATGAACATTGTAATCTTTGTTACAGTAAAGTCTCCTGACCTTCTTGTGTGTTGAATGACTTTTTTTACCCATGCACGATTCTGTGTCATAATGTGCTGGTCATTTGGAAAATATTGGATCACTGAGTTATGCAGTTGTTCCCAATGTTGACACATTTCACTATTTAATATGGAAAATTTACACTTGCAAATAAAATTATAAGCTAACCGTTGCAAATATGTTTTCCTACATTCTAGTTTTTGCTTGAAAGCTCAAATTTTGTAATATAAAATAATAACATCAATTGTTTTCCTGACAGTGACAAGTTCACCCTATTTTTGAGAAAATGATTGCTAAATTCCCAAATCTGTATGACTACACTTTGTCCTCTCAAATTCATTTTCAATGATAAAACTTCTGTTTCATGAGAAAAAAGAAAGCTAATTCAGTTTCCATTTTAAACAATGGCATGAGTCATTTACTTCCAGACAGCCATTGTCCATGGATATGCTCCAGAAGTGCTTTGTATATATCTCCCATTTCTTCAAACAGAATATTAAAAATAACTTTGTTTCAGTATAGACACTTAATACAATTAATGATTTTTACTGCTTCATTAAGAACATTCTTGCGTGGAACTGACATTTCTTCTTTGTGAGTGGCAGATGGCAAAAAAAAAAAAAAAGAGCTATTAGTACAGTTTGGTGCTCTGAAGTTACGCTAAGTGCCAGTAGATTTAACCATAGTTCATTTTGCATAATTAATACAAATGTTAACCCAGTGAACAAGGCAAAAAATGTCCCAATATTATTGCAAAAATAGTATTTAATCTCATGAACTTCCTAAAAAAAACTTGGGTTTCCTTTAGAGGTCTGTAGACCACATTCTGAGAACTGCTGGGCTACATGTTCTGAGGGTCCTTGTATTTTCTTATAAGCCAGTTTGTAATACGCAAAACACATTGGTCTCATTTCTAATTTATTTACTCAATATCCAGTAATGGAAATACTTTGTGGACAAGAAAAAAAGTGGGTCACCGTTTAACTACCTGGAGTACTGTGTAGTCCTAGAAGAATTAGGAAGACTGACATAAAAGTCAATGATGGCAACTTATGTGAGTTACATGATTGGATTGGTGCTTCCAGCTGTTTTTATAGACAATCAGATTCCTTCAGGCAGGAAGGCATCTGAATTGTCCTAGCTAGAGAAAATCATGAAAAAGATAGAACTAATTTCATGCAAATTTTCTCAGTGTAGATATCTTCTGTTATTTATGAACCTGAGCCAACATATAATTTGAATTATATTCTCAAAACAAACAGCAAATTTCTTTGGGAGGAAATTCCTGCTGAATGTTACAAACCTTTAAAAAAATTTTTATATACTTTTCTTATCTGAATGATCAGTTTCATTCACAATTTTTCAACATTAACATTTAACTCAAAGGAGCAAGTTACAATTATACTGTGAAAACATTTAATGAATACTTTAATAAAAACATTCACATTCCAAAGTGGAAGAAAATGATTTTCAGTCTGACTCATACATTGAGATTTACTAGGCCTGTGCCCTAAAGGACATAATTGTAAAATTCAATTACCTTGTATCTATCTACATCCATTGCAACTAGAATCAAAAGACATTTATTGTTGGTAATAAAATAATTTAGTGATGCACATGGAGATTTTTAATGGATCTTTGCTTGGAGAAATAAATTACTATCAAATTCAATAAAACTTCATTTGATTTTTGTAGGTAGTATGAATGCTGAGTAGCTTTTGTTCTAAAGTCAAAACTCAAATAATAAAGGAGAAAAACAGAATTGATCCTAAAGAAAACTCGTTTCATATTATTTTGTTTTAATTTTATTGGCCATTCAGTCATAAGCATTTTGAAGGAGCACTGTGCATTATTGATGCAACTATTTCTAATGAATGTTTTAAATGATTGGCAAATAAATGTGCCTGTAGAGAAGAATTTACTGAAGGAGGCACTGTCAAGGAAAAACTTGTTTATCTTCCTCACTAGATTCTCTTCAAAATGAAGGTGCTTAATGATAAGAAATGGAGGTTTCAACTACTAGGAGTATATGCTATTTTAGAAAGGAGTAAAGGAAGAAAAGAGAAAGAGAAGAAAGGGAAAGAAGAAGGACTTTAAGAGTAATTGTTTCGTATTTCTTCGTATCTGTCACAATGTCTAGCGTAATGCTTTGGGCATAGTGGATGTTGGAATGTTTCTGCATCTGTCAGTGATTTGAAGAAAGTGACATCACATTATGCACATTATAAACATTATGATCTAGCCCCACTGGATATATTTGTAGTTTAATTTTTAAATGTTATTATTATTCATAATTGTAGTAAAACTGCACCACTGACATAAAGATTGGAATCAGAGAACTGGTTTGGTTATTATTGTTAGAGATAAAAGGTGACTTTCAGAAAGAAAATAGGCAGTGCAAAGGTAGTGAGGGCCAAAGAAACATCAGGGTTCCTCATGCTTTGAGAAAATACAATGTTCTGCAGGGATCCTGACATTTAAATAAGCAATTTCAAGCAACTTTAATGTGCTTGGCTTGCAGATTGCCAGAGGCTGGAAAGTAAGACAAATAACAGCTCACCTGCCTGGGTTATTGGAGCAACAAGAAACTTTCAGAGCAATCCTCCATTTGCCAGGTAAGGAAATGGCATTAACAGCTGGAAAGTTTAATATGTTGGTGAAGGACCAGGGAAAAGAAAACTGCCAGCTCCCTATACCAACCACAGAGTTAAAGTTTGTGCTTTTCTTTTTTTTCAAAGTTTCCTTGATAATTAGACTTGTCAGTAGAACAGATTTCTGCATCCATAATGCATAAGGTTAAGTAAGGTGTGTCGGTATGTTGAGTAAGATCACCACTCGAATGACCAGAGTGATTGTTGCAAGGTACAACATATAATGAACAAAGTGGTAAATTAAGAAATTCTTAATTTGTACATTCTGGCCCAGGAAAAAGAAATGCTGAGATTATCTTAGATTGTGTTTAGATAACTGTTTTGTATTTCAAAATACTTGCAGAATCGTCTCATTTTAGCTTTATAATCTAGACTTTTTTTATACATATTTTTTCTATTTTAGAATACTGACAAATATTGCTTTAACAAACTTTAGCCTGACTCCTGAAGCTTCTCTTGTATCGATGTGTGCACTTCCTTGTAAAATCCAGTTTCAGCAAGAACTCTGCTTATCATTTTAACTAGAACCTCCCACCCCTGATACCGGATCACCTCGATATCTTATCAGGTTCCTCATCTTCCACTATCCCCCAGGGGATGTCTGGTTACTTTGGCCTGTTTTCAGCAAGAACCCCATTAAGTCAGTTTAGCCAGAGTCCCCCTTACCCTTAATACTTCCTCTGAGTAATTTTCCACCCACTGACCCCCACCCTATTTGCCTGTAAGCTCCTACTTGCCACACTGTATTAGGATTTGAGCCCAATCTCTCTCCCTCACTGCAAAATTCCATTGGAGTGGCCCCTGTACCTAACATGATGGTCCTGAATAAAGTCTTTCTTGCTCTTTTGTAACAAGTATTACTGAGTCATTTTTCCTTTAATAACACCAGTGGTTTCTAAATAATTCTGAACATGTAGGCTCTGTTAAGGGGTGATTTTCAAGGATGGGGGAAGGATAATATGCTCCTTTTGGGGGAAGATTTAGCTTGAACATCCCTATCACTTTTGAATCTGTGGGGCAATAATACAAATAGAGACCCCTATTTTCTATGGTTAAAATTTAAAAAGTTGTCCAACATGTTATTTATTAAATACAATATGCTTTGCTCTCATATGTTGCCAAATATACCTTCATAATGTATTGATAAAATATTTGTGAAAATACATGGTCTTACTTAATATGATCAAAAACCAGGAAACTATAAAAAAACCACTGACTATATTTATTATCTTTCTACGAGATGGTGATTGAGGAATAAGACACATATAATTCATAAATTATTATAAATGCATTTCTTGAAGTGTTTTTCCTTGAGTAAATATCAGCAAAATTATGTCTTAAAGAGTTACGATAAAAATTTTACATAACTTGTGGATTATCAGTGGAAATGGCAAGTTACGCAAAATTTCCTAAGTTATTGTGGTTCTTGGGTAATTTTCATTAATTTCAATTTGGAAATATTTTGATCTGCTAAGCAGTAGCAACTGGAATTGTCAATAAGACATCTAATGCAATAAATACTCTGGAAATAAGTTAAAATGATTTATTTATTCAAAATGATTTTATAATGCAGGTTCAAAAAAATGATGAGATCAAATATGACATATCACCGTAACCAAATAAACTATAAACAAATAAAATACAAATTATTTTAATTTATTGTATATTTTTATTACTTACATTGTGATTTTTTACTACTTCCTAAATTAATAGATAAATCAATATAATATTCCTTATGTTCTCATTCTTTAAAATACTTCAATGGTGTAAAATTAAACAAAAATATCAGTTTGTAGTTACATTCAGTTTTTTTTGAAATTGAGACTACATATTTGTCTTTAATGACCAGAAACGAATCTTTGTAGTCAAGATTATTTGCACATGAATCTTCCACTTTATACTTATAAAAATTATTTTGTTTCATATTTTTAATTCATTTAAATTTGATTGGAATGTCATTTCTGTTTCATTGATGTGGAGCTTCTTTTAAATTAGAAAAATTTTGTGTCTAAAACTTTTATGTGGTAGTTAATTCATTTTGAAAATTAGAGTAAAATTTGAATTTGTTTTTTGGTATACTTTGCAAATATTAATAGCAAGGAATATTTTATAAAAATAACTGGATAGCATACATTCAAATAATTTCATTTTTCCACAAAGATCACATTTTTAAAAAATTGAGAATCTTCTGTTACTTTGTAAAACTATTCTAATACATCTCACACCTTGTCTAAATAGAGTCAAATAGGTTTCATAGCATTTAGTCATGAATGATTGTAATGTCTATTTGACTTGCATTTTGTCAAGTTGTTCTTATTTTTCAAAATTGTATTGGTTATTCTTGATCTTTTTTATTAAAGTGTAAACTTTCCAATCAGATTGTAAATTTCCACTAAAAATAGCACCTTCAGGAATATTGACTTTGACTGCATTAAAACTACTGACAATTTTGGGAGAATTAATATAAGTTACAGTCTATGAACAAAGTGTATTTCTCCATTAATTTAGATCTTCTTTGATTGATTGATTGATTGATTGATTGATTGATTTTGAGACGGAGTCTCGCTCTGCCCCCCAGGCTGGAGTGCAGTGGCCGGATCTCAGCTCACTGCAAGCTCCGCCTCCCGGGTTTACGCCATTCTCCTGCCTCAGCCTCCCGAGTAGCTGGGACTACAGGCGCCCGCCACCTCGCCCGGCTAGGTTTTTATAGTTTTTAGTGGAGACAGGGTTTCACCGTGTTAGCCAGGATGGTCTCGATCTCCTGACCTCGTGATCCGCCCGTCTCGGCCTCCCAAAGTGCTGGGATTACAGGCTTGAGCCACCGCGCCCGGCAGATCTTCTTTGATTTATATCCATAACTTTATGTAGTTTTCTCTGTAAAGGTAAAGCACATTTTTTGTTATATTTATTCTTAGGAATTTGACTTTTTAGAGGCAATTGTAAATAATGTAATTTTAATACTATTTTCTATTCATTTGTTTCTAGTTAAAATTCAGTTTCTTTTCACACACAGAACTAATATCAAGCATTCATCCTAAATTCTACATTAATTCAAATAGTGTGAATAGAGGTCATGGTAGCAGATACCCTTGTGTTCTTTCTGATCACAGGGAAATAATTTCAATCTTTCAACAGCAGATACGTTTTTCAGTACATTTTTGGAATTATGATCAGATTAGGGATGTGCCCTTTTATTCTTAGTTTATAAATGATTTAAAAGGATCAACACCAATGGGCATTACATTTTATCACATTTTCTCTGTGTATATTAAAATTATAAGTTTTTTTCCCCTTTATTGTATTAACGGTGTGAGTCACAGTGATTTTATGAATGTCAGAGTAACTTTTCAGCCCTGGCCAAGAAAACAAACAAAAAACAAAAACAAACTTGGTCACGATGTATTGTTGTTTTTATTTTTACTGTATTCTGTTTGCTAATATTTTAGAGGTGTTTTATTCCACATTAACGAGAGTGTCTGGCATGTACTTTTGTAATATCCTTGTCAGATTTTGGTATCGAGGTGATGCGGGCACCATAACCTGAGCTGGAAGGTGTTTTCTCTTTTATCACTATCTGAAAGATCTTGTGTTAGAATGTATTTTTTTCTTCCTGAAATGTTTGTGAAAATTCACCAGTAAAGCCACCGGTGTCTGAAGTTTTCTTTGTGTAAAGGCTGACTACAAATTTAACGTCTTTATGGAATATAAAGATATAAGATATAAGATACTTCAGTTTTTTCTAGGATCAGTTAAAATGCATTTTACCCAGATTTTTTGCATTGCATCTGAATTTCCAAATTCATTTACATAATGTTTTTCATGAATCCATATATATGTAGATACGTATATAATTTTAAAAATCTGTTTAATGTGTAATGATACTCTGTTTTTACCTTTTTTATGTTAATTATTTGTACCTTTTCTTTTTTTCGATCTGTCTTTTTAGTGGGTTTAACAATTAGCCAATTATTGACTGTTGATTTTCAGTTTGTTGATTTCCATATTATTTATTTTTTCTTTTATTATTTTTTTCCTTAACTTTCTTTGGATATAATTTTTCATTCTTTTTCTAATGCCTTGAAATAAATCCTCAGGTAATTAATTTTTTATTTTCCTCTTTAATGCCATAAAATTTTCTCTGAAGACCAGCTCCATCTTATACATTTTAACTAGTTATATATTAACTATCCCTCAGTTCAAACAGCTTTTAATTTCCATTTTGATTTTTTCTGTGATCCATGGATTATTTTGAATATATTACATATTTTCCATACATTTGTGGGTTTTTACATTCAGACATGCCTGTTTTATTTCATGCCTTTGAAGTTAATTGATATTTGCTTTGGGGTTTAGTATATGGAACATTTTGGTAAATGTTCCTCATGTGCTTGACAGGAATATATATTGTGCAGTTGTTGGAGACTGTTTTATACATATATTATTTTACGTTTAAATATTCTATTTCTTTCTTGATATTTTGGCTGCTCGTAATGTCAATTACTGAGAGAGATGTGCCAGAGTTTTCTTCTAAGCTGGTAGACTTATCTTTGTCTCCTCTTAACTTTTGCTTTCTATAGTTTAAAGCTGTGTTTGCAGTTGGATATAAATGTGTATCTTTCTATCGAGTAGACCATTTACAAATTTTCTTTCTTATCTGTCAGGATAATATGGTAGGTGTGTCAGAACTGACACTAGAAATTCAATCTGTATCAATCATTAAGTATTTTTTAAGCACTGTCTGTGGGTGGCATTGGGTCTGAATCTGACCTATGCTGACTCAAACCTTCTGTGGAAAATGCCTTAGTCTTAAGAAACTCCAGGCCCAACATTGAGTAGGCATCATTTTCGATAGGAATTTTTCCTATTCTCCATATCAAAGGAAAAAGACAGCCAAGATTAACTAATATTAATTATTAACCAGTTAGAGGAGAGGAGTTACGAAACCTTAATTTAAACGTATGCCTTATGCGTGAACCCGGGTGGCGGAGCTTGCAGTGAGCGTAGATGGCGCTACTGCACTCCAGCCTGGGCGACAGAGTGAGACCCTGTCTCAAAAAAAATAAAAAAATAAAAACAAAAAAAATAAAAGGTATGACTTATGTATTGACTGAATAAACCATTTATGCTTATGTTTTCTCTTACTTGGGAAAATTCCAAGTGATCATGAAAAAAAGATGGAACTTTGAATTAACAGCTGAGCAATATGGATGAGTTGTAAATATAGGCTTGCATATTAAATTATGTATAATTTTTATCACTATAATTTTCTTTTCCTTATAAAAAGGGTCATTAAATATTTAATCCTTTGGTATTTGCATATTGTTTTGTAATGAGGCTTTTAACCACTCATTCAAAATGTATTCCATGCCTCCATGTGTGAAACCCTCATTATAGAGTTAACCTATGAGCCCATGCTTTCCAGGTATAAATAATCCTAGTATCTTTATTTTAAGAGCACAGAAAGATTACAGACTGAATCTTACTCCCCCAGAAAATAAAAACAAAACACCCAGATATTATAAAATTGACTTGGCAAAATCTTCCTTCCTTTGGAGACAGAATGTCAATTTCTCATCCCTTATTTTTTCAAAAAGTAAAATATATTCAGAAGGTCAAATATAAATGGTTCCCAATTGCATTTAGACTTAGCTGAATGCAAGAATAGGGCAAATAATAGGCCCATCAAAACTAGTTATAATGGACACACTCTTAGCAATAGAAGACTTGCTTTTTAGATGGTGGCAAAAATATTTAGAAATATGAAAGAATTGTCTACCAAAATGTCTATATTTATTTTAAAAATTAGAATCTTTAAATCAGCTAATGACAGGGCAGCAAATATTGAGCTGAAGTAATGCAAGATGGCAATTATTTGTTTACAGATGGCCTTATCTGTAGCTGACTGAAACCACCATGACATGGGAACAGGAGTGTAACTCCAAATGCCAGAAGCCATCCCAGATGTCGTAGCAAATCTACAAGAGAATACATTTCAATGATCATTTCTATACAAGAGTAACACTTAAGAAATTAAGATTTACTTTCCTTTCCATGCTTGGGTATCATTCTCTCATGGGGCATTTACAGGAATATCCAGGAGCCAGAATCTAGGAAAACAAATTCCACTGGATTTCTTCTTTTTTTTGAAAGTAGACATCCAAGCGTGAAGGCTTGAAGGGTCATCTTTTAAGACCTTAAATAAAATGAACACATTAGTGTAAAGCGAATTTCTAGGCATCTCAAGAAAACAACAGTTAAAATGCATGGTATATATTGCTATACTCTTGTAGCCAACAATTACTAAGAAAAATCCATGTAACAGTATAGATTTATGTCTGATTTATATGTGCAAAAATTTATGGTTTCCAACCTGAATTTGGTGCAGCATAGCAATCTTTTATATATTCCTATTTTACTTGATTGTTTTTTCCTCACAAGGGCAGCTCCTAACGCTTAATTAACATGGCTCCAAACGCTTCACATGGCTCCAAACGCTTCACATGTTTTCAAAACTATTTCTACTTTCTTACTCTCAAAAGTTAACTGTGCATTCTCTTTCATGCAGAAAATAAAGGTTCCCTTACACATCACCCAACTGTAATATTATTCATTTTTACATTATTTTCTTCCTTCTTAGTGGAAACATTTATCTTTCTTCTTACTAAGCTATTCTCTTTGTTTCCCGTATCCTCCTTCCTCTAATCGACACAACTTCAAATTATCTTCTCTTTCCCCAAACATTCACCTCTTCTGTACTATTTTCTTCTCATTTTCTACTTTAAAAGTACTCTCCCTCTAGCCACTCTTTTCATAAAAGTACTTCCTAAGAGCATCACTGATGTCTCCTTCCTCCACTTCCTCCAACCCACTGCCTCCTTAATCCAACACATTCTGTATGCTCCCTGCATTACTCTACCAATACGATTTCTACCAGTGCTTATTGTATCCATCCTGTTTCTTACCTTTGGTCCTATTCAGCTATCCTTTGTTCTTCAGTCTTTCTACTTTCTTGGACTTAAGGAATTTTCTTACCAATTTCTATTCTCATTCCTCTGTTTCCGTCTTCTGGGCAGGTTCCTCTTCTTGCATTTGCCTTTGAGTAATCGTGTTCCTGCAAGTGCCGATCTTGACCTTGTTCTTCTCTTAATCTTTACTAAGTTATCTCTTCTACACTGATGGTTTTGAAAGCCAAAGGTATATAGCTATACCCTTTCTTGAGATCCAAATCAATCCACCCTTTTAGGGAGCTCCAGTGAGTATTATGTAAACATTTCAAGTTCAGTATGTGAATTCATTATCTCTCATCTGAGCCTCAAAACTGATCCTTCTTAATAATAATGTCAATTGCTAAGATCTCTTCAAGATTTTCCTAAATGTTTGATCATGATCGTCTTCATTTTCAGATGAGCACAATAAGACTGGAAAACATTAAGTAGTGTACCCAAAATTATGAGCCTAGTAAGTAAGTGTATGTTCAGGGCTCATGCCCTCAACCATGATACCCATGGCACACTGAGATTCCTAGTTCCTCCTTCTGCCATTTTTGTAGACAGATTTTCATTATGTCTTACTTGATCAAGAAAATACCCTCCCAATTGGTCCTCTTAAATCTAGTTTATCCTCCTTTCATTCTATTTTCCATGTAGCTGCCAGTTATCTTTCTAGAAGACAAATGTGAGCTCATTAAAACCTTCCCATTGTTTCCAGATATTTAACATGGATTACAGGATCCCATAAAGTCTCATCTTTGGCTGATGGCTCATTAATTTTGCTTCTGTTATTTCGCTTGTGTTGTTGCTCTGAGTAGTCCTTCCCTGGTACATCCACCGGGGGAGAATCTTCTCAGTTTCAAAGACTTTGTTCAAATGTAAACTTCAAGACCCCCTTACCAGATTATGCATTTCTCCTCTTACCTTCCCCTAACACTTTATACATGTTCTTATTACAGTGTATGTAAAATGTCTATACTTAAACTCGTTTACATGTCCCTTTTGCACTAATCTGTAAATCTCTGGTATTTTTGTATGTATGTTTTCTCAGCAGTAAACATATTGCCTAGCAGACAGTCGGCATTTCATGTCCCTTTTATGTATAGACGGAAGGAAAGAAGGAAGGAAGTTTGGAAGAATGGAAGAAAAGAGAAAAGAGAGGGAGGAGGATAGAAGGAAGACACTGAATTTTGGAAATATAAATCAGTGACTTTAATATCAAATCTGATAAAATTTTATAGCAGGTTATTAAATATGTTTCCAAATATTTAAAAATAGAAATGATAATCATTGAAATACAACATTAATTTATTAAAATAAGTCAGACTATGCTGACATCATTTACTTTTTTGATAGGATTAATAGTTTTATAAACCTACAGTGTAAGTACAGAGTGAATCAAAATTTTAGTAAGGCATTTGGTCAAGACCATTGTTATATTCTTACCAGCCTGATAGCTAGAACCAAATGAAATAATAATGGTTTTCAGTGGATCCATAGCTGATTCAATTCTGCATCCTAATATGTTTGGATTTCTCTCTTTCTTCACTCTTGGAGGGGATCTTTACTTGCCTTTTATTCTCATCTTGCTGTTTGACATTTCTATCACGAATGAATAAAGTTAAAGAAGCCAAATATGTCAAATTTGTCGAGTGACAAAAAGCTATAGAACTGTACAATATTGCAAAGAACTAAGATTTTGGAACCAGACACATTTAGGTTTAAATCTCATTGCAACATGTAGTTGCATTGTAACTTTAGGTCCCTTAATCTGACCAACTCTAGCTTTCCTTATCCATAAAAAGAGAATAATATCTAATTCACAGAGTTGTTATGGACATTCATTAGATAAGACTTGCAATGCCTGAGAAATTATAGACTCATTAAAATATGCCTCTTAATTATTTTTAAGGGTTATGATTTCAAAAAACCATAACCTTTAAAAAATGCTCAGTTAGCTCTGAAACTGACAATATATAATCTAAACAGAATAATTGTTAACTATTAGGTCTTAGTATAAATATTAACTGTCATGCAGTACTCTGATTTATTAGCTATTTATATAAAATTGGGGGTTTTAATCGTGTACAAACTCATTAGGCATCAAAAAAGGCATCAACAAGGTAGCATGATTGACATGCAGAAAAATAACAAATTTAATTTTAGCCTGTATAAAAAGAAATATAGAACAATTGATGGGAAATCCTCCTGTTCCTTGCCCCACTGCTTGATTATATTAGTCTATCCACAGTGGCATATTGTGCTCCATTATGGATGCAAGAGGAATGTGACTAGAAACCATGTTATGGAGAAACAATGGAAAGGCGCAGCTTTAATGGAAATAATAGATACTGGAGCCTCCAAAGGGAGATGTTGGGAAGAGGGTGAGTGTAGAAAGATTACCTATTGGGTACAATAGTTACTATTTGGATGAGGGGAACACTAGAAGCCCACCATGCAGTATATCACTGTAATAAACCTACACATGTACTCCCTAAAATAATATAAATAAAATAAAATAAATCTAAAATAAAATCAATAAAATAAAACAATAATGCAGCTCCAGTTCCAGTCAAAGGCAACTTTGGGAGAAGCATTTTATATATAGCTGCTTTGCCGTTTTAAAAAAGAGTGTTATGTGAACTCAGTACTAACTTTATTCACTGTGTTGTGAAAGTAGAAGAGATAGACATCAAAAAAGGAACATTTTTGCTTAATGTAAGTACAAACTTTCTTACATGAAGGGATTTTCAAGCATCGAATGGGCTGTTTTATAACATACTGTATTTCTTGTTGCACCCCCAGGAGTATTCAAACTTGGACCTTCACCAGTTAAACCATTGTAGAAGCTTTGATTGCATGGAATTAGAAGTGAAATAGATGCACTCTAAGAATGAATATGCTTTGAGAGCTCACAAATTCTGGAAGCCATACAGAGCCTGCATATTTTAAAACATGTTTTGTACCTTTGAAATGCATTAGGATGTACGTCACATATCTATAAGAAGTAGTTGTAGGTCCATAGAGAGAATTGCCCAGCTTTGATTTGATGCTCAGTTCTGTTCCTTACTAATCTGTAACCTTGGTCAATTTATTAACCTCTCAGAATCTAGTTTTTCATTTGAAAAAAAAAAAGAGGAAATTTATAGGATATCTGACCAGATTAAATACAATAGTTCATTTCATGAATATTTTGGGCACACATTAGCTCAATACAGATCTGTTTTGCTTTACCCTTGGTGTTGTGAGTGGGAATATTAAATTATAACATTAGAGAAAATCTGCTGCCAAATCATTCATTGACAGGTGGCAAAGCTGTAAGAGTCTGTCACATACATTTTAATACCAGGTGGACTTCTGGAGACAGCTTTGTTTTCATGGATATTATCGTTGGCCTGGGGAAAGAATCTACATTTGCAGCTTCTCTAGGGACTGACATAACAATGACATGGGCTACACAGGTTGTGGTCAAAGGCCACATTTTCCCAGATCATGCCAACACAAAGAGTGAAAACAGAATAAGTCAGCAGAGTACATCAAGGCAAAAGCAGTGGAGGGATTTTACAATGCTGATGTTTTCAACCAAGAGCAATGCTGCCTAGGTAACTGCTCTATCCCTGTCGTGCTGCAACAGAGTCCATGGCAGTAGTAACAGCACTGTGCAAGCTACAATCTCTGACAGGCTTGAAATGAAGACATCTGCTTTCCTTCAGAAAGTGTGAGACAATGTGGTTGACACAGAGGCACTATTTAAATCTAAGGAATACACAAACTTGAGCTTATCCAAAATTATATGTGATAATAGGGGATTATTTCATTCTCATTCGTTTTTTCAAGGTCTAGTAAGGCAAATTTAAACAAAATTGACTGGGAAATAATTGACCCTTTATTATTTTTCTGTGTTTAGGTGTCATAAAGCATAAGCTCTTTAAAAGTTGAGCAGTGGGCAAGGAGTGAAAATGAAGACTCATGTCATTTTCTTAATAATCAGAAGCTAATGATATGCTTTGAAAGTTCCTAAGGTTCTGCTTAATTTTGGATTGAGCTTGAAGAGGCTGTTAATTGATCTGAGTCCTCATGTTCTTCTCTGTGAACTGGAGCTTATGTGGCCCACATCTTAGAGCTGTCATTGTGATTATGAGATAAGTTGTGAGTGCATAAGCACTGCCTGGCTCACATAGTTCCTGGCATCCCATGTTAGATGGCAAGAAACTCCTTCTCTTCAAGACTCTACCACGCCTGAAAAAGGACTTTTGCAATGGGGGATTGGCCATCCCTGAGCCTTTCAGTGCTTCTCCAGGTATAGAGATACTCAAATGATCCAGCCTGTGTTCACAAGGCAAGGACGTCAGCATGTTATTGACAGTCCCGCTATGAGGAAGGAGAGTATTTCAAGATTACAGGACAGCTTTTATTATCAGAAAAAAAGGAAAGTGAGACTGAACAAGCAAAATAGCCCATGTCCACTATACCCTTTTGGATTTTTAATCTCATTCTGCTTTTCCCATAATCTTTTACTTTTTATGTTTTTAAGTTGTAAGGTACACATTTTCTAAGAATTTCATGTTTTGAAAATGGGAGATTGACCTCAGAAGTGTACTGCTTATTGAGGGTCTGGAATAACGCTATTTTCTTTTTTAACCTCTTGTACAAACAGCGTCTTGCTCTGTTGCCCAGGTTGGTCTTGAACTCCTGGCCTCAAGTGATCCTCCCTCTTCTGTATCCCAAAGTGCTGGGATTACAGGTGTGAGCCATCCTTCCTGGCCATGTGCTTATTTCTTTTATATTTGAAAAGAAAAATAAAACTTTTGAATAGATTTTATCTATTTTTTCTGTTTACTCATTGTCATGTGTTTTCAAACAGATAAGGTATATGAATTGCCTGAGGCCTATTTCCTATTCAGTTGGTTTCTGATCTATTATTGTTTTCCATATTGAGAGTTGAACCAGAAGTTGATATTTGCAGCTTCTAGAGTCTTCCAGAAGATTCAAGATCATCCAGATCTGTGGAATTCTCTCCTACTTCCACCTCATCTGTTTTGGAAATTTTAAACAAATAAAAACATGAAAAGAAATGAATGATCCCAGAATATATTGCTACCAGAGCTCTTATAGTCTCCTCCTCTCACTACATCATCTGAGGACACTTTCCTTGAAGGGGCTATCGCTCAGTGTGTTACTACCACAGCCACTTCCTCTACTACTACCTCTACCAGCATCTCTTCCTAAGTCGTCACTGTCAATTCTAATACCATGCAATTGCTTTCGGAAGCTTTCATCGCTGGGAGGATGAATGAGAGGAAGCAGGATGGCATAGAAAAGAGTCAGTTTGAAGAGCAGGACTAGCATTTCCTTTTTGATGATCCAAGGGCGGACAGTGGGGATGGATTAAAGACTATTTAATGAGCTGTCTCTCTCAGCCTAACAACATGAATAGCCCAAAGTGAGAAGTTTTAAACGTTTCATTTGCTGTACAGGAAATCACTGCCTTTTTTGGGGTCAAAATGTTGACTGTTCGTTCCAGTTTACCTTATTTAATTTTCCATCTTTAGGGTGAGAATTAAGAACATTAAAAGCCAACTAGTACCACTCCATTTTAAACCAGAAGACTAATCTTTTTCATAATTTCTAATTAAAAAAAGACTTAATATGTAATGGCATTAATGATCTTGTGTAGCTATTTCTTGGGGTATTAAAAACCATAGAAAGTTTCTGAAGTTGTTATTCAAATAATATTAGCATCTAGTTGATGGGTTCTACTTTTGCATGGTTCTTTAACTTCTTTTATTCACTCAATTCTTTCTTATTTTGACATAAAATAATTATTTAAAATAGTTTTCCTAAACTTTTTTTATTTATATGTGTATATAAATATAGATACACTATATGTATACACAGACATACATATTTTTATTTCTTAATTCCTAGTACTTCCTACATTTCTTCACTTTTATATTCTTAATGTTTCATCTCATACATTTTATTCTTTAATTTTAATGTTTCTTATGTTTTTAGTCTTTTATTTCACTGGAATTTGGCTTTTATTTTTAAAAATAAATTTATTTTAGAATAATTTTAGATTTAGAGAAAATTTGCAAAGATAAAAGTCGAGTTTCCATACTCCTTTCATCTAGCTACCCCTAACTGAAGACCTTATTACTTAATAATGGAGTCTGACATATCCACCGTACATTTGTTGAAACTAAGATATTAACATTGATACACTAAACTTAACTAAACTGCAGACTTTATTTGTATTTTACCAGGTCTTTCACTAATGTCCTTCTGGTTTATTTGTTTCAGAATCTAATTTAGAATATCATATTGCCCTTAGTTTTCAAGTCTCCTTAGTTTATTTTAATCTGTGACAGATTTTCAATCTCATTCTTTTTCAAGACATCGATGGTTTTGAAGATTACTGGTCAGATATTCTGTAGGACATCCCTCGGTTTGGTTTCGGCTCATGAGTTGTCATGATAGATGGGACTTAAAAGTTTCTACATGAGACAACACAAAGATGAAGCAGCTCTCACCTCATCATATCAGGGGCTCCATGATATCTACATGACATCACAGATGTTTAATTCAGTCACTTAGTTAAGGTGGTGTCTGTCAGGTTTCTCCACTGTGAAGCAAATTCATTTGCTCTTTTCATACTTTATGCTTCAGAAGTGAGTCACTAAGTCCAATCTACATTTAAGGAGAAGACACTTAAACTCCACCTCTTGAAGGGGTTGCATCTACACAATTTCATTTGCAATTCTTCTATAAGGAACATTGTCTTTCCCATTTATTTATTCCATCATTTATTATTATTATTTGAGTTAAGATCCAATATGCATTTTAAAAAGCTTTGTTCCTCAAATTGTTGTCACTTTGGCCATTGGGAGCTCTTTCAGTTTGGCTCTTGTTTCCTTTGGATAAGCCTCATGCTCGTTTCTGGGATATATAAGAATTTACTTTGAATTTATCTATGTAAGTTACATAAATATGAAGCAAAAGATTTGATATTTCACAGTACTTACGTCATGCACTTGACTTTTCTTAATTCACTTAATAATTCTTTAAAGAGGAAATTATATTCAGATACAGATTAAGAAACTGAGACTTTGTCATTAAATAATTTTCACAGTAATACAACTAATAAATAGTAAATTTAGGATGGAACCCCAGATCTGTCAGAATCCCAGGCAATTTGACATTTTTGTAAATTGGGAGAAGCATGATTAAAACAGAGGGTAAATTAAACACAGGTAATCTAGGATCTACTCTTAAAAGTTTATGGCAATTTTAGAACATCATTTTGGTCCTCTCATGTTTGAGGTATTTCCTTCTTTCCATATCATTTATATATTTTGTGGTAATATGAAAGCTAGATTAATTTAAATCACACTGTTCTTTCACTGCATTCTCTGAATGCTTCCAATTCATCTCCTGACCTCAATCCAATCTCTGTTCCTGCTCCTGGCTGTTTTCTTCCTCATTATTTATTGTTTCCATACTTGCTATTATGGATTAGTTCTACTTTATTGCTTTCAGTATTTAACTCCCTAGACAAGCAGGGAGATTGCTGAAAACATACTAGCTATTCCAAATACGAAGGTCTACTTTAGAACATTTTTAGATTTAGAGAAGAATTACAAGATAATACACAGAATTCTCATATATCCCACATCTGTTTATTAACATCTTACACTAGTATGGTACTACAACAGTATTTAATAAAAACAATGAACCAGTATTAACACATTATTATTAACTAAAGTCCAAACTTTATGCAGATTTCCTTAATTTTTGTGCAATGGACTTTCTCTTTTCCAGGGTCTCATCCAGGATACCACATTATATTTAATTGCTATATAGTCATTTTTATTTTAGTTAGGCTTTTTATCGAATATGACAGTTTCTAAGACTTGCCTTGTTTTTGATGAGCTTGAGAGTTTTGAGACATACTGGTCAGATAATTTTAAAGTGTTCTTAACTTGGACTTCATCTAATGCTTTTCTTATCATTGTATTAGAGTCATTGGTTTATAGGTGAAGACCGCAGAGGTAAAGCGTTATTTTCATCGCATTATATCAACTGTACATACCATCAACATGACTTACTACCATTGGCATTAAGCTTTATCACTAAGGTAGTGTTTGTCACGTTTTTGAACTCTAAAGTTACTTCTTTATTCTTTTTTCCCCTTTCCATTTTATGTTCTTTGAAAGGAAACTACTATGTGCAGCCCCCATTTAATGAATAGGGAGTTGTGCTTGAGGGAAAAGTATGTAATTATTTCTCATTATTTTACATTGAAGATTTGTTTCTTTCCCTCCATTTTTTATTCAACCATTTATTTATATCAATATGGACTCATGAATATTTATGCTATACATTGGGTCATAATCCAATACTACTTATTTTGTTGTTGAAATTTTTCCAGCTTTGGCCACTGGGAGGTCTTTCAGTTGACTCCTGTGGTTCTTTGATACACCCTCATCATTGTAAGTTTTTTAGAACATTTTCTTACATTTTTGACACTACAAGATATTCCAGGTTTATCTTGTATATTTCCCGCCCTGTTCCTCCAAGAATCCTTGGTTCTTTTTTCTTTTTTGAGACGGAGTCTCGCTCTGTTGCCCAGGCTGGAGTGCAGTGGCCGGATCTCAGCTCACTGCAAGCTCCGCCTCCCGGGTTCACGCCATTCTCCTGCCTCAGCCTCCCGAGTAGCTGGGACTACAGGCGCCCGCCACCTCGCCCGGCTAGATTTTTGTATTTTTTAGTAGAGACGGGGTTTCACCATGTTAGCCAGGATGGTCTCGATCTCCTGACCTCGTGATCCGCCCGTCTCGGCCTCCCAAAGTGCTGGGATTACAGGCTTGAGCCACCGCGCCCGGCCCGCCAGTTCTTTTAACTGGAGAATTGGAAACCAAGATCTGGGCATTCGATGTGCTCATTGTTACTGGGTTGTCATTGCTTCTAGGACCCCTTGACAGACAAAGCAAGGAAATATGTGTTTATACTCACCTGTGTATATGGAAATATCTATAAATATTTCCGTATGTAACCATCTGTATATCTATATTAAGCTGACCTGAGTTCAGACTAATGTCTCCAACTAATCTCTATTATGGCACAAATCACTTTAGCCTATATTCTAACCTCCTCCCCTTGTTTATCTCTAAATTCCCATTAAAACAGTAAGAAATCGGGCTCCAACCATCTGCCATCCATTTACCTAATTATTCAATTCCATTATACATGTAAAGTTGTATCAGAATTGTTAGTTCATATTTCCTTGGAAGCATTGTATTGGCTAGGGAACAATGTTTGTATTCATTTTCTTTTGACTCTAGTCTTACAAACTTGGCTCAATTCCAAAACTACTTAACTTAGCACCCTTTCCCTCAACTCTTCACTTACATTGTTTCATACATTGGTACAAAAGCCACTATGCATTACACATAACCCTCTCACTCTACCTCTGAGCACCTGAAAACCTTAGTTTATCTCTAGAAATTTTGTCATTTGTCTTGAGTTAATTTTTGTAAGATCTCTGTCTAGATTAATTTTTTGCACATGGATGTCCCAAATGTTTAGCATCACTTGCTATAACAAAATACTTTGTCCATTGAATGCCTTTGCTGTTTTGTCAAAGGTCAGTTGACTGGCTGTATTTGTATGGGTCTATTTCTGGGGTCTCTCTTTTGCTCCTATTTATTCTTTAACTAAAGCCACACTAGTTTGATTATTGTAGCTTTATATTAAGTCTTGAAATCAGGTAGTATGTGACCAACTAATTTGTTTTTTTTCCAGCATTTTCATAGGTATTCTATGTCTTTTGTCTTTCCATGTTAAATTTAGAAATAATTTGTTGATGTACAGAGATGGTTGCTGGATTTTGTTTGGGGTTTTGTTAAATTTATAGACAAACTTGAAAATAATTGGCATATTGATTTCACTGGACATGGAATTCTAGGTTGCCATTTTTTCCCTTTGATACTAAATGTTTCATTCTATACTCTTATTGCTTTCTTAATGCATAATGAGAAGTCTATATAATTATTACCCTTGTCTCTTTATAGGTAAAGTGTTTTTATTTTCTCTCTGCCTTTTTTCAAGGTTTCCTCTTTGCTTTTGGTTTTCTGTAGTAAATATGCTTTTGTAGTTGTAAATTTTTTGTTATTTATGCCAGCTTGGCCTTCTTGGAGCTTACTGGACATGTGGTTTGTTGTCTCTAATTAATTTTGGAAAGTTATTGGTTGTTATTACTCCAAATACTTTTTATTTTCTGTTGCATTGCCACTTTCTTCTCTTTCTGGTATTCCTCTTACAAGTATATCATAACTACTGAAATTGTCCCATGTTTCTTGAATATTTTGATCTGTGTTATTTTTCCATTATTTTTTCTTTGTGCATTTATGCTTGGGAAATTTTTGTTGATCTATCTTCAAACTCATTATACTTTACTCTGTGATATCCAGTCTACTGATGCTCCATCAAAGACTTGCTTCATTTATGTTGTAATGTTCTCGATTTTTAGCATTTTCTTTTTATTCTCTCTTACAGATTCCATCTCTCAGACCACATTACCCTTCTGTTCTTACATGTAGTGTACTTTTTCCACTAGAGCCCATAACGTATTAATGATTGTTCTTGTAAATTTTCTGTCCAGTAATTTTGACATCTGGGTCATATCTGTGTCTGGCTCTTAAAAGGAAAACACAAAATCTCAGGACCTGCAAACTTCTATAAAAGGGAAGCTTAAGGCACAGAGATTGAGTCATTGCAACATCCTCTTCCAAATGAATAGCTGTTGCCAGCATTATGCATCAGCCGGAACCCCTTGGAAAGGTGAAAGGCATCAAACCTCTGGGAATGACTGTCTCACAGATCAATCATAAGTAAATTATTTGCTGGCCTCCCACAAAAAAAGACATGCTAGTTGCAATTTTAGGTACACAATCTAATTCTAGCCCTTAAAACTAAAGTCTGTTCAATTCCACACTGAAAATGTCCAGTACAAGCTTATATTTCCAGGTGCAGAACAAAGTCAAGACTCATTCCTCCGCCTCTCCAGCAATGTCTGCATAGACTCTTCATTTTTCCCTTTTTTCCTCTTCAGACACATTATCTTATGTAAAATGTAGATTTACTGGGCACTAACAGAAGTCTCACAGGAATATAACTATTTGCCTTACCACCTAACTGCCTCTGTTTCTGCAGGTCTTTCTCTACTTCTAAGGAAATACGAAGCCTCCTAGAAACATCTCTAAAAACAACCACAGCTGTGCCCTTGGCTCTTGTTTTTCCTGGATGTGCCCTAAAGCTGGCTTCATAAACCTCGATGATCTGGTGTATGCCTCAGTCACTGATTTCAGTCATCACTCTGATGCTCATGTTGTTTCTTTAGACTGTGCTTTTTCTTACCTTTTAGTATGTCCTGTAATTTTGTTGATGTCGAAAGCTGCATATAAAGTATTAGGTAATAGGAACTGAGAAAAATATGCCTTCAGTGTGAGTGAGGGTGTATGTTAATATGACTGGAAGTTGTACTGTGTTTAATGTTTGCTGTGGTTGCACGTGTCAGAGGCTTTAAATTCCTTAGTGCCCTTCTTTTCTTGGCTTATCTTCTTTAAGTACTCCTGATCAGGGAGGGTCTGCATTTTTCAGCTCCTTCAGCTGTAATCTACTATTATACTGGAGTCTCGTCAGCGTGGTTGGTGGTAAGTTGTTGGGGAGGTGAAGTGTCCTGTAATGCTGTGATTAAATCTCAGTCTATTAGTGGCCTCTATCCCTGGCCTGTGACTTTCACAAGTGTTTTTTAGTTTCTTCTTGTTTTAGATGAGACAACAAGTCTAGAAGAGGGTGGAGTGGGAAAAATCCCCATCCCTGGGGGAACAAGTCACTAGTGAAGTCTTTTTACCTGGGTAGTGGGCTTTCGCTATGGAGAATTCTGAGTGTATTTCCCAATGACTACTCCTTCTGTCCCCCTGCCAGAGCCACACTGGAATCTTTCTCAAATCTTCACTTTAAGAGCCTGTTGGGGTTTCTGGAAGAAAACCTATACATGTGCAGGGGCTATCTCAGACTGTAGCCCCTAAGAGTTTCTCATTTTCAGGGCAGATCACATTCAGTACCTAGAAATTCATCAAAATATTATTTCGTGTTTTTACCCAATATAGGAGCACCTAGATGCATAAGGCAAATCCTTAGAGACTTACAAAGGGACTTAGACTCCCACACGATAATAATGGGAGACTTTGAAAGACAAGGTAAAGTGGAGGAGGGAGAGTCTTCTAGCTGTGTTCTCATGACCAGTTGCAAAAATATGGACTCTAGCATTTCCATATATTACTTTTCATAGTGAATATATTTGCATAAATTTTAACTGCTCTTTAAAATGTTTTCATCTTCTCATTCTTCATTATTTTGTAAGGAAGGTGTTGGTGAGAGAGAAGTTTGTGATTTAATTTATTGATTATGGGATATGTACATGATGGCACAGTATTTTTCCTAGGGGAAGAGTAGGTAACAGCAGAGCATCAGTTGTAGATGTTAGAGTTGAGTGGAGTAACTGACAAGAATTTAATTTGTTTCCCCTTGAAGTGAAAGTAGAGGGAGTTTTCCATTGCATAGCCCTTTTTATGTTACATTAGGACAAAGAATTTTTAAAATAAAAGTTGGGGGAAAAGGATGGCTGTGCATTTGGGCAGTCAAATAAGTGGATTATGACCAGTATTTGCCTTTTGTTGTTTAGGCAACTTTCGAATATGATTCTCATATATGAAAGTACCAAGCTAGGTGGGGTAATGAAGAGGGGGTAGATTTTTCCTCTTCAGATTTCTTCTTAGGTTCTTGGGTTCTTAACTGAAATTGATCACATGCTGCCCATATAATCTTGCTGTCTAGAGGAAGTAGTGAAAAGAAGAAAGAAAGGTTCACAATTTTGTCTGCAGTGGTGGCAGTAGCATCTGTGTCTGTAGGCGGAAGTGCCAGCAGCAACATACAATTGACAGGTCACAACAGCATTGTTGATGACAGTGGCACAGGAACTCCATGGAGGTGTTGCTGGTGGTGCAACCCAGTGTCTCATACACAAACTGGCGACTGGCCTGCAGCAGTGGTGGCATCCAGTGTTGCTACTGGGTGGTTCCAGAGCCCAAGGCAGTGGTGTTTTCTCCAGACTCACCTTATGGCATGATTTCAACTGAAGTTTTAGTTACTTGGGTTCCACTGTGTTTTGTCCACTTTGAAACATGTTTCTTCAGCCTTCCTATTGAGTTTGTGAGATTTCTGAGATTCTTTAGTTAACAGCAGTTTAAGCAGAACTCAGGCTAGAACAGATGGAAAGATAATTTCAAAATAAAATTTCACCCAATAAAAATCCAGAACACATAGGCAAGAAAATGTTTTCAGATATGCCGTTGTCATTCTTCTAATCTAGTTACCCTATGTTGATGTTTCAAATAACTTCTTCAGTTAATCACCTCCATAGTCGTTATGAAGCTTGAGCAGCAGAATATTAAATCATTCCAATTGTTTTCCCAGCCATGATCAAGAGATACCATGCTCATTCAGCTTCCACAAGTCTGAATTTGTAGGTTTTGGAATAGACAACATTTAGTACAATGTGTTTGTGAACAATAAAATAAAATAAAAGATGTCCAGTAAGGTTTCAAGTATAAGAGGAACTTAATAAATGTTCACTGTCAAAATCAGTGGAGTAAAGAAAAACAAAAACCCTATACTTTAGAATACCTAAAGCACTTAATGGTGGGAAATTATTTTAGTATATTTTAAACATCCAAAAGGCACTATTTTTTCAATTATGTATTCTTCTCTTAGAGATGTATTTCAAACTTCCCTTGAACTTTCTCCAGTAAGTATAATTGTGTGCTTGTTGTCAACCCGGTCTTAGTCCTTGTCATTACAGGTTCAGTAGCTGCAAAGGTGAAATGTTTTGACAAATACTGAATGTCATCTATTTTATACTGTGGATCAGCATGCATGTTTTTTAGCTTCTTCAGATCGCTCTGTAATGGAGTTATATTTGGAAGTTTCCCAGTATGGTGCAAAAGCCTCATAGAGAGAGGAAGTTTATAAACTGCAGTTCTACGAGAAGAAGAAAGACCAGATGCTCATCCTGCACGACTCCTCCTTGAGCCTTTGTATTTTCCCAGCTAGACCTTTCAAGCTTCCTATTTATACATTTATCTCGAGTATACCAAGTGGTGACAAAGATGCGAATCAGCCAGCACATTTTCACTCAGTGTAGAGAGAAGTCGTTTGAATACCGAGATAACATTTCAAGAAAACAATAAAACCTTACAATAAGGGAAGATGAGAAAAAAGAAGCATTCCTGACTGTGGTTCTGACATCACAATGTTTCAATCTGCTTGTTTCACTGAAACGATGTTCTCCTGTTCCTGTTTGGCTTGTTAAAGAATGTATAGGTTAAAAGATCTATTAAAAATGGTCCATATCTGTAAAATTGTCTGGAAAGTTCCACAGAAAGTTACAAGTTTTTTTCCTCTGGCTGCAAATGAAAAAAAAAAAAAAAACATATGGAGATCTTTTTAAAAAATGTATTCAATTACTTGTAGTGTTATTTTATGACCCAGTTATATATCAATAAAATTAATAGGAAAATTATATCATATAACTTTTAAGGGTTGTTCATACTTAATCAGAGCAGTCAGCATTGGGAAGCTACCAGTTTAAGGAAAAAAAGATACTTAAGGTTATTTCTTTAAGTGTATTATAGAGTGTATTACAGAGTGTTCTGTTACACTGACAGTTGTTGTGACATTTACAAATCCTAAAGTTAAATTATATCAGTTTTACCTATACATTTGGAGCGGTCCATGGGAATGATAGTTCATGGGTGATAAATTATCTTCCCTATACTGTATGGAGCATATCAAGAGTCATCTCCTATTAACTTTATTCTTCTAATCAAAGAGTGAATTCTACTGTTTAACCCTAAATCTAGCTATATGTGGAATTGAGATATTTTTATTAGATTATTTGTTAAATTGGTTAGTAGCGATTATTATGTGTCAAGCACTACTCGAAGCATTTCATATATGTAACTATATATATGAGTATTTTATATATATAATTATGTATATAAGAGTATTTTATACATATAACTATATATAATAGAATATTATATATATAAAACTATATATGAGTTATAGTTCTATAATCAGTTTGCTTCTCACAGCAACCCTAGAAAATAGGTCTGTGACTATTCTCATTTTACAGTTGTCAAAATTGAGGCAAAGAAGTGAAGTAATGTGGCTAAATTTACACAGTAACTGGCACAGAAAGGATCTGAATCCAGGCTGTTTCCAGTATCTGTATTCTTAACCACTATACTTCATTGCCTCCAGTTTTTGAAAATTAGCCTTAAGATAATTTTATTCGGTCTTCATGTGTTTCAAATATAATGTCATGTGTTTGTCCAAAAATATTATTTGTTGGTGTTTTTTTTGGAGACGGAGTCTCACTCTGTCGCCCAGGCTGGAGTGCAGTGGCCAGATCTCAGCTCACTGCAAGCTCCGCCTCCCGGGTTTACGCCATTCTCCTGCCTTAGCCTCCCGAGTAGCTGGAACTACAGGTGCCCGCCCCTTTGCCCGGCTAGTTTTTTGTAGTTTTTAGTAGAGACGGGGTTTCACCGTGTTAGCCAGGATGGTCTCGATCTCCTGACCTCGTGATCCGCCCGTCTCGGCCTCCCAAAGTGCTGGGATTACAGGCTTGAGCCACCGCGCCTGGCCCTATTTGTTGGTTTTAATCTCAACTTATATCTCTACCTGATGCTAGTTTTGTGACATTATACTTCCCTTTAATGGAAGGTACAATATAGCAAAGACAATGTCCAATCCTAGGGATATTAATGCAGAGGACCAATATGTCAATTAGGAGTGTGCATAGCTCTGAGTGACAAAAGCCAAAAGTGATAGTGAATTAAATAAGATGTTTATTTCTCTCTTACGAAAAAGATGATTGGAGGTTGGAAGTTCAGGTTTGGTGGAAAAAATCACAGCTTCACAAAATCATCAGGGACCCAAATTCCTTCTAGGCGGCTGCTTTGCTTTCTACAGCACTTGGCTTCCATTGCATGACTCAGGATATTATCCCAGTTCCAGCCATCATAGGTAAAAGGAAGAAGGGTTGAAAAAGGGCAATTAAAGGCATTTCCCAGAAGTAATACATTCTACTTCTGCTTGCATCCCATGAATTATAAATTAGCAACAGGCACACATCTAGATTCAAGGAAGGCTGGTTATGCATTTATTTACACAGCCGTGTGACCGTCTAAAATTGGGGGTTCTATTCTAGGAGAGAAAGGGTGAGCAGAGAGCAGGTTTAAAGGGATATCTAGTCGTTTCTGCTACATCCAGGACCTAACTCTTAGTTTCCGTTTGGAACTTGGAAAATGGTAAATTCTATAAACTTCTGCAATTGTTAAATTTCATAACTTAACATTTTATTCTCTTAAACAGAGTCAATTCCTTTGGCTATATTTTTCCAACCTCCTTCTTCATAAATCCTTGTGCAGTTGAAAGATAATACAAGGCACAAATCCTCACTACTTACCATTATCGAGCAGACTTTTCCCTCTCAGATGTTACTAGACTCCTTTCATTTACCCTGCCACTCTGCTTTTGAATTGGAGGAACTTTTACAGTTTATAAAATGCTTTTTGCCTCCTCCTCTTACCTGAATCTAACATTACCATGGTCTCTTGATACCATGTAAGAAAGTGAACTTAATCAATAAATGATGTGTTTATTCTGACTGCTCCACTGACCAGTTTGTTTCCCTATCTCTCTCCCTCTCCTCAGGCCTCCCTATCCCCTGAGACACAGCAGTATTAAGATAAAGCCACATAATAACCCTACAATGGCCCCTAAATGTTCAAGTAAATGGAAGAGTTATTTATCTCACTTTACACCCAAAACTAGAAATGATAAACCTTAGTGAGAAAGAGGTATTTAAAGTTGTGATAGGCCAAAGTTTGGCCTCTTGTGCCAACTAGTTAGCCAGGCTGTGAATGCAAAGAGAAAGTTCTTGAAGGAAATTAAAAGTGCTACTCCAGTGAACACACAAATGACAAGAATGCAAAACAGCCTTATTGCTGCTAAGGAGACAGTTTGAGTGGTCTGGATAGAAGATCAACCAGCCATAACATTCCCTTAAGCCAAAGCCTAATTCAGAGCAAGACTAACTCTCTTCAATTCTCTGAAGTCTGAGGGAGGAGAGGAAGCTGCAGGAGAAAATTTTGAAGCTAACAAATTGATTCATAATGATTAAGGAAAGAACTTATTTCCATAACACAAACGTGTAAGGTGAGGGTGCAAGTGCTGGTACAGAAGCTGCAACAAGTTATTCAGAAGATCTAGCTAAGATAATTGACAAAAGTGACTACACTAAGCAATAGATTATCAATGTAGATGAAATAACCTTATTTTGGAAGAAGATGCCATCTAGACATTCTAGGACTCTCTAGCTAAAGGGGAGAAGTTAATGCCCAGGTTCAAAACGTCAAAGCACACCTGACTTTCTTGTTAGGAGCTAATGCAGCTGGTGAGTTGATGTTGAAGCCAGTGCTCATTTACCATTCTAAAAATCCTAGAACTCTTAAAATTTTGCTAAATCTACTCCGCCTGTACTGTATAAATGGAACAACAAAGCCTGGATAACAGCTTCAAGAGTGATTTCCTGAATGTTTTAAGCCCACTGTTGAGAACTACTTCTCTTCAAAATATTACTACTAACTGACAGTGTACACAGTCACCCAAGAGCTCTGGTAAAGATGTACAGAGAGATTAACATTGTGTCCATGTCTGGTAACACAACATCCACTCTGCAGTACATGGATCAAGGAGTAGTTTTGACTTTCAAGAGTTATTATTTAAGAAATATATTTTGTACGGGTATACCTGCCACAGATAAGTGATTTATCTGATAGATCTAAACAGTCTATTGAAAATCTTCTGGAAGCAATCAGGCAAGAGAAAGAAAGAGAGAGCATCCAAATAGGGAGAGAGGAAGTAAAATATACCTGTATGGAGGCAACATGATTCTATATCTAGAAAACGCCATCATCTATACCCAAAAGCTCCTTCAGTTGATAAACAACTTTAGCAAAGTATCAGGATACAAAATCAACATGCAAAAATCATTAGCATCCCTATACACAAACATCAGCCAAGCTGAGAGTCAAGTCAGGAATGCAATCCCATTCACAACTGCCACAAAAAGAATAAAATACCTAGTAATACGACTAACCAGAGAGGTAAAAGATCTCTACAAGGAGAATGACAAAACACTGCTCAAATCAGAGATGACACGAACAAATTGAATAGCCTTCCATGTACATGAATAGGAAGAATCAATATCATTAAAATGGGCATATTGCCCAAAGCAATTTACAGATTCAATGCTATTCCTATCAAACTACCAATAACATTCTTCAACTGAGTAGAAAAAAACTATTTTTAAATCCATATGGAACCCAAAAAGAGCCTGAATACCCAAGACAATCCCAAGCAAAAAGAACAAAGCTGGAGGCATCATGTTACCTGACATCAAACTATTCTACAGAGCTACAGTAACAAAAATATCAAGGTATTGGTAGAAAAACACACACATAGACAAATGGAACAGAAAAGAGAACCCAGAAATAAGGCCACACCCCTATGACCAACTGATCTTGGATAAAGCTGAAAAAAACAAGCAATGGGGAAAGGACTCCCTCTTCAATAAATGGTGCTGGGTAACTGGCTAGCCACGTGGTTTCTTGAGATGGAAACTACTCGTGGTGAAGACACTGTGAACTTTTGTTGAAGTGGCAACAAAAAATTTAGAATATTACGTCATCATAGTTGATAAGGCAGTGGCAGGTTTTGAGGATTGACTTCACTTTTGAAAAAGTTCTACTATGAATAAAATGCTATCAAACAGCATCGCATGCTACAGAAAACTCTTTTGTGAAAGGAACAGTCAATTGATTTGACAAACTTCATTATGTCATTTAAAGAAATTGCCACACCAATCCAGTCTTCAGTAACCCCCATCCTGATCAGTCACCAGCCATCAACATCCAGGCAAGACCCTCCACCAGCAAAAAGATTGCAACTCACTGAAAGCTCAGACGATTGTTAGCATTTTTTATTTTTTATTTTTTTAGAAATAAAGTATTTTAAATTTAAGTATATACATTCTTTTTTCAGACATAAGGTACCACACACTTGACAGTTTACAGAATAATGCAAACACAACTTCTGTGTGCACTGGGAAACCAAAAATTTTGTGCGACTTGCTTTATTGGGATACTTGCTTTATTGCGGTTTTCTGTATCTGAACTCACACTATCTCTGAGGTATGCTTGTATAAGTCTTGATAAAAATACAGTTTCAACTAAGTTTGAGAAGTTGCGTGCTCTACCTTGTAAATCAGTAAAATCCTCATTTGTTCATTAAGAAAAGGCTTAGTTCTGCAAATCTTAAAACCACAGACTGTAAGAAACTTTGCTGTTTGATGCCATTTCACTAAGAATGGGACAGCCTCCTCTTTTGCTTGAATGATATGAGTCTCTGGTGCATAGAGGCAGTCTTGCAGAGTTCCAGATAAGTGATTTATGGACACAGCATTTCATATTTATCTCACCGTTGTGTTTTCCACAGAACCATAACCTTGAACCTGCCTTTCAGCCAAAGACTGAAATTAACCTCTTTATACACAGACCCGCATTATTTTAAGCCAAATGTTGTTTAATATAATGATCTAAACTCTCACTCTTCCATCACTTTCCCCTCCCCCTATTCTTATAAGAAACTTATGAAGTTCTTTGTTGGGGAGAGGTATTCTAAGTTTCATTTTCTGTGCTCTCCTTTATTGCAACATGTCAATAGACCCTAATTTTTTGAGCTACAGTTTTGTCCCTGAGAACCTATAATAGACAGGCTTTTTAATGCCCTATCATGATGCTGAAATTCTGAGGTCAATAGATGTTATATTTTCTGAGCTTGTCCTATGTAGTTAGTCTGTGACCCCAATGAGTTAAAGCTAACCATCCAGCAAGTCTCAGTGTGAGTAAATGTATCCAGACAAAAATCGTATGTATGGAGACTGGAGTGCTACCGTCAGCCCTTAGAGTTTGGAATTACACAGATGAGTTTCTATCTTGGCTAAAACCATTTAAATTATGTGCAGTTGGTTATTATTTTCCCCTTCTATAAAATGGAAAGTATTAATACTTATTCACCACATTGTTGTGAGGAAAAGATACAATTTATTTATTATAGGCTTGGCACATGGTACACTGTCAATGAGTGCTAGCTGGGTTTTATTTTTTGGCGTTGTATGCTTCATCTACAGACAAAGAAAATAAGGTCAAATCTCCGCATTTCCATTTATAACTTTTTAAAATCTTAGGTAAGTTACTTTAATTCACTTTGTCTAATTTGCAAAACGGGAATAAGAAGAGAAATCTGATGAAGTTGTGTTATTAAGTGTGTTATACTGAACACGTCTAGTAGAGTATCTGGTAAGTAGCAGACATTTTATTAATGCTCATTTTCTTTTTTCCCTACTCTTGTTTTCTGGTTATGCTTTGAGATATATGATAATTGAAAGGAATACAATTTGAAGAGGTCAATATTTAATTTAACATGTATCACTCTGTTTGTGCTACTCTAAGAAAAAAAGAACACAGCCTTCTTTATTTGTAAAGAACACAACTTTATTTCCTATAGTACTGGAGGCTGAGAAGTCCAAGATGAAGGCACTAGGATGTTTAGTGGTCTGGTAAGGGCTTTTTCCATTGATGATATCTTCTCCAGGCAGCATCCTCACATGATAGAAGAGGGAAGGGCCCAAAAAAAAAAAAAAAAAAAAAAATTCTGCCTCTTCTTATGGCAGAAGAGATAGATGAAATGGCCAATGGAATTTTAGGGCTCTCCTTTCGATCTCTTTTATAAGGTAACTAATTTCCTTTATAAGGGCTCCACTATCATGACTTAATTATCTCCTAAAGGCCCCAGCTCTTAATACTATCACATTTTGGATTACAGATCAACACACGAATTTCAGGGGATATATTCAGATTATAGCAATATCCATCTGTTATATGGAAGTTGAGCTCTAGATAATAGGGTTTTCTCCTTGCTCACGTCTGCATAGTATGCCTCTAGCTACTGTCTAGAGCAGTGATTTTTCCTATAGATGAGCCGTCCTATGGATGGAACCCTTGCTGACCTATGGTTCCCCAGGGGAGTCTTCTGATAACTGCACATATGTGTGTGCGGGAGGGATGTAGGTAGATGTGTTAGGGCTGGTGATTGTGCTGATAGTCTCCTTTGCATTCCAGATATCAACTTAATCTTAATTCCCCCAAAGTGAGAAGAGAAAAATTAGCCATTAGAAATCTTTAAGCAGTTTATATTTCAGGAGTTCTGGTAATAAATATAAATAGCAAAGTAGAACACTAAACACAGTGCCTTATTAAAAATATGTTTGCTCTTTGCATTGGTTAGAATTTTAGGTTCTTACCTAGGACATCCATGTGGATGTTTTCTTTTTCCTTTTAGATTATTTGCTGCATGTATTCTGCCTTCCCTATTTCCAGGGACCTAAGACCCCTCACTCAGAATTAGTAAAGGCACAAGTGCACTCTTTTGTCGTCTGTATTACATACACTTTTACTTGTCATATTTTCTGTGAATCAAAGGCATTCATGTGTATAAGTGTGTATATATGTGTATAAATCTATTAAATATATATCAAGAGCAAAGCTAGACATGTTCTCTGTAATATTGCTCAAGAAGTCCAAAAAAGTTCTCCCCTTTGTGGACTGGACTGAAGCTAAAACAGGAGACGGGATTATGCCTCACTCATCCCCACTCCAAAAATCTATACCTTAGCTTGGAAATAGTCTGTTCTATGAAAAACATGACATAGCTGTCGCAGTTTCACTGTTCACAGTGCAGACTTACTGAACATTCTTGATCTGTTCTTTGTGCTGAGACAATACAAACAGTCATGAATGATGCAAGATTCAGAATGATGTTGTCCCACGACTTTTGTGTAGCTTCAAGTTTGCTGGCCTTTAATTTCTGCTGCCATGGAAACTGTCCTGAATAGCACAGACTCTCAGTGTTTTCCTGCAGGCAGAGTGACAACATATCTAAGAAGAGTGATACTGTCCCTATTACCATCAATCAATATTTATTGAACTCCAGCAGCCTGTCTTGAGCCACATTAGGAGCTCTGTGCTGAGGCTTGCCCCTAGCTTGTGCACGGTTGACCTGAGACCCAGGCGGTCAGACAGGTGAAATGAAGCAGCTCCAGAATATGGCAAAGAATTAAGGCTATAAATTCTGCAGAATTAGAGCTTTAGTGACTGAAGCAGTTAGGTCTTGGTGAAAATCTAAAAACACTCTAAATGTCAAGGTACGAACCAAAGGAATTTAGGTCTCATCAGAAATAGAACATTGGAATTATGTACCTTTAGAGTACATGTGTTTGGCAGGTTCCTCTTTTGTTAATGTTCCTTACTGTGTTGTCTACTGTTTGATGTTTTAGATTCTTGTTCTATGAATATTCTTTTGAATGTCTGGAGCTTTTGTTATTTTCCAAGTGTCTTACAGAACCACTCAACTTGAAGCATCTACAAGTCAGAGTAAAGTTTCTGGATCAACTCCTTCTGTTGAGATTCATGTCTTAAGTATGAATTGTGTCTCAATTATGATTCTGTCATAAGTCCTCTCCCCACGTCTTCACTTTCTATTTCTGAATGCGGCCTGTTCCCTGGAACAAAGTATCCCTCGGCAGCCTCAAATGTGGCTTTAGTTGTTCTTAAGTTTTCCTTCTCTGAACTTATATGTCAGCTCTTGCATTTCACAACTCTTGGTTCTCTTGCTTTTTTTTTCTGTTTCTTCTCCCATGAAAAAATAAAAATTCAAGTAAAACAGCATCAAAACCCAGCATTATGCTCTGCCCATTTACTGTTTCTCTTGTGTAGAATTTCCTTTCCTTTACGGTCATTATCTGTTTTGTCCTGACTTTTCTGATTCTATGAGTTGGTTAAATTGCTTCCTCGCCAGTGACGCTTTATCCCATTTCTAATATCTGGTTACTTACTGTCTCCTTTTTTCTGCTATACTTAAATATATTCAATTATAGCATTTAATACATTGTATTATATTATTTAAATGTCTGACTGCATTTTCCTGAGAGCTCCTTCTTTGAAGTGTCTATATCTAGATCATTTATCCTGACATCTGCTTTAAGGTCAGTGACTGGTATCAATACAGATAAGTTTATTGAAATGGATGAACTGGTAAAATATAGGATTTAACAAAGAAATTGACTTTCTCCAACCTTACTGTTTGTTCCTTTAGAGTAATGTACTACCTTACATCTATAATCTATTGGAGGTTAGAAACTGGATCCAAAATATCACTGTTGTTGACCTTATATGTCAATAGATACATAACCAACCAATATTAGTTTATATTAGGTCAGTTTATAACGTTGAGTTAAAATTGTTAAACACTCACAAAATGATGTCTGGATCCACAAAATGATTCAATGACTCCAATTCTTGGCAGCAAATAATGACATTAGCAGAAACTATGAAATACTGCTGTTGTATCCAGAAAGCTTGATTGCAAATCTCATACCACCGCATTTTAGTTTTTGTGGAGATACGAAGGTTTTGGCAATGGAGTAGAAGGGTTGATATTTTGAGGCATTCTGCTAGCATATGAAGGACTAAAACCTTATCTCATGGTGAGGTTTTTCATTGATGTTTTGCCTAGTTCTGTTTTTCATTTTCCAAATGGAGAAATCTAAAAAAAACAGGGTCGTATATGTGTTCATCTATGAAAACTTTGTTGTTAACATTTCCATGACATTATCACATAATCTGCTACAATGTTTTTGGCATAGTCACCATTTCATTCTGACTAGAACAAACAAGGTGGAAATCTTGAAGATTATTTTTTTTCTATTGAAAATTATATATATTTTTCAGGTTGGGATTGTTTGAACCAGAGTCAAACACAGAAAAAGACACCACCTTCTTCCATGTAGGTTGGCACTTAGAAAGTCAAATAGCTAGCACTGTTTCAAGGATGGATTGGGCAGTGTAGCAAAAAGATACAGCTTTTCAAAACGTCTTATATATCTTGATTGTGATTTCATCATTTATTGTGAAGTGTTGTGATACCCTTATATAGCTCTCTTATACTCTTCAAATGTAAAACCTGGGACATTTCAAAGTTAAACAAGAACGGGAAGTTATTTGCTATTTTGGCTTATTTGCACCATTTGTATCCTTCACCTATATAAGTCAACATATTAAATAGATTGCCGATAAGAAACAAAGCTAAAAACCAGGGGGAAAATCAGAACTAGATATTAAACCTGAGTTTCTAATCTGTTGCCTAGTTACTGAGCCATGCTGTTTCCATAGTATATTTGTGTCACAATCATTAGCTCTGGCATTTACATTTGTAAGCCTATCTTTGTTTTGTTCATTTTTCATAATAGTGCCAAGATATGCAGATTATTGTATTAGACTCAAATGATATCAAGCTCCTGAAATTTTCACTCTTTGTTTAAAAAAAAATCCTAAAGTCATTCCAAAATATGTTTTAGCAAAATTTATAAATAGAGAAGTAATGTTTCCCAAGTTGCAATTTTAGATCCTAAATGAGAGGTAACATTTAAAATATGGCTAGTATTGTCAATTTATAAATATATAGTCTTTCAGGCCATTATATCATCTTGTTAAATATCTTCAGGCACTTTGAAATATATATTTTCTGAATGACTGTATTTTTGAACATGTTGAAAGCACTCATCACCATATTTTACCAATAGGTTCCACTATGCTTTCTTGCCATGAAGACCCAGCTGCTTCTTTCTCTGAAACCTGCCAGAAGACTCATTATAGAGTCTTTCTTTTAATGCCTTTGTTCCCTTTCTTTCAATTACATAATTCTTTAACACCTGCCATCCTTCTGTTGCCCTAAGATGGTATTAAGAATCTGATGATTCGAACAACATACTGTTTTCTCCTCCCCCATCTACTGTTTTCTATAATGATTACTAAGCAAGAATATTTACATTTCAGGAAGGAATAATTAATGAAAAATTAAGCACATAAGCCATCGTGGGGAAAATGTGACAGCTGCACACAGAGGATACTGAAAACCCATTATCATCTTGTTGGGGCTGCTAACCAATCAGTGTGATTGACAGAGGGGAAAAGAAAGGTCTACCATGGCCAGTTTTCAACTACAAAAATAAGAACAATTAAGAAAATTCTACATAGAACGTTTGCTCTAAAATCTCAATAAATTTTAATGAAATTTATTATAAAGATAATTGCAGCCAAAGGTTAAAAGTATGAATAATCCTTTGTTCAATCAACAAATGCTCAGTAATGCCTACTGTGTGTCAGGAATTGTCTTAGATATTGAGTATACAGTACTGAGTGGAAGGACAAAGTCTTTGACCTCGTAAAGTTTAGTATATAGCTGTATTTGACATTATATGATGAATTTTATGCCTTTGTCAGTATTTAGGTTTTCAATTGCCATTTTTAAAGAGAACCGGAGTCTAAGAAGGGAAAGCAACACTGACCTACCTCCAATTTACCCATCTTTGATTTTCCAAGAATCTCTTGTAATCCCTCCTTCACACAAAATAGGATTTCCTGTGTCTTCTTCAGCAAAGTATTTTTTCTTTATTTAATAAATGAACATAAAAAAGAAATCTGGAAAAAAATAAATAAGAAAAGACTAGTCACATTTACATTAAGTATAAAACTGAGATGCTAGTGATGAGTGTGTTTTCATTGTCTCTGCTTTAAACTCCTAATAATCAATGTTATTGTTTCTACCTTTCTGAAACTGAGAAAGGAGTCCTTCCTTCCATTCTTTTGTTTTTAACGGTCATTCTGCCGCTATGCAAATTAACAAATTTATAGCCAAATAAGCAAATAAAGAAAAATGATAATAATACCACACAGGTATTTGTTTGTCTCATGTTTACCTCTGTTATTCATCAGAATATTAAAAGAAATATCTGCCTTCAAGACATTCTTAATCTGATTGTGAACTATAATATATATACTGTAAAGATACGGAATCCCCAGATGATCTGCATCAGGAGAAAAGATATCGATGCCAATTAATTCAGGTTACTTTGGTCAGGGAATACCTGACTGAAGATGTGAAATATAACCTGATTGTTAAGGGCTAGATAAAAATAAAACTGCTGAACCTTTGAAGATAATAAAATTAGTTAGAAAGGAGGTGTAAGAATTCACAATGTTGTCCAAGAGCAGTGCAGTAGCTCTCCCCTTATCCACAGTTTCACTTTCTGTAGTTTCATTTATCAGCAGTCAACTGTAGTCTAAAAATATTAAACAGAAAATTTCAGAAATAATTGATAAGTTTTCAATTGCATGCTGTTTTGAGTAGCATGACATGGTGTCTTCCCACTTTGTTCTACCTGGGATGTGAATCATCCCTTGCTTCAATGTATCCTGAATGTATGCTGTCTACACTGCTTGGCCACTAGTCACTTAGTAGCTGTCTAGATGATCAGATCGACTGTCACAATATTGTAGTGTTTGTGTTCAAGTCACCTTTATTTGGCTTAATTATGTCCCCAAAGTGTAAGAATAGTGATGCTGGCATGTTGTTATTACTGTTCTATTTTATTATTAATTATTGTTTTTAATATTTTACTGTGCCTAATTTATAAATTAAACTTTTTAAAAATATGTATATATTGTTATTGGGTTTAGTATACTACATGGTTTCAAGCATCCACTGGGGGTCCTGAAATGTATCTCTCGTGATTAAGGGGGGACTACTGTAAAAAGAATAGTGTAGTATATGGTGGGTGGTAGGAACTGGAGCTAAGTGTAGACATCACTTTATAGTTGCTATTGAACTTAAACCTATAGATAATAGAGAACTGGTGAAACTTGTTGAAAAGAAAATGATGAATGAAAGTGACTTCAGCTCTGTAAGATAAATTAGCATATAGCTACACAAAAGGCTAGGGACAAGATAGGGAAGTATAACAATAGTTAGGTTGAAGATAAATCCAGCGTAGTGTTAGTAGTAGTAGAAATAACATATGCATTTGGGAGATGTTAGGAAATAAGAAAATGACTGTACTTGACTAATTTGATAAAGGATAAAGTTTGAAACTGATCAACTGAGCAATATTCAAGGATTTACTCAATCAACTAGAAGAAAATAGTAAAACTGCAGTGATCCATTACTTCCTTTCAATAGGTTGTTCCTTTAATTCAATAGTAGAAATAACATCATAGGACAAGAATTATGTTAATTAACATCTCTTTACCCTTTCCTGTTTTCTTCACATGTTAGTTTCTTTATCACCTGCTTCTTAACACAATAAATAAGAATTGGTAAGCTCTACCGAGATTAACGTTATTCTTCTGACCTTAAACCGAACATTGTATTCGAGTGTCTGTTCCAGCCAGTACAATGAGGCAGCTAGATGAAAAAAATGATCCTTCTTAATGTTATTGTTCGAATGGCGTACACTCTGGTCTTAAAGAATCATGAATTATCCTTTCTGGAGACAGTCCTGACATAGTCCTCAAATAAGTCACTCATATTCTAATTAATATGCACAATGGTTCTGACATTTGTTAAAAGCTTTATTTAAGTGGACCACAGTCAGCTGCAACTCAGCCAGGCTGGGGACTTCAAGTTCTCATTTGATCACATTTTAAATCGGACATAAGTAATGAAAACTCAAATGGAGCCATGTAAGCCTGTCATTTTATATCAACCCAGAAGTTCATTTTATTACTCATCATATACTATCGATTATCTTGCTAAGATATGAGTGGAGGATTCATATTCTAAAAGGCATATCTAAATCTTACAATGTATGCAAGTTTACTAGAAAACAATACTTTTGTGTATAGAATTGTAAACTAAGCAACGTTAATTTTTTAAAAGTTGAACAACATTTTATATTGTGAAAGTTTAATTTACTTAGAAAGAAAATGCCACTCTTTTAGTGATAATTAAAACAATGAAACAGTTTCAATCACAGAAATGTTGGAAGAAAATTTCCAATGATTGTTAATTAAATTTTCTTTGTCATTGTTCTTTTTTATTAAACTCTCATGTATTGAAAATATCCACACCTTACCAATATTCAAATATGCATGCCAGATAAGCTTGAACACATCTGGAGTCCATAGGTATATACATTAAAATTTTATAAGTCTGTGTACTAATTTTTTTCATTGGCATTTTTCTCATCAATAATGATTCTCTAAAACCATGATTTTCCCTGGTTACATAATATTCAATTGTATGACTATACAATTCTCCTAATCTTTGTTTTGTTTGTTTGTTTGTTTGTTTGTTTGTTTTGAGAGAAGGTCTCACTCTATCACCCAGGCTGGAGTGCAGTGATGTGATCACGGGTCACTGGAGCCTCGACCTCCCAGGCTCAGGTGGTCCTTCCACCTTAGCCTGCTGGATAGCTGTGGCTACAGGATGCTCCACCAAGCCTGGCTAATTTTTTGTAGAGATGGTGTTTTATCATGTTACCCAGGCTATTCTCAAACTCCTGGGTCAAGTGATCCTCCTGCCTTGGCCTCAAAGTGTTGGGATTACCGTTGTTAGATACTGCAACCAGCCCAGTTCCCCAATCTTGCTCATTAGATTTGATTTTTATTTCACTGTTTCTAGTAGTATAAATGGTTTTCATATTATTTTATAACTCAAGAAGTGCATATTATATTCAACTATGTTAATTAAATCTTAATATAATACTACCAAGTGCAGACTCTTATCTTTTCTCTTTAACAAAGCTGTGTACCCAAAGCTTGCTGAAGTGTCACAGTGTGTATAGTATAGGTGGTGGCTGAACCAACGAGCTCTGACGTGAAAGAATGCTGATTTCTCTAACATGCTTCTCTTTATGTGAATGAACTAAAAGCATATCATTATAAATGTAAGGGAGGCATATTGAATACCTTCAAAGACAGACAGATGGTTGATATAAAGCTATATTCAATTCAATTGTATAACAGACACATGCACACACAAACACACACAATTCTGCAGTGCAACTTCAGGGGAATAACCTTATCTTAATGCAGAGGCTTAAAATACACACATATGTCTCCCCTTTTATTTGGGCTACTAAATTACCATAAAATAATACCATTAGGTTAATTAAATGGTTTTTCTCCAACTTTGTAACTAGCATAGTTTAGAATTGGAAAATGTCGTAAAAATATATTTGAAAATATTGTCACTCCATTTTATAAATTACTTTGCACTAAACATGTTTATGATTAGGTCTCAGAAAATTTATTCTGCAAATCAAGTTATATATTCTTGTTAAAAAAAAAAAAAGCAGTGTATAGCAAAAGTTAGTCTTTCTTTTCATGTTCACTCTTAGAAGAATTAGCCCTTTCAGTATCCAATTGTGGAAATCATTTCATCTCAACGTCTAGTGGTATCTTCTCCCTCTGATTGTTATATATAATTTCTCATCTGATCTTATACACATGCCCGAATCTTTATTTTTAAATAAATAAATGCAATACACATTTTTCAACAATAAAAAAATTTGATTCATATGACTTTTAAAATTGTTTGATGTATAACATGTCATTGAACTTGTTTTAGAGCCTGTGTGTGGTCTAGTTTGGTGAATAGAATATTTCACTCAAAAAGAAAGTATACTTTGCTGGTGTTGAGTTTGGCACATTGTACATGATAATTAGGGGCAGTTGGCTGATGTGTTGTTCGGCTCTTTTATATACTTACTGGTTTTGTGTTTACCTGTTTATCAATTACTAAGAGAGACTTGTGAAAGTCCCCAGATATTATTGTGGGTTTTTTTGTGTGTGTGTGTCTCCTTGTAGTTCTATTCATTTTTGCTTTCTGTATTTTGAATCTCTGTTATTAATTTATAAACATTTAGGACTGTTACATCTTGATAACTTCATCCCTTTACCATTATAGAATGTCTCTATTTCTGACAATTCCGTGAATCTCTACTTTGATACTAATCTAGCCACACTAATTTCTTATGCATTGTGTTTATGGGGTGTATCTTTTCCACCCTTTTATCTTCAATGTGTCTGTGCCCTTTTATTTGAAGTGTTTTTTTAGTGTGTAGTTGAATTTTGCCCTTTTATATGCAGCCTGAGCACTCTGTTTCTCAAATGGAGTGTCTCATCCATTAACATATATTAAATGTCGTATTAAGACTTTATATATCTCAATTTGAGCCTCCATTTTTTTTTCTGTTTTTCTTTTCCTGTCCACTGTTATTTACTCTATTGAATTTCTGATGTAATGCCTTGTATTATTTTGGTGGTTGTTTTAGAGATTAAGTATCATTTTAGAGACTATGTATCATTATGGCCTATCTGTAAATAACAATAATTGAGCAATGTAATTAACTTCACGACAGTGTAATTCTGTTTACCCTCTACCTTCCTGTATGTTCTTGCATATTTTACTTCTACTTATATCATAAACCCAATGATATTTTACCATTATTGATTTAGAACTTAAGAGTCTTTTAAAGAAAATTTAATTGTGTGTATAGGTAGATAATGTAATAGCATAAATCTACTATTTTAACCTTTTCAAGTGTACATTTCAGTAGTATTAAATATATTCATAATTTTGTGTAACCATCACTGTCATCTATCTCCTTCACTCTTTCCATCTTGTAAAACTGCAAGTCTATCTCATTTTACAGTAACTCTGATTTTCCTGTCTCCTTGACCTTGGCAACCAAATTTTACTTTATGTCTCTATGACTTTGACACTTCAAATGTCATACATAAGTGGAATCATATAATATTTGTCTTTATTGTGACTGGCTCATTTCACTTAGCGTAATATCCTTAAGGTTCATCCATGTTGTAGGGAAAGTCGGAATGTCCTTCCTTCTTAAGGCTCAAGAGTAATCTATTGTATGTATTTACCACATTTTGCTTATTCGTTCATCCATCAATGGACACTTAAGTTACTTCCATGTTTTAGCTACTGTGAATAATGCTGCTGTGGACATGGGTTTACAAATATCTCTTCAAGACTTCAGTTTCAGTTCTTTTGTGTATATTGCCAGAAGTGGAATTGCTGGAACATATGATAATTCTACTTGTGATTTTTTTGAAAAAATTTTATACTGTTTTCCACAGTGGATGTACCACATTACATTCTAATCAACAGTGCACAAAAGCTCTAATTTCTCTACATCCTTGCTAACACTTGCTGTTTTCTGTTTTTATAATACTAACCATTGTAATGAGTGTGAATTGGTATCTCATTGTAGTTGTGATTTGTATTTCTCTAATGATTAGTATCTTAAGTATCTTTTCATGTACTTATTGGCCATTTACATATTGACACAGGATTCTTTCTGTGCTGTTTCACCAGCCAGAAATCTCCACAGTTGGCAATGCCTCTGCCTGGACTTTGCTCAGGCCTGTTGGGCTCATTCCGTACACTTGGCCCAGCAGCCTACACTTGGCTTGAGCTACTGACCTGGATCCCATGCCCATCGTGGGTCTGTGCTCAGCCCGTGTCTGGTCCAGTATGTCAAGACCAGCTTCTGTTTTGGACACTGACATCTGGACAATAGGGAGGCAAAGATGCCAGCAACCGCAGAGCCCCAAGTGGGTGTTAAAGCTTCTGCTTGGGGAATACTAAGGTCTAAGCCACCAGGGAATGCCACAGTTCTCTCTCTCCTTCCTACCACTTGTGGCTCAGTGAGTGGGGGTGTGTTATACTCTGTCTCAGGGAGTCTTGAGGTCTGGATTCCCAGAAGGGATACAGTTCTTCGCTCCTGTAGTCTGGGGAATGGGAGCATATCACATCTCTTTTCATTCATGAAACCTGCAGCTCAGTGAGCCATCCAGGAGCACCCCTTTTTTGCTCCTGGGTTATTGTCCCCTGACCAAGAAGAATGAGGTACGTGGACTTGGAGAGTTAGCAAGGCAGAGAAGAATTTTATTGAGTGACAGAAAAGCTTTCAAAAATGAGAGGAGACAGGAAGTGGGTAGCCCTCCGTGTGAGAGGAGGCATGGAAGTGGGTAGCCATCTGTGAGGCTGCCAGGGTTTTTATGGGCTCAGAATGAGGGAGTGCATGCTGATTGGTCCATGAACAGGCCTGGAAAAGTCACCATTCCATTGGCTAAAAGGCATTGAGGAAGTTCTCACTTCAGTCATGGACTCTGCCCAGAACCAACAGCTCAGTTTTCAGGCTTGGTTTGAAGGTTGGGTTTCACTGGGGACCCACTTCTGTCTCCCTAGGAATGTATCTGTCTCCTGTCCCTGTCAATATATCTTTTGGAGAAAAGTTGATCCAAGCTTTTTGCCCTTTTTGAATAGGGTTTTATTTTCTGTCATATTCTGGCTATTAATCCCTCATCAGATACATAATGCAAAAATATAAATATAAAATATATAAATATAAAACTGATTTTATAGTTGCCTTTTTATTCTGTTTATATTATCTCTTGATGCACAAAAATTTTGAATATCATGGAGTACAATTTGTTTATTTTCTTTCTTTTGTCACCTGTACCTTGATATCATAGCCAAGAAATCATTGCCAAATCTTATTTCATGAAGTTTCTGCCGTATGTTTTCTTTTAAGAGTTTTATAGTTTTTAACCTTACATTTAGATGTTGGACCCATTTTGAGTTAATTTCTGTATATGATATTAGGCAAAGGTCCAACCTCATTATTTTACATGTGAATATCCAGTTTTCTCAGCCCAATTTGTTGAAAATACTTTAAAATGTTTTTTATATTTGCCAAATCTGGTATTTTTCTTTTCTACCTACAGATTCAAGGTTTCCTTAGGTTTCAATTTCCTTCACTCTAAAGAACTTGTTTTAGTAAATTTTGTAGTGTACACACTCTCAAATTTTGTTTTTCTGGAAATATTTTATTTTGCCTTTTTATTTAAAGAACATTTTGATATTTTGATAAATATAGGTAGTTAACTATTGATAGCTCTTTTTTTTTTTTCTTTTAACCTTTCAAAATGTGTTTGTTTCTGTTGCTTTCTGGCCTACATTGTCTCCAATAAGAATTTGGCCATCATTTTCATTGACCTGTCATTGACCTATCTGACCTATTTTTCGTGACCTATCTGACATAGTTCCTTCCACCCTCACTCTACCTCCTGTTGGTTTTAAGATTCACTGTTTTTTTTATTTTCAGCAATTTGACCATGGTAGGCTTAAGAGTGATTTTCTTTGTATGTATCTTGTTTGGAAATCATTGAGCTCATTGTATCTGTGGGTTGATGTCTTTTATCAGTTTGGGAGATTCTTGAGCATTACCTCTTCCAGTGTTTCTTCTTTCACATTCTCTTTCTCTTCTCTGGTATTTCAAATAAAGAATATTAGACATTTGATGTTGACTTACAGATCTTGGATTTTCCATTTTTATTGTTTATTTTTCTTTTTTAAATTTATTTTGATAATTTCTATTGATCTTTCTTCACGTTTGCTGATTATTTTCTCTGCTGTGTCCCATCTGCTATCAAATCATCAAATATGTGTTTTATTTCTGATATAATTTTTTTTCTCTGTAGCATTCTCATTAGCTTCTTTTTATAGCTTTTATTTTGGAGCTAAAATTCTTTATCTGTTCATACATGCTGTTTACTTTCTCTAATAGGTAGACTAATATATGTATCATAAAGTCTTTATGTCATAAGTATAAAATCTGGGTAATCTTTGCCTCTTTTAATATTGATCCTTTCTTCTGTTGACCATTTTCCTGAATCTTTGTGTGTCTCATAAATGTTTAATGTATTACAGATTTTGTCTAGAAAAATAAACAAAAATGTTGTAGAGAAACAAGTAAATAGTATTTATCCTCATAAAAATATGTACCCTTCTTTGTCAGTATGTCTCCCTACACATTCACTAGTGTAGTGGGACAAGTTGATTTACTCTGTAATCAAGCGTTGTCTGGGCTTAGGAGATTGTTATATTAATTTCACCTCTAGCTTCATATATTCTGATGGGGTGATCAGTACTTCCCTTAGCAGGGATTTGGATTTGAGCATTGTTGAGACTCCAATGACACCTTAATGTTTTATAGTCCACATACTTGCTTTCTGAACCACAGAAAATGTATTTCTGCTCTGTAACTGGATGTTATCTTTCTAGATTTATGTCATTTTCTGTTTGCTCCCCAGTTTTGTCCATTACTTTCTTACACCTTGGGAGCATTCTATCTATTGTGCTGCCCTGTCCTCAGGACTTAATGTGACATGTGTGGCTCAAACTGAAGGCCCCAGGGCCCTGAGGTGTGGGGGGATTTCTTGGAGCCTTTCTTCCTGATCTTGATCCTTTAGCAGCCACTGCCTTTCTACATTTCAATGCCTGGGGAACCTCCAAGGAATTCCTTTTGTTTACTGTATGCTGCACTTACAGAAGGTCCATAGGTTAGAGTTGGTGGTTGTGTACAGATTCATTTTATGGCCCAAACTCCTTAGAATTTAAATCTATTATGCCAACTCACATGTAGCTATCAAAACTATTTTTAAAATTTGGCTGGTTTCTCCATACCCTTGTTGCAGAGGGATGACTCCTGATGAAAGGAGATTATATATATTGTTTCCAAGAAAAGACTCATCACCACCTGGATTTTAGTCTATTTTGCTGTCTATGCATCTTTACTTCTATTTATAATTTTTAAATTCTTCAATGTGGTTTTGTATGTAGCTTATTCACCTGTACCTCATTGTTATTGTGGGAATGACAATCTCTTAGACTACATCCTAAGTAGTGGGAGAAGCCTGTTTGGTTATTTTTGACTAAATATCAGACATTGTAAAAGAAAATTTGTAGTTTGAGGTTTTATGTAATTTTATAAACTTATAAATGAAACTGTAAACTTTCTGGTTCCTCCAGGTCATACTGATCATAATTGAACTTATAATTCAATAGTTTTCTTTTGGAGATGAAGTCAGTGTTTTCTTCTTTTTCTCTAAAATCCTATGTACTTACTAAAATACACTAAGTAGTTTGTAGCAAATCAAACAATAGTCCCAAAAGCTGCTCTGTAACAATAATAGCACAGGTGAAAATTATAGGAGTACACTACATACTGTGTCTCCTCTTTGTAGAGTTTAAGTGCAGCTTAGCAGAACAGTCTCTAAAAAGCTCTATGTAAACTAAATTGGTTTAACTTTTTTTCAATTTTAACCATCTTACCCATAAGAACATTTTATCCTCCAGTATCTCTTTCATAGTTCTGTAGGTCTTAATGTACACTTAAAAAAAAAAATACAGATTATTCCAAACTTTACAGTAAATTCTTATCAAAACTTAGTTTTTTTATATGAAAATTATGTTTTTTAAAATGCACATTACGATTCTGTTACTGGAAAAGGGTCACAATCCAAACCCCAAAAGAGGGTTCTTGGATCTCATATAAGAAAGAATTTGAGGCGAATCCACAGAGTAAAGTGAAAACAAGTTTATTAGGAAAGTAAAGGAATAAAGCATGGCTACTTCATAGGCAGAGCAGCCCCAAGGCCTGCTGGTTGGCTATTCTTATGGTTATTTTTTGATTATATGCAAATAAGGGGTGGATTATTCCTGAGTTTTCTGGGAAAGGGTTGGGCAATTCCCAAAACTGAAGGTTCCTCCCCTTTCAGACCATATAGGGTAGCTTCCTGATGTTGCCATGGCATCTGTAAACTGTCATGGCACTGGTGGGGAGTATCTTTCAGCATGCTAATGTATTATAATTAACATACGAGCAGTGAGGATAACTGTTAGGGATCACTTTCATTGCCATCTTGGTTTTGGTGGGTTTTGGCTGGCTTCTTTACTGCATCCTTTTATCAACAAGGTCTTTGTGACCGGTATCTTGTGCTGACCTCCTGTTTCATCCCGTGACTTAGAATGCTGTGACGGTTAACACTGAGCATCTACTTGATTGGATTGAAGGATACAAAGTATTGATCATGGGTGTGTCTGTGAGGGTGTTTCCAAAGGAGATTAACATTCGAGTCAGTGGACTGGGTAAGGCAGACCCACCCTTAATCTGGGTGGGCACAATCTAGTCAGTTAATCAGTTGCCAGTGTGGCTAGAATATAAGCAGGCAGAAAAATATGAAAGAGAGACTGACCTAGCCTCCCAGACTACAATCTTCTCCTGTGCTGGATGCTTCCTTCCCTTGAACATTAGACTCCAAGTTCTTCAGTTTTGGAACTTGGACTGGCTCTCCTTGTTCTTCAGCCTGCACATGGCCTACTGTGGGACTGATCATGTGAGTTAATACTTAATAAACTTCCATATATAAATATATACACACACATATATATACACACACACATATATATGTATGTATGTATAAAGGAATATATATATTCCATTAGTTATGTTACTGTAGAGAACCCTGACTAATAAAGATTTTGGTACCAGGAGTGGTTCTGGAGGAACAGAAAATTAAGAATGGAATTCTTGCATTGGTTTTGAGGTTTCTGAAGTTGGCTACTTAATGTGATTAGACCAAAAGTTGCTAAGGACTCTCCTTCTAATAGCATGGAGAACACTAATAGTCCTTGGCATGAACTGTTCAGAGAGTTATGCAAAATAGATGCATTTGACACTCCTGATTCATCACTCCTGAGAGGCAAGGAGTTTAGTGACTCTATACATAATACCTTTGATCATATGTGGAGAACCAAGGAACATAATGAAGCTGGTTGGTTGCTCCTAAGTTTGGTGGACAAAGTGGTGAAAGAAAATGATGAATTCTGTCTCCTGCTTTAGAAGCAGATATGGAGCCTCAAATCTGCTAAGATTGCCCTGAGTGAGAGTCTTATTTCCTGTAGAGAAAGAACTGAAATTTTGGGAAAACAGAGACAAGTTCTTACCATGTGATTGGCTGACCTGCAATGAAAGGTGCATGCATAGCCTCACCAGGTGTCTACTGTTAAAGTGAGGGCATTGATTGGAAAAGAAAAATACCCTGCAACTTGGAATGGGGACATGTGGGAAAACCCTGATGAAGCTGGGGACACTGAGTTTGTAAGGTCTGATTAACCTTTTTTTGTGAGAAGAAACAGCTTCCGCATCTCCAGTAGTAGCAACATTCTCTTCCCAACTCATGCTGCCCTCAGCCTTTCCACATTTGAGGAGATAAACCCTGCGCTGCCTGAGGCAACAGTGATGGCCTCCCCTGAGGCAGTTGCCAGGTCAGATAGTGTTGATTCTCCTCAGGAGTCACCCTGACACCGCTCTTTGCTTCTAGACCTATAACTAGACTAAAGTCCTTGTGGGCCCCTAGAGGTGAGGTTAAGAGTGTGACCCATGAGGAGGTGCACTACACTCTAAAAGAACTGCTTGAGTTTTCTAATTTATATAAACAGAAATCTGGAGAACAGGCATGGGAATGGATATTAAGGGAGTGGGATAATAGTGGAAGGAATATAGAGTTGGATCAGGCTGAATTTATTGATTGGGCCCACTAAGGAGGGAGTCCACATTTAATGTTGCAGCTTGGGGAGTTAAAAATGGTTCAAGTAGGTTATTTGCTTGGTTAGCTGAAATATAGATTAAAAGATGGCCCACTGTGAGCAAGTCAGAAATGCCTGATCTCCTTAAGTTCAATGTAGAGGAAGGGATCCAAAGGCTTAGGGAGATTGAGATGGTGGAGTAGATTAGTCCAGAAGATATACTCTTGACCAATTCCTTTTGAAATAGATTTGTGAGGGCAGCACCTGCATCTTTGAAGAGCCCTGTAATTGCTTTTCTCTGTATGTCAGATTTAACAGTGGAAACTGCAGTCACTCAACAACAAAATTTAAATACAACGGGAATAATTTGATCTCGAGGTGGCAGGGGCCAAGTGGCAGCACCCAAATATCAAAGACAGGGTGAGTGTAGCTACCATAATGGACAGCAGAGGCAAAGTGGCAATCAAAATAGTCTGACATGTAGAGCTCTGGCATTAGCTAATTAATCATGGTATTTCTGGAAGTGAAATCGATAGGAAGCCTACTGCATTCCACTTAATTTATACAAGCAGAAAACTTCAGGTTGAATGGATGGAAGACTAATTTGAATTACAAACACAAAGATTTATGGCCCTTCAATCAATTTCCAGATTTGAGCCAGTTTACAGATCCAGAGCCCTTTAAATGAAGGGGAGGCTGGGTCCCCTTGAGGAAGGACCCCACTACAGTACCCACCATTTATATGGTGAATCTTTCTCCCATCCTTCCCCAGGGAGACCTCCAGCCTTTTGCCAGGGTAACTGTGCACTGGGGAAAGGGAAATAATCAGACATTTGAGGGACTACTGGACACTCGCTCTGAGCTGACGTTGATTCCAGGAGACCCAAAACGTCATTGTGGTCCTCCAGTTAAAGTAGGCGCTTATGGAGGTCAGGTAATTAATGAAGCTTTAGCTTAAGTCTGATTTACAGTGCATCCAGTGGGTCCCTGGACTCATCCTGTGGTCATTTCCTCAGAGCCAGAGGGCATAATTGGCATAGACATATTTAGCAGCTGGCAGAACACCTAAATTGGCTCCCTGATTGGTAGGATGAGGACTGTTACGGTGAGAAAGGCCAAATGGAAGCCATTGGAGCTGTCTCTACCTAAAAAATGCTCAATCAAAAACAATTATCACATTCTTGGAGGGATTGCAGAGATTAGTGCCACCATCAAGGACTTGAAGGATGCAGGGGTGGTGATTCCTACCACATTCCTGTTCAACTCCCCCATTTGGCCTGTGCAGAAGACAGATGGATCTTAGAAAATGACATTGGACTATTGTAAGCTTAACCAAGTGGTGACTCCAAGTCCAGCTGCTGTACCAGATAGTGGTTTCATTGCTTGAGCGAATTAACACATCTTCTGGTACCCGGTATGCAGCCATTGACTTGGCAAATACCTTTTTCTCCATTCCTCTCCATAAGGCCCAGCAGAAGCAATTTGCCTTCCACTAGCAAGGCCAGCAACGCACCTTTATTGTCCTACCTCAGGGGCATATCAACTCTCCAGCTTTGCATCATAATCTTATTCAGAGAGAAATTGGTCGCTTTTCTTTTCCACAAGATATCACACTGGTCCATTACATTGATGACATTATGCTGACTGGATCCAGTGAGCAAGAAGTAGCAAACACACTGAACTTATTGGTGAGACATTTGCCTGCCGGAGGATGGGAAATAAATCTGACTAACATTCAGAGACCTTCTACCTCTGTAAAATTTCTAGGGGTCCAGTGGTATGGGACCTGTTGAAATACTCCTTCTAAGGTAAAAGATAAGTTCCTATATTTGGCCCTTCCTACAACCAATAAAGAGGCACAATGCCTAGTGGGCCTATTTGGATTTTGGAGGCAACACATTCCTCATTTGGGTGTATTACTGTGGCCCAGTGTGACCCAAAGGCTGCCAGTTTTGAATGGGGTCCAGAACAGGAGAAGGATATGTAACAGGTCCAGGCTGCTGTGCTAGCTGCTCTGCCACTTGGGCCATATGATCCAGCAGATCCAATGGTGCTTGAGGTGTCAGTGGCAGATGGGAATGCTGTTTGGAGACTTTGACAGCCTCCAATGGGTGAATCACAGGAGGCTTCTAGGATTTTCCAGCAGGGCCCTGCCATCTTCTGCAGATAGCCATTCTCCTTTTGGGAGACAGCTCTTGACCTGTTACTGGGCTTTGGTGGAAATTGAACATTTGACTATGGGTCATCAAGTCACCATGCAACCTGAATGGCCTATCATGAACTGGATGCTTTCTGATCCATCTAGTCATAGAGTGGGTTGTGCACAGCAGCATTCCATTATCAGATAGAAGTGGTATATACATGATTGGGCTCGGGCAGGTTCTGAAGGCATGAGTAACTTACATGAGGAAGTGGCTCAAACGCCCATGGTCTCCACTCCTGTCTTCTCTCCCCCAGCCTGCACTGATGTCCTTATGGGGAGTTCCCTATGATCAGTTGACAGAGGAAGAGAAGACTAGAGCCTGGTTCACAGATGGTTCTGCACGATATGCAGGAACCACACAAAAGTGGACAGTTGCAGCACTACAGCCCCTTTCCAGGACATCCCTGAAGGACAGTGGTGAAGGGAGATCTTCCCAGTGGGCAGAACTTTGAGTAGTGTACCTGGTTGTGTACTTTCCATGGAAGGAGAAATGGCCAGATGTGCAATTATATACTAATTCATGGGTTGTAGCCAAGGTTTGGCTAGATGGTCAGGGATTTGGAAGAGGCCTGATTGGAAAATTGGTGACAAAAAATCATGGGGAACAGGTATGTAGATGGACCTCTCTGAGTGATCAAAAACTGTGAAGATATTTGTATCCCATGTGAGTACCCACCAATGGGTGACCTTAGCAGAGGAGGAGCTTAATAATCAAGTGGATAGGATGACCTGTTCTGTGGACACCAACTCAGCCTCTTTCTCGGACCAACCCTGTCATCACCAAGTGGGCCCATGAGCACAGTGGCTGTGGCGGAAGGGATCGAGGTTACATACGGGCCCAGCAACATGGACTTCCACTCACCAAGGTTGACTTGGATATGGGCACTGCTGAGTGCCCAGTTTGCCAGCAATAAAGACCATTGCTGAGCCTTCAATGTGGCACCATTCCTCGGGGTGATCAACCAACTACCTGGTGGCAGATTGATTGTATTGGATCTCTTCCACCATGGAAATGGCAGAGGTTTGTCCTCACTGGAATAGATACTTACTCTGGATATGGGTTTCCCTATCCTGCATGGAATGCTTCTGCCAAGACTGTCATCTGTGAACTCATGGAATGCCTTATCCACCATTATGGTATTTCACACAACATTGCATCTGACCAAGGCACTCACTTTATGGCTAAAGAATTGCATCAGTGGTCTCATGCTCATGGAATTCACTGGTCTTACCATGTTTCCCATCATACTGAAGCAGATGGATTGATAGAAGGTGGAATGGCCTTTCAAAATCATAATTACCATGCCAACTAGGGGATAATACTTTGCAGGGCTGGGCAAATTTCGCCAGAAGGCTTTGTATGCTCTGAATCAGTGTCCAATATATGGTACTGTTTATCTCATAGCCAAAATTCATGGGTCCAGGAATCAAGGGGTGGAAGAGGAAGTGGCACCACTCACCATCACCCCTAGTGACCACTAGCAAAATTTTTGCTTCCTTTTCCCGCAACATTATAGTTGGCTGGCCTAAAGGTCTTAGTTCTGGAAGCAGGAAAGCTGCCACTAGGAGACACACAACGATTCCACTAAACTGGAAGTTAAGATTGCCATGTGGACACTTTGGGGTCCTCCTACCTTTAAGTCAGGCTTAAGGCTAAGAAGGGGGTTACAGTGTTGTCTGGGATGATTGACCCAGACTATCAAGATGAAATCAGTCTACTACTCCACAATGGAGGTAAGGAAGAGCAGGTATGGAATACAGGAGATCCATCAGCGCATTTCTTAGTATCACCAGGCACTGTGATTAAGGTCAATGGGAAACTACAACAGCCCTGTCCAGGGAGGACTGCAAACGGTCCAGACCCTTCAGGAATGAAGGTTTGGGTCACTTCACCAGGAAAAACACCCTGACCTGCTGAGGTGCTTGCTGAAGTCAAAGGGCATACAGATGGGTAGTAGAAGAAGGTAGTCATCAATACCAGCTACGACCACATGACCAGGTGCAGAACTGAGGATTGCAATTGTCATGAGTATTTCCTCCTTTTGTTCAAAATGTTTTTGTCCATGTATACACTTGTACTAAGAAAATGTCTTCTTTTTATTTCCTTTCTTCTTTATCATTTGACATACATTTATTGACTTCACATCAGCATTTAAGTACTGTTAACTTTATGTAATAGTATTTGGGTTGGAGATTGGTGCATTTCCAGTTGTATGAAGGGTAGTTGTATTATGTTGGGTATAATTATAGCCTTATTATTGTCTTTATTTGAAGATTATGATCTCAGGAGATGTGTATGGGTTCACATTGACAAGGGGTGGACTTTTGATGGTTTTGGTGGTTAAAACCAAATCTCAACTTGATTGGATTGAAGGATGCAAAGAATTGATCCTGGGTTTGTCTGTAAGGGTGTTGCCAAAGGAGATTAACATTTGAGTCAGTGGACTTGGAAAGGCAGACCTACCCTTAATCTGGGTGGACACAATGTAATCAGCTTCCAGTGTGGCTAGAATATAAGCAGGCAGAAAAATGTGAACAGAGAGACTGGCCTAGCCTCCCAGCCTACATCTTTCTCTTGTGCCAGATGCTTCCCGCCCTCGAACATCCGACTCTGAGTTCTTCAGTTTTGGAACTCGGACTGGCTGTCCTTGTTCCTTGGCCTGCAGACAACCTATTGTGGGACTTTTTGATCATGTGAGTTAGTACTTAATAAACTCCCCTTTATATATATACACACATATATATACAAAATATATATATGGTATATATACAAAAAATATATATTTTATTAGTTACGTCCCTCTAGAGAACTCTGACTAATATAAATGCCTATCCTGGTAATGCAGCCCTGTAGGTCTCAGTCTTATTTTACCCACCCCCTATTCAAGATGGAGTCACCGGACTTCAAACACCTCTGACAATTCAATAATACATGGGGACGGGGATGGGCAAGGCTGGGATTTCATGTGTCTAATATGCACTTAGTTAATGACTGTGCTGCCTGTCCGTGGCTCAGGCTAGTAAAAGTAACACAGTAGCGTGCCCAGTTGCCCGCTCCAGCATAATATCTAGCACCTATTTGGATGCCTCCACTCTCACAATCCCTTGGAAATGTGGAGCTGAGAACCTGGCTTTGTGACAATGACAAAACTTAGGTATTAATGAAGGCATTATTTTGTCTCATTGTTCGAAGATGCTTACCAGTAATTGGCATTGCTATTGTTATTTTCATTAGGCTGGGGGAACATTTCTGCAAGATAGGAATGATGTAAGTCACCTTATTTATCTCTTTCTTCCTGCCAACACCACCCCCAAACTGCCAGATTCTCACAGGAGCGGACTGTCACCTGTCATAGAATTGGTGGCAAGAACTGGAATTTCCCTCTTCATGTCTTCCTTCTCCTTCTTTGTGAAAATTATAGTAAGGCATTGCTATGTTTAAGCACCTGATGCTACCAGCACTCAGTGAAAAGCAATTGTCGCTTCCACAAAAGAAGAGCCCAATACTCTCCCTATGGCTGCAAAAAAAAAAAAAAGTGTTATATTGGATAGGTAGACTGCTCTGTGAGGCTACAGGCCAAAGAATAATTGAGCCCTTTTAGATTGTCAGGATTCCTAAAATCTACAGATAGAAAACACAGTGCTTGCTTATCAGCCACTGACGACTTCAAAACCTCAAAAACTGGAAAATGTATGGAAAGTTAGATGACTAGTGGGTACTTTCCCCACCCTCCATCCCCTCCCCCCAACACAGGCTTTTCTTTCTCCTATTGAAAAGAAAAGCACCAGAAAATGAATTTTCAGCAGATTAAGAAAATGCAGGAGGGCAGCAAGCTACACAATGGCTTCAGTGGATTTTCTTTCTGTGTGTTCTTTCTCCATTCCTCACAGCGGTGGGAAAACCACGCAATCTGAAATAGAGGCTTAGCTGAAAGCTAATGCCATCTAAAGATGGAGGATGCACATCCCCGTTTGAGAAAGGCCCTGAGGCCACCAAGCATTTTCCCAGTTAACAGCTCTGACTGTGCAAGGGACTGTGACAATGCCTAAAGGAACTAAAACTACTTTTTAGCTTTAGAAAAAATGCAGCCGGGAAAAAGTATAATTCTTTTTCTCTTGTTTGGCTAAAAAAGTAAAAAAAAAAAAATGTTAACCACTTTACTCCATTCTAACCTTGACTGAGATCTTTCTCCTAAAATTTGTACTGTTCAGAATAGTGTAAATGATACTTGATGATATGAAAACTTCTTGTTCTAATTGCCTTTTGCAAACCTATATATTTTTATATCACTATTCCTTTACATTCTCTTATACTGAAGACGTCCTAAAACCTCAAATACTTCCTGGGTATCTTGTGTGGTTCCTTTTCTACCTGATGACCATCCTTCGTCTCTGGGCATTTATGTGGACAATGGAAGTCTGACAGAGGCTTTCATTTTAGATTGATAAATCTCAAACCGTCCACATCAATCAATTAATTATTCACTGAGCATTTATTGTGTATCTTTTGTGTAGGTCACTATGCTTGGGGTAAAGGTGAGGGGAGAGAGGCACAAAATAAAAAGTAAATTGTTTCATTCCCGACTCTCATGAGCTAACAATCAATCTATTGCTGAAATTAACAGGTAAATAATGTCTTAGTACAAAGCTCAAATGTTTGGCATTACTTGGCTATTCTTTCTTATTTCAACAATGTCTATTTTCTTCACAGTTTATATCACTGTTTCGTGTCACCACATTTTGGACAATCTGAACACGGTTACCTACTGTTAGAATACTTCTTAACTATTGATGAGATTGTCTCATGCCCCAGTATCTGCTGCAATTTCATGTATGATGCATATATTTGTACACATCGTTCAATATTTAAAATGGCTATTATCGCAAGTTAGCATGCATGATTTTATTTATGCAATATTTTATTTTATTTCTACTAGACATTTAAGATTATCTTGTGCCAGGAATGAATTTTCAACTTTTGTTATGTATGTTTCTACTTAGCTATATGAACAGCTGCAGTGAAGAAATTTGTGTGTTGCAGGACAGGCAGCTTTTTATTTTTCTTTTTAAATAAATCAGGAGTACAAATGTATTTTAAATAAAAAATATAAAGTGAATAAATGTGTTCACAGAATGCTTTTTTAATTAAAAAGGAGTTATTTTTTAAGACAAGAAAGCATCAAAGTTTCTCTGAGACCTCCAGCTTTATAAGCACCAAAATATATAATTGCTTGGGAGTTTTGCAGGGCAAGCAAAGTGTGAACTGTAGAAATGTCTCAACCTTGGCTCATGCTGAACTTCTCTGGAGCTCTCCTGCAACCTCTGCCTCCCAGGTTCAAGTAATTCTCCTGCCTCATTCTCCCAAGTAGCTGGGATTACAGGTGGTGCCACTACACCCAGCTAATTTTTTTTTTTTTTTTTTTTTTGTATTTTTACTAGAGACAGAGTTTCACCATGTTGGCTAGGCTAGTCTTGAAATCCTGACCTCAAGTGATCTGCCTGCCTTGGCCTCCCAAAGTACTGGGGTTATAGGTGTGAACCACTGCACCTGGCCCCCAGTTTCTTTTCTCATGAAATGTGGACAGTGGTGGTTAACTCACAACGTTCTGGTACAAAGTGTTCAGCTTTTTAAGTCTACTAAGGCCTCCTTAGATTGTTGAAAAGTGCCAAGCAGTCAGAATCCCGTAAAATGAGTGGCATGGGCTTATAGTTAGCAGTGTGGTGGCTTTGCTGTTCTGGTCCTCATGGTGCCCGCTGGAGACCGGCTAGAGATACACATGCAAATTGAACTAGAACTCGGGCTCCCAGTCCCACCTGTCAAACCCTCACACAGGATGAGCCTTCTGGTGCTCTTTTGTCTCTCCAAGGAGTGCCCCTGCCCATCCCCTCTGCACTGGGTGCCTTTGTGTTTTGGCAATGGATTTTTACTTTGTATTGAAGAATTTCCATCCCCATGCCCTGCTGTGCCCTCCACCTCCTCAGATGGGATTTTGTTTCCATCTCCAGTTTGGTCCAAGATATTTAGTTGATATGTATTTCATTAACTGATACAACTGTTTTCTAATTCATAATTTTCATACCCATCAACCATACTAACAAACAGCATATCTACAGCCATTGTCAAATAGAAAAGGAATCACTACAAACCAACAGAAAAAAATAATTGGTAGATCAGAAGGCCTTTGTCATGTTGGGAGTTTTCTCCTCACTGCTGGCCTCCTTAAGTGGCTGCAGAAATTGCTTGCTGTGCAACAGCCACCCAGGGTCCCACATTCTCTGAGGTGTTAGACCTATGGTTGCAACAAGGTAACTAGGGAAACTGACCTGTGGCTACTATCTTTTCCTGGCGTTCCTGCTCCTGCTAAATTGTAGAATGCTTCCTCTTTCCCTGATTTGGGTGAGTTTTACACTGCATGAGTGCAGGAAAGGCTTAGTATGGCTCCACAGTTTGTATTCTCTTTTTATTAGTCTACTTTTCTCTCCCTGCCTTCCACCCTCACTGTCTTTATTCCTTCCTCTGAAATTCTTATCTAAAAAGCCATAGTTAAAGCGATATTGTCATTTTCTATCACAAGAAACTAAAATATATGCAAAATGGGAAGTAAACTCTTTAGAGAACTGTACAAGTTATAGCTTTAGAGAAAAAAAATTTGAAATGCTGTTTTGCCCTCGCATAGAAAAATTAATTACATGGATAGAAAGACACGCTTTTGCCTTTCTCTCTCTCCAATCTTCCCCACACTCCTCTCTATCTCAGACCTTTAGAAAGAAAAATAAAGGTAGAGATCAATGAACGGGGGAGTTAGCATGATACCAGAACTTCTGGAGGTGTTGCAAGTGGGACTTTGACATCATAGAATTCTCTAGAAGAAAACCACTGATGAGAGTTTCCTCTGACAAGGTGTGGGGGAGGAAACCAGCCTATTCTAGGGCTCCAGTGTCCTTACGTGGCCCTAGTTGCTCATAAATGGATGACATCTAACGGAGAAATTGGTATGTTACTGGCATTATGATGTATGCCATTTTTCAGTAACTAAATATTATTATTTGAGAAATGTGATTTTTCAAAACAGGACTATTAAAATTGAAAAAACATTCTGATTCGAGGCCTGTGAGTCCTACGGCTAAATGGCAGTAGCACTTAAATTACATTTTTGTGGTTGTACTTTGATTCTACTCAAGAAACCAAGAAAAAAAAAAAGCTAATGTCAGATGTTGAATCTACATTAATATTTCAAGAGACAAACACAATCATGTGTGTCTGAAATTAATGAAACAAAACAAAATGTGTGGTAAGAAGAGGTAAATCTTAATACAAAGGAAAAACACTTTTAGTAAAAAAAAAAATCTTACAAATGTAAATGTATATTTTTCTTATGTGTGAAACAAACCCAAAACAAACCTTACATTTTGAACCCTTTTCATATTAATGTAGAGGCTAATGTTTATTTGTCTACACAAGAGAAAGAAAATATATTTTTTGACCTGGATGAATCAAATCTCTAAGCCAAGAGAGTTTATAACAATGCAGTGCATTTGTAGCACCTGTTGTCATGGATACACACTATCCCTGATGGGAAAGGCAAAAATGACCCGATCACACTGACAGACTGTGCACTTTTTCTGACCAGCACTTATATACTGTTTATAAGTTACACTATTTTCATACACGATTCGGTTTTGTATGAAAATCTCAAATACGGGTTTCTGCCACTCTTAGATTAAAGGATGGCTTTTGCAATGTAAAATTTAAAAATTTCACAACACCAATCTTCTAAGCGTATAATTTTCACTGACCCAACTATTCCTCATTATTCTGTAATTTTGCTCATAGAATGGTGGTTTTAATGTATTTGTTTTATAAATATTTTTTTTTTTGTCAAAGTGAGATAGCATCATTCTAATGGTGGAAGTGCTAAGCACATGATTTAACCTGATGGCTTTGAGAATCAATAGTATGCCTTCAATATAATTTTATCTGTAGTCTTGGGCAAGTTACTTAGCCACTGAGCCTCCTCTGTACAATAAATAAGGTAGGGATAATAATATTACCTAACTCTTAAATCTTTCGTGAGCATCACATGAGATAACCCATGAAAGTGTTTAACACAGTCCCTGGCCCAGGGCAAAATTCAGTCACTGTTTAGATACTAGTGCATAGCAGAATCACTGGCAACCGCCTTTGTAACACCTTAAGGTAAGCCAAGTAGTAAGCCAAAGAAATCGTCAGTGGCTATGCATATGAAACACTGAGTCAGCACTGGAAATAGTCAGAGATGCCTGTGTTTATTGCCTTAAATATTAGTCATATGACTTCAGTATTTCCCCTACCACAAATCAGTTTGGACTAATTAACTACCCATCCACACTGAAATATTTGAGTCAACATTGTTAGCAGCACAATCTAAATATACAGCTTCGTATTATGTCTGTGACCCCGGTTCTCATCGCCATGTCTGAAAATTAGGAGCACTGTAAACCTGAGCATGAGATTCACTGGTGCTGCAGTGGTGAGAAAGGAAAAGCAGAAATGGACCTGGGCTTGCATCGTGGCTCTGCTTTCCATCTCTGTGTGACCTTGGTCTGAAGTCTTCCCCTCCCTTATGTTTAGTTCACTTTTCTGTACAGTGAAAATAATATCATTTGCTAGTTGTGACAAAAAGACATAATGAATATGAAGGTCCTACTAAATAGCAGGTACCTTCTTGAGAAAGCTGGGCTTCTTACGTGTTTTCCGTATTCCTCACTATTGCCTCACCTTTTACCCTAATATTATTTGTAACTCACCTTAAATATTCTCTAACTGTAATTCAATTACATTAAAAAACCTGCAGAGTTTGATCTCAATCCTTCTGTGCCTAATGAGTGGCCATATACAATTTTGATTCACTTGTCATTTTTTTCTTCCCTTATCCTAAAGGATCACTTACTCTTTTCCCAAAGACTATGTATATCTGAACCTTCTCTCATATTAATCTTCTAATAGTTGTTAGGGACTACCTCTTCCCCAGGGAAAGGGATAAATAAAGATATAAAGACATGTCAGAATAAGGGGTAAGTCTGGCAGGGAATGTATAGGTTTGAAAATATTGAGACGTCTTCCATTGAAGAAGACCATCTCATAGCTTTTCTCCATCTTTCTTGGTTATTGAGGATTATTGCTCTTACACAGAAGAAAGTTTAACAGACTTAGACTTATGCTACCGGGAAATTGGATGGAAGGAAAGTACTGATTGAGTCTGCTCTTATAGCTTCATCGCACCAAGATGTGAAGATCTTTTATGTCCAGAATACTGCACATTCCACAATCGGGCAGATAGTGTCTGGGAAAGGAGATACTATAGAGAAGGGACGCTCTTGGGATGGAGAGAATTGAGAAATGGTGTAAGACCTCAGAGAAACAGGATCTTCATAAAGGAATGAGAGTGCTACCAGAGAACAGACTGATTTGGTAGCAACTCGTGAAAAATGAAGCAAGGATGCAACCCTGAAAGGAGAAGAAGAAAGCTTGTGACTGTGACTGTATGCATTGTGAAATCATGATCTACTAACAGGCTGTAGGACAGCAGTACCCAACATTTTGGCACCAGGGACCGGTTTCGTGGAAGACGATTTTTCCATGAATGAGTGGGGAATGGTTTTGGGATGAAACTGTTCCAGCTCAGATCATCAGGCGTTAGAGATAAGAATCACACAACCCAGATCCCTGGCATGCACAGTTCACAATAGGTTTCACGCTCCTGTGAGAATCGAGTGCCTCCGCTGATCTGACAGGAGGTGTTTGTTGCTCAGGCAGTCATGCTCCCTTGCCTGCTGCTCAGTTTCTGCTGTGCAGCCTGATCCTTAACAGGCCTCTGACTGGTACCAGGGTTTGGGAACCCTGCTATGGGAAACTTAAGTTGGTAGCCAATCCTTAGTGAAAAAGTGCAGGGCATGCTTTACATTCATTCATTCACTCACTCATTCATTATTATTATCATTGTTATTATTATTTGTTATTTTAATACTAGAGAATATGAAGGAACGCAGCATTTTACTCTTGAAGCTATATAGTTGAAAAGAAATACACAAGTAACCTTTAAACTGTGCTAGATTTTTGAGTTGAAAATAGAAAATTACTTCACAAAGAAGACAACATTTTAGTTTGGCTTTGATTTTCATGTTGATTTGATTTGATTTTTTTCAAGTGAGGAGGTGAGAAATGTTTTTAGGTCAAGAGAACAACATAATCAGAGTTACAGAGGTGTGAAGTCCATGACAAGCTCAGGAACACATGAGGTTTCTGTGGTTTCCTGTGTGGTGAGGACTGGAATTTATTGGAAAAGATGACAAAGCAGAGTCTGGCCACAAAGATTGGAGCCAGATAGTGATGGGCATTTTAGGACATCCAGGGAGTTCAGCTTTTGTCTTGTATAACAAAGGAGGCCCCCAAAATTCAATTTATTTTAGTTTTGTTTTGATACAAATAAAAATTTTTTTATAATGAGTATGAGAGTAAATTATATACATTATGTCCCAGAAAGGTAGCCATTGTTGACATTGGTTTATATTTCCTAGAGTTTGTATCAATTTATGTAGAGAGACAAATAGGTAGCTCCCCCTCTCTGAGAAATGCAGCCGTCGGAGAACTGCATAGTCTCATTGCTTCCTATTTATAATTGAGTAGATAGGAGTAAACATTTGATTCATGCTCAGATCTCCTCTCTTCAGAATGTGGAAGCTGAGCTCAGGGAATTTACATATTCTGTTCGATGAGTGGAGAGGTAAGATAAATCCAGGGCTGGGGCAGCCAATTATTATTTTATTATTATTATTAATGCACCAGAAACAAAGAAAGCTATCAACTTCTCAAATTGACTCAACAGTTTTACATCTGGGAAATTATCCTACAGAATACTTTGAGCACATGCAAAGTTATAAAGCTATTCAGTGCATCACTGTTTAAAGTAGCAGAAAGCTAAAAACAACCTAACTGTTCATTAGTAGATGGTCAATTAAATAAGTTATAGCTAATTCCTAAAGCTAATTCCTAGAAAATCTTTTAAAAGCATGAGTGGAGGCATAGAAAGTTGTTTATCTGTTATGTGACACAAATTATAATACTGTAATGCTCTACATTTAAATGTAGATAACTACATAAAGTGTGTAATGTATATAGTATTCAATCACATAGACTTATGCAAAGAATGAAACAGTTACAATTTTCAGTTACATGCTATTCATTCTTTGCAAATACAAAATCATGTAACATGTAAAGAGATAAAGTACAATTGTAATTTTAAATGAGGAAGATACTGCTTCAAGCTGGAGGAATCAGGGTGTCAATGAAAAGAGCCAAACTCTGTAAAATGTTTGTTAAATATTAATATTTGATAAATAAATATTTATCAAAAATCAAAATATCAAAAATCAAAATATCAAAAATATATTAAATAAAATAAAGATTTATTCTGAGCCAAATATGAGTGACCATGGCCTAAGGAATGGTCCTGAGACCATTCGCCCAAAGTGATTGCGCTACAGCTTGATTTTTATACATTTAAAGGAAGCAGAAATTATAGGCAAATACATACATCAATATATGTAAGGTTTACATTGGTTTGGCCTGGAAGGTCAGGACACCTTAAGGAGGTAGTCAGGGCAGAGGGCTTAGAGAAAATATATGGCAACTGTTTCCTATTCAGACCTTTGAAAGATGCCAGACTTTCAGATCAGTTAATCTCTTCAGGATTAGGAGGGCCTGGAAGGAAAAAGATCTAATTACATTAATAGATATTCTTTACAGATACCAATTTTCTCCCACAAAAGACAGCTTTGCAGGGCCAGTTCAAAGTATAGAAAAGAAACATATTTTGGGGTGAAATATCTTGATTTCCTTTTTTGTCATGTGATATTATGCCAGAGTCAGATTGGAAAGTAAGTCACATTATGTAGGATTAGATAAAACCTATCTGATGAGATTTTACCCTATGTATGGTGTGATTCCCCAGGCCCCTTAATAGGAATTTGGGCAACACAGAAAAATGGTCAGAGTTTAGAGCTCAGTAGTAAGCTTCGTGGAAAAGGTAGCATAAAAATATGGACTAGGCCAGGTGTGATTGCTCATGCCTGTAATCCCAGCACTTTGGGAGGCTGAGGTGGGAGGATCACTTGAGCCCAGGAGTTGGAGACCAGCCTAGGCAACATAGTGAGACCCCATCTTTAAAATATATACGCATACTGATTCATAAACATGCAAGTCATTTGTGTAGGGCTCATGGCAATATGCTTTTTAATTGCTTCAGTTTCAGTGTATGTGCTGAGGAAGTGAAGCCTTAAAATACAATGAAAGGACCAGAAATACCATTTGACCCAGCAATCCCATTACTGGGTATGTACCCAAAAGATTATAAATCATTCTACTATAAAGCCACATGCACACATATGTTTATTGCAGCACAATTCAGAATAGCAAAGACTTGGAACCAACCCAAATGCCCGTCAATGTTAGACTGGATAAAGAAAATGTGGTACATATACATATACCATGGAATACTATGCAGCCATGTAAAAGGATGAGTTCATGTCCTTTGCAGGGACATGGATGAAGCTGGAAACTGTCATTCTCAGCAAACTAATACAGGGACAGAAAACCAAACACTTCCTGTTCTCACTGATAAATGGGAGTTGAACAATGAGAACCCATGGACACAAGGAAGGAAACATCACACACTGGGACCTGTCAGGGTGTAGGGGCTAAGGGAGTGATAGCATTAGGAGAAATACCTAATGTAGATGACAGGTTGATGGGTGCAGCAAACCACCATGGCACATGTATACCTATGTAACAAACCTGTACTTTCTGCACATGTATGCCAGAACTTAAAGTACATATAAAAATACAATGAAAGGTTATGTTTATTCTCTGCAACTGGGATGTTCTAAAATTTAAGTAAGAAGTAAGTCTCAGATTGTACATAAGGAAGACTACTTAAAACTTACTATTTAGAATTCATACTTACACACCAACTAGTACAACACCATTTATGGGTGAGGGGTTCTGAATTACTTTATTGTTACATATACATTTTACATTTTAAAATAAATTTTTAGAGTACTCACTATGTTCCAGGCATTCGAGTAGTAGTGGGATAATTCTTGTCTAATTCATTGTGTTAAGTATACAGCAGGGAACCTAACAGACAAAAATCTGGTGGCAAGTTAGTGGAAAGACTAGGCTTGGAGTATGAAATTCATTCAATCCTACAGACTTCCCACCCCCTTTAAAGGAATTACAGACCTATTAAAATAAAGAGAAAAGGTAGTGAGTAAAAAAGTCCACCTATTATTAAAATATAATTTTTTTAAAAGTTAGAAAATGTAATTTTCATACAAATATAATATGCATAGATGTCAAAGATTGTACTGAACTCATTAATATTAATGAACCAGTTACAAGGTAAAACCAGCCTAAAGAGCATTTCAGAATCTAGGTATTTGTAGGCAGAGTAATAAAGGAATGTCAACATAAGATAACTAAATTGGATACAAAAATGATTATAATGACTATAATTTTGGGGCTCTCTCTTCCACCATACTGAAATTATTTGCATCTTTAGCAGAAAAATCTACAAATTAGCCTATGCTCCAATGGAATTATGAAATATCTGTCATCATAAAGTTAATCAAAGGCATAAGCCTGGTGCTGAGAGAATAATCGGTAATCTTTTCCCATTTTCGAGTCCCAGATAATTTTTTCTCACAGTGGTTTACAAAGCTCCATAACTTTGACCTCAGTTATCCTTTTGGAAGATTATATTAATATGTTGATTTATATTTCTATGTTAATTTATCTCTAGTACAGAATTTTTAAAATATAAATAGCCATCACTCTGGAAGCAAATAATTTTGAAAGGCCACAGGCTTGATTTTCATTTTCTTGGATCTTCATGATGTTATAACAATCACAGCTTTAGTGAAATGTGTTTGAGTACCTGTTAGAATAAATTCCTAATTCCGAATTTATAGTTAGTCAGAAGGCTGAAGACAAGATCTCTAATAAGCAACCTAAGAAATAAGATGAAGTAGCTGAGTTTCTTTTAAACAAGAATTATTTTACTAATTCCCAGTGGACCATTTTGCACTGAAAAGTGTACTTTTGAAACTCCTGATCCACTTCACATTGTTCGTTCATCAACAGATTTATCTACCTATCTATCAAACGTTTTTAGGAAATTAGTCAGTACGAAGCTACTTGCTGTGGAAGATGTTAACATTTATAACAAGAGTTTATCACTTCTTAATGACAATATTTTAATATGGTGACAATCGGCATTCACTGTGTATTTGACACAACTGGTGGCATACTTGGTGGCATGTCCATATTTCAGTCCCCCCAACTTTCCTCTGAAGAGAATAAAGCTGTCTTCTGCTGCCAGATAATAAGCCATATCAAAATGACTAATGGAATAACTGGAGATGAATGTTTGTTTCTGAACAGTAGTCTTTTTCCTTGGTAACTGATGTTCTAAAATTTAAGTATAAAATCAAGTCTCAAATTCTATGTACAGAAAGCCACTCATGGCTTATCCTTTAGAATTTACTCTTACACAGCAATGAATACAATCTCAATATGTATGAAGAAGGAGTTATGAGTCACTCAGGGTCACATAAGAGATCACAGAATATATGTTGAAGGGACACTATTCAAGGAAAACTGTAAATCACTAGAATATAAGCTTCATGAGGGTATAGATTTTTATCTGTTGGGTTCCCTGCTGTTTACTTAACACAATGAATTAGACGAGAATTATTCCACTACTTCTCAAATGCCTGGAACATAGTGAACACTCTATAAATTCATTTTAAAACATACTGCATTGCATAAAGACTCAGATTCATTCAACACATTTAAAAGATTCAAAATGAATATACAGTAGGTCATTTTGCAGATATACAAAAATATAGAATGATGCATGTCTATATCTATGAGATTAAAATTGAATGTGGATTAGGGAAGCACCCAAGCTTGTTTATCAGGAGACAACCAAAGAGTAGCAATCTTAGTAGTTCCAGCAGAAGAATCTGAGTGTAACTCAGACTGTGGTGAAGTAGAAAAGTGGAAAAATTTAATATGTACTTAGAAGGTCCAGATAAATCATACCTCATGACTAACTGAATATTGAAGATAAGAAAGTGGCTGATGTCATGGAGGACTCACTGGTGTCAAACTTGGTAACAGGTTTGATAGTATTCCACTTACTGAGACATGCAATAACAAAGGGGTATACTTTGGGGAGACCACAGAAGCATTTGTACATACTTGGAGCTTGATTCACATGGAAAAATATCCAAGTGAAGACAGGGCCAACACATATTTTCTGGGGCCAAGTGCAAAATGAAAATGTGGGGAGCCTCGTGAAAATGTCATTGGGAATTTCAAGACAGTAAATACAATGTCCCAAAGCATGCACAGTGTTCCTCTGAGCACTGGGCCTGCCCAGGTTGCAGTCAGTGGGCAGCCAGCACTGGAAGGGTCTAACAAGAACTTAAGCTTGAATAGAAATTAGGGATTTATTGGAAGAATGGAATTACATGAGCTGCTTCAGAAAAGAGTATCACTGAGAAGAAAAGACTCTTGGATTTAGCCCTCAGGTGTCCTAATTCTGAAGTTGAAGGTCATAAAAGAAGAAGGAATAACAAAGTAACTGAGAAGGAAGTCACCACTACGTGGACGAAGAAAACTCAGAAGAGTCTGTTTTTGTAGAAAGCAAAGTGATGCAGGGTGGGTAAGCCCAAAAATTGGGGCTTAGCCTGGGAGAGTTTTTGGCTTTGCCCAGGAAAAAACGTATGGGCAAGCCAGTGGTGCTAAACAGCAACTTTTATTGAAGTGGCAGTGTACAGCAGTAGCACAGACACTTGTGGGTCAGTGCTACCCCACAGGCAGTATGCCCAGAGTAGCAGCTTCAAGGCACCTCTGCAGTTATAGTAATACCCAGTTTAAATTATATGCAAATTAAGGGGCAGATTATGCAGAAATTTCTAGGAAAAGGGTGGCAACTTCTGGATTGTCAGGTTGTTGCCATGGAAAGGAGTGTTAACATCTGGGTGTTGCCATGGCAATGATAAACTGACATGGCACACAGATGAGTGTGTTTTATGGAAAGCTGCTTTCATCCTGTCCCTGTCTGCTGTCTGAGCCTCACCAATTGAGTTGAGTCCTGCCTCCTACCTTAAAGTGAAGGCATATTTTAGGCAAAGGAGAATGGTATAATTCTGCCAATACGCTGAGAGGACGAGGACTGAAAGGGGGTCCTTGGATTTAGTGGCCAAGAAGTCACCTCACAAGGATGGTTTCAGTGGACCTGTTGTAACCAAATTCAGGTCCGGGCCATTCATGACCTGAAAGCCAAAAACCCAAGAGATGAGACTTGCTGAAAAGAAAGCTGGCTTTATTCGAGAAGCCAGCCATTGGAAGAGGCAGTGAAGGAGCATTCAAAGACCACCTCTCCAAGTTGTGCCTCTGGATCAGGGGTTGTTAAGGGAAATTATGGGAAATAATGCTTAAAACATTTTGTGTGTGTGTGTGTGTGTGTGTGTGTGTGTGTGTGTGTGTGTGAAATGTGTACGGTCTCAGGCATGCAGTTCATCATCGTTTTATTAATGGAGGGGGGGCACCCTTCTGCAGGTGGCCTCAGCCTGTCCTTGTCAGCCAGCTCACTCCCAAAGCTGTTGGTCTGTGCATTTTCTTTCATACCCGTTGAAGGTCCTGTTTTCCTGAGACTGTTTCTTGTTTTCCTGAGACTGCTTTTAGTGAATAATCTACAAACTGAAGCAAAGCAGTAATCTATTTAAGTAAGCAAATCCTAAAGTGAAAATTTGGCAGTGAAATCTTCTAATTTTAGAATATATTTAGGACCAAGTGTGGTGGCTCATGCTTGCAATCTCAGCATTTTGGGAGGCTGAGGTGGAAGGATACCTTGAACCCAGGAGTTCAAGACCAGCCTGGGCAACATGGTGAGACCATATCTGTACTAAAATTTAAAACTTAGCCAGATGTGGTGGTGTGTGCCTATGATTCTAGCTACTCTGTAGGCTGAAGGAGGAGGATCACTTGATCCCGGGAGGTCGAGGCTGCAGTGAGACGTGTTTCTACCACTGCACTCCAGTCTGGGCAACAGAGTGAGAACTTGCCTCAAAAAAAAAAAAAAAAAAAAAGTAAAAGTTTTGAAAAAAATAGAATATTTTTAGATTTACAGAAAAATTGGAAGGATGGTATAGAGTCCCATATACCTCACCACCATTTTCTGCTATTATTAATATCTCACACTTGTAAGACAGCACATTTGTCAGAATTACTGAACCAAGGTGGAAGCATTAGTATTCATTAAAGTCCCTAGTTTCTTTTGATTTCCTGTTTTTACCTTATGTCCCTTTTCTATTTCAGGATCCCATGCGGGGTACTATATTACATGTAGTTATCATATCACCTTAGGCTTCTCTTGACTGTGACAGTTTCTCAGACTTTCCTTGTTCCTAATGACTTTGTTTTGAGAAAAAGAAGATAATTTTTTAAGTGATCAAGAAAAGTAGCAAGAACAAGAAAAAAAAAAAGAATACATAAATATTTAGGCTGAAATAAATAAAACAATGAAGCAAACTAGCAAAAAAACCCATGCCCTTCATTGAACTATTCCTTATTTTTGTATGGAGGAGCAGTGGGTGCATAGTCTAAAATATTCTCCATTGTTTCCTTTCATTTCTTTTTTTTAAATTTTCTTCATTGTAGGTACTGATAGCAAGTACAGACCAGCCTGTTCTTTGCAATAATAGTCAAAGCCATCTTGTCATTATATGTATAACATAACTAGATTTCTATGCAGATAACTCCCCTCCTCTATTGTCAGCTATTGTAACTAAGAATAAAATCAAGATATCACAACCATTTTATCCTATTTGCATGCATTTCAAAGAAAATCTCACTTATTTTAAAGTGATATCTATCCAACAACCTGCTCAAGATAATGAAAATTCATGTTTGGCTTACTGGGACAAAAAATTCCCCAAGGGTAAATTGTTAAAATTTTACAATTTGGCCAAACCTTGTGACATAGTATCTTTTGCTCAAGATCTTGAAGGGTAGCAGAATATGGTTCTTCAAAATATACCACTTTGGTAGAAGGATTATTTTGAGTTGAAGACAATTGAGAAGATACAAGAACAGTTCTCTGTCTTCACCCGCTTACCTAAAAGCAGGATTTAAATTTTCGAAAGTGTCCCTCCTCCTCTCTCTACCAGGAAGGACAAAAGTTAATCACTGGAGACAGACTTTAGATCCTTATACGCTTAGCCCAGAGATGGCACCAGAGGAGTCTACATAACAAACTTTACTATGCAGGCTTCACTTACCATTAGTTTCTCATATATTTGCCTTCTCAAATTTTGCCTCCCCTAGAGACTCAAGGTCCTTCTCCTTTGTCTTGTCATTTTTCTATAATTTATTGTTCTTTGCTAAAGATGCTGTAGAAGCCAGACTTCTAAGCCACCTCTTTGAGACTCTCTCCCTGAATATGTGATTATACACATACACCTGTGTGTATATGAAATATACATGTTAATAAATTTCTGTTTGGTTTTCTCTTGTTAGTCTATTATTTATTACTCAGTTCAGAAATCAAAAGGGTAGAGGGAAATTAGTTTTTCCTCCCCTACAGTCTATTGTGTAACAATGATATACACCTTGTTCAGTCTTGTTTCATAGTAAAAAATAAAATTTCAGAAATGTTTGCCAATTTTCATTCCAACGTACCCATTTCCTTGGAACTTTATGAGCACTGGTTTGTATCTCATCACAGAGTTAACAGAAAAACAAAATTTTGCTAATCTGGTAAGTGTAAGTGAAGTATCAGGTTTCAGTTCTGGGTAAGATGGGGCATGCAAGCTTATTTACTACCCTCTCACATTGATAACAACCTGGGCAAAATGCATTGGTCAACTATTTGGAGAGTCTGAAAAGTCAGTATCAGCAGACAGATCAGAAAAAATGCCTGAATTTGAAGTACCATCAAACTGGTGGTGAGTTTACCATTTTATTTTTCTCCAATATTCTCCACTTTGAACACAGTCTGAAATCCAGAAGGAAGCACTGTAGTGTAAGCATAGAGAACTCCAAGAGAAGCCCTCTGACTTTGGATTGAGGAACTGGAAAAGAAATCCTGATAAGTGATGTACAGAAATCTCTCATTTTGTTTCTCCTTCTTTTCTCCATTCTCTCATGCCATGATTCCTAAGAAAGTTTGGGAAAATGCAGGAGAGTAGGGATAACTAAAGGCACATGTCTGTGACTGGAAGATTAAACAAGGGTCTCAGAAATAATAGGAAGCACTCCAAGGTTGTTGTGACAATAGAAGGAGATAATATCAGAAAAAATACATTCACACTTGATTAAATTGTACACCTTAAATATGTGGAGTGTATTGAAGTCAATTATACCTCAGTAAAGTTATAAGACAGTAGAACATCATTGTCATTTACTTTATACTTATTGATATGGTTTAAATTTGTTATTTATATTTTTGTATTAATGACAGATGACATAATGTTATAAAAGTTGAGTCTCAACCTATTGAAAAACTTAAAGAGGATGAGTGGATATGTTTATTTCTCTGAAATATGTAATGTCATTTTTCACTTTTTACTCAAATAAGAGTTGATCTATTTGCTGATTTAAAAAATACTGTAGAACACAGTTATTGAAGTATAACTGACAATCACACATGTTCAAGGTATATGACTTGATAAGTTATGACATGTGCATACACATGTGAAATCTGTACCCCACTCAAGACTATGAACATATTAATTGCTCCCCAAAGTCTCCTCATGCCCCTTTCTAATCTCCCTCTCTTATCTCTCTGCTTTCTGTGTCCCCTCCCCATCCTCAGGCAACCACTGCTTTCTTATCTGTCATACTTTGTTTTACATTTCGTAGAATTTTTATATAAATGGAATCATACAGCTGGTATACTGATTTTGTCTGACATCTTTCACATGACGTCACTGAAATTCTTCCATGTTGTTTTGTGTATCCATAGTTCATTCCTCTTCATTGCTGAGTAGTGTTTTATTGAATAGACATAGGAAAATTTATCAATTGACTTGCTGATTGGCATTTAGGTTGTTTCTAGTTTTAGCTGCTACACATAAAGCTGAAGACACTTGCTTATACTTCTTTTTTATGGACATGTGTTTTTGCTTCTCGTGGGTGAATACCTAAGATTGGAATAGCAGAAACTGCCAAAGTGTTTTCCAGAGTCACTATACCGTTTTTACATTCCCATCAGCAGTGTGTGAGAATTCCTGTTCCTCCCTCCCCTTCTCTATATCCTCATTAGCACCTTGGTTTTTTTTTTTTAAGAGACAGGGTCTCACTCTGTTGTCTAGGCTGGAGTGCAGTGGTGCAATTACAGCTCACTGCAGCCTCAAACTCCTGGGGTCAAGCACTCCTGTCACCTCAGTCTCGCAAGCAGCTAGGACTAAGGATTACAGAAGTGCACCACCATGCCTGGCTACTTTTAAAATTTTTTTGTAGAGAGGGTCTTGCTATGTTGCCTAGGCAGGTCTGGGACTCCTGGCTTCAAAAGATCCTCCTGCTTTAGTTTCCCAAAGAGCTGAGATTACAGATGTGAGCCTCTGCACCCTGCCAAGTCAGCCTTGATAATTATTCTAACCAATGTGCAGTGATATATCACAGTGTGTGTTTTAAAAAGTTAAATATAATTGATTTTTAAATTGTAATATATTAAAATTGGCTTTTAAATTTTGCATTCAGTTTATTAGCTTAAACACTTAACATAAAATCATGTAACCACTACCATAATCAGGATATAGAACAGCTCTATAACCCTAAATAACTTCCTCATGCTATATATACCTTTATGGTGACACCTTCCTCCCATTCAAAACTCCTACGAATAATTTTCCGCCACTACAACTTTGTGTTTTGAGATGATCAAATAAATAAAATTACACAGTCTACACCTTAGAGACTGGTTTATCTTGCTCAGTATAATGTCTTTGAGATTCATCCAAGTTTTGCGTGCATCAATTATTCATTCCTTTTTCCTGGTAATTAGTATTCCATTCATTGTGATTTTAATTTGCGTTTTTCAGGTGACTAACGATGAGCACATTTTCATGTTTCTTTGACATCTGGATATCATATTTATGTCTGCTGAAATCTTTTGCACATGTTTTAATTCGCTTGTGCTTTTATTGAGTATTAAGTGTTCTTTACATATTTGGTATACAAGTCATTTATCAGATATGCTTTGGAAATATATTGTAGCACTCAGTGACTTATCTTTTCATTCTCCTGTGTCTTTTGAAGAGAGAGAGTTTAAAATTGTGATGAAGTCCAATTTACCATTATTTTCTTTTATTAATTCTGCATTTAGAGTCGGACGTAAAAAATTTCTGCCTAGCTCAGAGTAACAAAGATTTTCTCCCATGTTTCTTACATAAGTTTTAGGGTATTCATTTAGTTATATGATCCATCTTGTGTTCGTTTTTGTTTATGCTGAACAGTATAACATTTTAATTATTCAAAAAAGTTTTAAAGGTTTTATATTCTCTCCACTGAATTGCCTTTATACCTTTGTCAAAAAACAGTTGTTTCTATTTATGTGGGTGTATTTCTGGACTATTTATTCTGTTGCATTAATCTACTTGTTTAATTCAACTCCACTACAACAGTCTCTTATTATTGTACCTTGGTAATAAGTCCCAAAATCAGATAGAGTTAGCTTTATAACATAGATTTCCCTTGTTTCAATCATTCGGGCTATTTTAGATCCTGTGCATTTTCACATGAAATTTGTAAATTGCTTGAGAAATCCTACAACAAACCTGCTGAAAATTTGATAGGCATTACCTTTAATCTACTGGACTGTTTTGATGAGAATTTGCATTTTTACTATGTTGAATCATCCAACCTATGTGCATAGTATGATTCTCTAATTACTTAGGCTGCCTTTAATTGCATTCCTCAGAAGTTTCTGGTATTCATTAGATAAGTCATACATATTTTGCAAAAAATAATTATTTTGTTACATTTATTTTGTCATGACTGCTAGGAATGTTAACAATATCAAATCTTCTGGCCCATGAACAAAGTATATTTCTCCAGACTTTAGGTCTTTAAATTCTCTCAGCAATGTTTCATAGTTTTTAGTGTACAGCACATTTTTGTCATTTTGTCAGATCTCTAATTCATATATTTATGCTATTGTAAATAAGATTTTAAAATGTTAATGTATAATTGTTGCTAATTTATAAAACACTATTGATTTTTTTTGATATTGATCATATATCCTGTGGTATGACTACAATTGCTTAGTTGTAGTAGCTTTAAAAATTATTCCAGTGGATTTTCTACCTAGATAATCATGTTGTTAGTGAATAAAACAATTTGATATCCCTCTTTCCAGTTCTTCCATTTTTATTTTCTTGCCTTATCACACTGGCTAGAATTTTTAGTGTAATAATGAATAAAAGTTTTAAAATTGGAGTTGATAAATTGTTCCTAGTCTTAATAGGAAAAGAGTTAGTCTTTCATCATTAAGTATGATTGAGCAGTAGAATTTAGGTAGATGCCCTTCATTAAGTTGATGTTATTTCTCAGTTTCATTTATTTGTACTTTGCAGAGAGTTTTTTTTTTAAGCACAAAATGATGTTGAATTTTGTCAAAATTTTAAATATCTTATCAGATGCTTCTATGGATTTTCCTTTTGAGTTTTCTAACATTGTGTATTACATTGACTGATACTAAATGATAAACCAAATGTGTATTCATTGGCTAAACTACACTTGATTGTAATATAGTTAAACTTTTTAAAATTGTTGAGTTTGATTTGATAAAATTATTTTTAGGATTTTTACATCTATGTTCATAAGGTAGATTGGTATGCATTTGTTTTCTCTAATGTCTTTGTTTTGCTATCAGATAAATGTTGGCCTTGTAAATTGACAAGTATTCCCTTCTCTCAAATTTTGAGAAAGAGACTTTGCAGAATTGGTATTTATTCTTTAAATGTTCAGTAGAATTCACTAGTAAAGCCATCTGGATGAAGTTTTCTTTTGTAGACAGGTTTTTGTTTTTTCTTAAACTACAATTTCAAGTTCTCTAATAGATAGAAGCTTCAGATTACTTGTTTCTCTTATTTTTCTCTGGTAGTTTGTGCCTTTCTAGGAGTTTATTGATTTAACCTAAATTGTTTAATTTATCACCATGAATTTTTTCATAATATTTTATTATCATCCTTGTAATATCTATAGAACTTGTAGTGATGTAACCTCTATTTTTCCTGTTGGTAACTTGTATCTTCTGCCTTATCAACTTTATTCATCTCCTAAAGAAAGTTTTGATTTCATTGATTTTCTATTTTTTGTTTCCTTTGTAATTGATTTTCATTCTGATATTTATTCTGTTCTTTTTTTGCATTCTGTGGGTTTATCTTCTTTTTCTAATATATTAAAGCAGAAGCTGAGGTCATTGATAATTCTCTACTATAGATGATTAATCCTATAAATTTATTTCTAAGTATGACTTTAGTGTGTCATTCAACAAATTTTGACATAATGGTATTAATTTACAATCTGGTCAAGACAAATAACTTTTGGGTCAAATAGAAATCTATAGGAGAATTTTAAAAATTATATGTGCTTTCCTTACTATTTTACTACCTTCTGACTAGGGATTTTCCAGGAACATTTCTATTATTTCTTTTTTACTGTTTTTTATGGGAGATATTTTCTTTATGTTTATTTGTATTTTTACTATTTCTACCATTCATATGAATTATGTATTTTCCATGTATATTTAACTTTCTGAATATCCTGAACAGCTATAATATCTGTTTTAATGGTCTTGTCTCCTAATTGTAATATTGGTGTCAGGACTGGGTCAGTTTCGATTGGTCCATGTCTCTCCTAATTATGAGTCTTTGCTTGCCTGTTAATCTTTGATCAGATGAATGAAATTGTGAATTTTACCTTTCTGGTTGTGTATATTTATGTGTTTCTCTAAATATTCTTAAGTTTTCAGATGCAATATAGTAACTTAGAAAGTAGTTTGTGTCTTGCTGGTAAGAATTCTTCAGCTGGATCAGAGCAGCATTTTTGCCTAGGGATAATTTTTCCCTCCTACTGAGACAGATCTTTATCAATTATCTAATCAATATCTTATGAATTATGAGATTTTTCTATCTGACTGTTGGTAATAGGTACTATCTAGGCTCCGCACTCCCTAATCCTAATCCTGTTGGATGGTTCTTTCCTCAGTCTCCATTTGTTTCCGTACATGCATCAGCCAATCAGGACACTGATGGATACCGACAGGATGCTTTTGCTTTTTGCAAAGGTTTCTCCTCTCCACTTTTCTGGGTTGCAAACTATATCTGCCTTGGTCCACCTGGACTTTCAGTATCATCTACTTAACTCTGAAAGTCTACTGGGCTGTATGTGGATTCTTTCTCACTGCTGTGGTCTGCAAATTCTCTCAAGGCATTAAGCTCTAAAAATTGTAGCACTTACTCCATTTGTTTCTCACTTCTCAGAGATCACAGCCTTTTGTTGCCTGATATTCAGTACTTTGAAAATCACTGGTTTGTATATTTATCTTTCTGTCTTTCCCTGCGTCTCTCATCGTTTCTTTCTATCTCTCCATTCCTGTCCTCTCCCCATTCACTGGTTTGTTTCCATGAAATAGGATAAATTTGAGGGCTCTTTTATCCCATCTTAGTCATAAGTGGAAATTTGTTTTCAAGCAAGTATGATTTTAAAGTAATATTAGGAAAAGAAGATGGGTTAAGCATCCAGAGGCAAAGTAGACTTCATGCAGCATGCTATTGTAAATATAAATGTGATCAAAGAATGGCCTCTTTAAAGGGTCAAGAGGTTTACTGCTAATGTACTAAACAGAATGCTGCTGCTCTTGTAGATTATGAGAAAGTGACATAAATTTTGAGTTACTTAGAATCAAAGGATGGATTATTTTATAAACAAAGTGAAGAAATTAGGCTTAATGGCCACTGGGTACTTTCTAATGTTTGCATCAATAAACTGTATTCTTTTTTGTGAGATTATTTTCAACAACTTTTTTAGTATCACATACTTTCACAAAATATTTATATTAAAATGTTCGAATATATACTGGCTATTTCCTCACTGAACTTTACCATCATATACTAAACAACACTGATATTTACTAATGACTACTCAATAATCTCATATCTCTTATGTCTTTGTGTTAAACACATACAATATTTGAAACTGGAATCAGACCAATTTAAATACAGAGTTTTACAAACATGGAGTGTCTTGAGCCTGGCAGAAAAATAATAAAGGCAAAAACCCCACTCAGAGCCCAACTGACCTTTCCTGTTACTGATTTAACAAAATATTTCAAAGAAATTCAAAACTGACCTTTCTGCCCCACATTTCATGGCTGCGTTTCTGCCCATGGAACTAATCAGTACAATTTTCATTGTGCTGGAAACCTGGCAGAGAAAGAGAAAGAAAAGCGTTTTCTTAGCAAAGGCTGAGGGACAATACAGAATAAGGGGAAAAAAACTCAGTTTCTAGTGAATAGCTACCTGAAAACAGCTATTTTTATTAGAACCTTTTTAACATTCATCCTATCCAGACTTCAAGATTTTTTTTTTCTCTCAAAGTCCATGCATGGTAGTGGAGAGGTTATTTTGGTATGCTTTTGAACTCAGAAGAGAATGAAGTTATCAAATTTGACAAAGAAGTTGCAGAAAAGTGTTTTTAGTTAAAAGAAGTGAACATTAAATAACATTTTTGGAAGTGGAGAAATTAAATCATTTTAACCATTCTTATCTCTCTCTATACATTCTTTTCTAATAATTCACAGTAATAAACAAATAGAATAATTCATTATGCATAATAAATAATGAATATTATATTCTTTCTTTTCCCTCTTGACCTTTATGGTACACCAGAATACAGTGACCATATCTGATTCATCATATGAATTAATTTAAAAAGGATTAGTTAACTAATAATTCTCACAAAACATCAGACTTGCTGGGAGCATCAAAATTCCCTTGTTTTCTTAGCTTCTCTTTGTGTTACCAATCTAAATGCCTATCAGTGACAGACTGGATAAAGAAAATGTGTTGCATATACAAAATGGAATACTATGCAGCCATAAAAAAGAACAAAATTACATCCTTTGAAGTAACATAGATGGAGCTAGAGGTCATTATCCCAAGTGAACTAAAATGGGAAGAAAACAAACAAATATTGCATGTTCTCACTTACAAGTGGAAGCTAAATATTGAATACCCATGAACACAAAGAGGGGAACAACAGATACTTGGGCCTACTTGAGGTTGGAAGGTGGAGAGTGGAGGGTTGGAGGAGAGTGAGGATCAAAAAACTACCTATTGGGTACTATTCTGATTACCTCGGTGAGGGAAGAATTCATACACCAAACCTCCATGACAAACAATTTACCTATATAACAAACCTCTACATGTAACCCTGAAACTAAAATAAAAGTTAAAAGAAAAATTCAACTGAGAAACACAGATGAAGCTTTGAGTAAATGTAAAGAAATGCCTCGTTCCTAGAGAGGAAGATACAGTGTGATAGCATTATTTTTCTTCTAGATTAAAATAACATGTTAAACAGGATTACTAAATGGAGGCCAGCGTGGTGGCTCACACCTATATTCCCAGCAATTTGGGATGCCAAGATGGAAGAATTACTTGAGCTCAGGAGTTCGATACTAGCCTGGGCAACATAGTAAAACCTCATTTCTACTAAAAATCAAAAAAATTAGCCAGGCATGATGGCATTTGTCTGTAATGCCAGCTACTTGAGATGCTGAGGTGAGAGAATCACATGAGCCCAGGAGGTTGAGGCGCCAGTGAGCTTTGATTGTGCCACTATACTCCAGCCTAGGCGACAGAGTGAGATCCTGTCTCTTAAAAAAAAGTTAAATGTATTTTTAGTTTTTGAGGGGAGGGAGTAAGTGAGGAGACAATGGGTGTGTATATGTGGGGTAACTATAGAAACTAATGCCACTATTCCTACTATTTCCAGCATTTATTTTCGCTTTCCTCCCTCACATCACATGAAAGCAAAGCAAAATTAAAATAAAAATAGATCAAAATTTCCATTTAATAAAATAATTACTGTTACTTCCAAATATAAACGATAATGAATATCTAAAATATAACAAAACTTTGACAGAGACAAGGAAGCATGCTCAATAGTACAAATATCTTTTCTGATCTGTAAAAGAAAGAGACTTTCCCAAATGTCAGTGTCATCATACTAAATGTCTAAGATTTAGTTAGATTGATTAGTTTGGCTAAAAGCAATGAGAATTTCTCTGTGATTAAAAATGTCATAAGCAAAGTCAGAAGATAAATTATAAGAGGGGGAAAAATATTTGCAACACAATCACAATTTTCCTTATAAGCCAGAATCTCTTATAAATAATTTAAAAAGCGATTCCTACAACAAGACAAAATTGAAAAAGATACAACTGTTTGTTGAATGAATAACGATGACTTAGAAGCATAAAATATAACTGAGATAATATTTTTCACCTAATAAGTGCCAAGATTAAAGATTAATACACACAATGTTTTTAAACCAATGTTGAAAATGGGCATTTTCACCTACTGTTGCTGTAAGTTTAAACTGATCCCAAGTTTTTGAAGGACAATTTGGTAATCCTTCATTTGCTGTGTGATATCTTAAATTTACCATTCTACAAATAAGAACTTGATCCTTTGCTTTGATATTTTGTTTTGCTGCACTCTTCCCATCAGAGCAGCAGTTTTAGTGTGCACAGAACAATGTGTCTAACTCTGATGTTCAATGTGTACACTTAATTTACTTAATAATCTATTGTGATTTTTAAAAAGAAGTTACAAATAGAAAATATTTTCAAATGATTGCTTAGGACAGTAAAAATTGTGACAAATAAAAAACCATATTTCAAGCAGTAATTTCTAAAATAATCTCAAACTGTAACTGCGACAGCTGGCATGATCGTTGGTACTCCATGGTAGAGACCTACCTTGGCTTTTGGGGATAGCTGGATTTCCATTCATTCACCATAAAGCAAGCCCCACTTAGTTACATATATTGGAAAAGTATATTTTTTAAATATACAAATAAGGCCAAGGATCCCCTGATAGTTACAGAAAGCAAAGGATATGAATGAGAAATACAAGCATAAATTATCGGGGAAAAAACTCACCAATGAACAATTTAATTTAGACAACAGAAAACAAATAAAAAAGAAAGCACTAGAATGTGTCCTTGGAAAGATTCAAGAACCTAATATATTTTTATAAATGTAATTCTATAAAAAAAGAAAAATCAAATATCAGGAACACTGAAAATTCGAAGTACTTTTGCAGAATAAGCAACTCTATAGCACAGTAGAAGAATCAGGGGGTCCAACACCTCACTAGTAAAGAGAAATCAGAGAGAATAACAGGAGGGGAATTATGAAAGAGGTAGAGTAGAAAAATTCCCCCAGAGAAAAAGCAAAAGGTTCCAAAAAGCTTCTAGGAGGAAAGAAGATATCTTATAAACAATTAAGTATCAGACTGGTGTTTGGCTTGTCATTATTATCAGGATTATGAAGGGAATGGACTCTGAGTTCTGAGGAGAAAAACATTTAACTAGAGGTTTATATCTAGACAAATGTGAGGGGCAACATAGCATTCCAGACATGGTAAAACTAAAACTAGTAAAGTCTTGGAAATGAAAGAATAAATTAAGAGCAGAGACAGTCGTGGAATCCAAATGTGCATCAGACCAATCCAAAAGAGTAGGTAAGTCCTGTCCCAGTAAGGCAGGTGTGCCTGTCCCAATAAGACAGGGGTGCAGTAGAACTAGAAATATCCACTTTAGGACAGCACTGGAAAGTGCTCTTGGTGAAAGTATTGAGTAAAGAAAATAGAATAAACAAAATGACTGTAAACATGCAGAAGTATTGAAGATGTGTTGGAGGGTTAAAAATTAATATATGACTATTTTCCAACTTGACATCGTGTGATATTGGACCTATAGAAGCGGTTGTAATTTTTGTATGTGGCTTGGCTGTGTGGTAAACGGTATAGCATCATAAACATGCCAACATTGTTTATTCTTTTTATGCTAAGAATCAACTTATGGTTAAATAACAAAACGCGGATATTAGCAACCATGCCAAATCAATGCATAGATGATGGGTTGGGAGTGCAAGAGATGATAGAAGACATGGAAGGAAGATGAGCATTAATGGAGCATCGAAGACGTTGTTCCACAGGTGATGGGAAAAAAAATGAAGGTTTAAGAATTATTTGTGAAAAAATTAGCCAGGCGTGGTGGCGGGCGCCTGCAGTCCCAGCTATTCGGGAGGCTGAGGCAGGAGAATGGCATGAACCCAGGAGGCGGAGCTTGCAGTGAGCGGAGATCGCGCCACTGCACTCCAGCCTGGGCGAAAGAGCGAGACTCTATCTCAAAAAAAATGACGTTGCAATGGAATTTTACCAGTTAGATATGGAGTTTGGAGAGGCAAAATATAGTAGGTGTAAGTGACCTAGATCCTTATCTATCTCAGGTAACACTCAATAGGCAATGCCAAAGTTTGACCAAAATATAGCAGTGCAAGCACAATACTTGAAGATATAAAAATGTTTTAAGAAGTTAAATGGAAATAACCAAACTTTCTGCTTTTGAGATTTAGGACTAGAGGAGTGGAGGAATAAGACAGAGGACTATTTTTTTTTCATTATATATCCTGCTGAATTTTAATCAAGTATTTGTATTAGTTTAATTTTTGAAATTTCAAAATGTACATATGTGTTCATTGTAAACAGGCCCAAAGTGGTCAATTAAAAAATTATGTTAAATATAAGTTATTTAGTAATTTCATTATTTCACCATTCATTCCACAAATAGATTTTGATTGTGTATTATGTACTAAGTATTTCAGGACCTCAGAGTATAGCAAAATAATTTAAGAAAAGATAAATAAGGTTCCCACTTCCATGGGGTTTACATTCTAAAGAGAATTAAGGAAGCAAGGCCGTAGAAGAGAGAGGGGATTTCAAATAATTTGCTAACTTGCTGTCAAGAAAAGCAAATAAGGTGAGGATGATAAACATGCTGTTTTAGATTTGGTGACTAGAGAAGGATTCTCTAAGGATACAGCCAGAGAACTGAGATCTATATGAGAACCAGCCTTAGGACTGAGATCTGTATCAGAACCAGCTAGTCTAATGAGGACCAAGAAGCAGAACTGTCTGCAAGGATATTTTTTTTTTCCAACAATAAGTGAACTTTGTCATATATTCTCATCATATGATCTCTCTTTGTTAGGAAATCACTAAAGGAAAGTGTACTATTTATTCCACAATAAATCTTAATGTGCATAAATGTATCTCTTTACATTTAAGCAGATGATGTTTTCCTTACATGGTAAAATGAATAAACAAAAAGACTGACTATTGCACTGATGAAGGCCTATGCTTACCAACACACACACACACAGACAGACACACCCCCACACATTATGATACAAACCCAGGATCATACATACAATTGGGCAAAAATTAGACAATAATTATTAATGTGTTAATGAAATGCAAAATGTTTGTGTCTTGTGAAAATTTGTTTATGATGTAAAGATTCTTCCAATGCTTTGAATTCCAGAATATATTTATCTTAAAATAAAGAAATCTGCACCATTGTGACCGTCAGCCTGCCAAGAAACTACAAGATGATTTGGCAAATTATCTAGATTAAATACAGATGTCAATATTTTATATTGATTATTTCAAAAAATGATTAAAAGTAAGTTTCATCTGAATGTACAGTGAATGTAATACATTTTAGATTTTTACCATTATTACACATAGAATTTTAAATTTGGATGATTTGTTTAATTTTTTTTTTGAGACGGAGCCTCTTCCTGTCGCCTAGGCTGGAGTGCAGTGGTGCGATGTCAGCTCACTGCAACTTCCTCATCTTGGGTTCAAGCAATTTTCCTGCCTCAGTCTCCCAGGTAACTGGGATTACAGGCACGTGCCACCACGTCTGGCTAATTTTTTTGTATCTTTAGTAGAGATAGGGTTTCACCATGTTGGCCAGGCTGGTCTCAAACTCTTGAACTTGTGATTTGCCCACCTCAGTCTCCCAAAGTGCTGAGATTACAGGCCTGAGCCACCAGGCCCAGCCAATTTGTTTAACTTTTATACTCAGATGTAGAGCGTTGTGTTCATCAACTCCTCAATTCATAGCACACTATCGTCATTAGTCCATGCAGGTCTCTCTCTTGTTCAGTGCATGCATGCATGTGTACTTGCACATGAATGTGTATGTATTATGCATGTATGAGTTCACATGAGTGTGCATGAATGTTTGTATTCCCTTTTATCCCATTTCCCAGGTCCATTCTTGTGCTTTCCATAGGCAACCGTTATTTAACATGTATTTTTTCTGTGTATTGTAAACTTTGTATTGAGCGTTGATATTAATTACTTTTAATTATTGTAAATATAATTGTGCTATAGAACACATTCTTTTTCTTACTTGTAAACTCAGAAATATATTTGAAGATCTATATACATTATAGATTTAGTTTGTTGCTTCCAAGATTTACCCAGTACTCTACACTGTGAAGTCACTAAAATTTACTTATCTCCATTTGCTAAGTGGTAGCTAACAACATTGCCTTCAACTTCTTACTACCACAAATAGCCATCATAATTATCTCACTGAATTGCTGTGAGAATTTCTCAAAGATGTAAATATTCAGGAGTAGAAAGCTGGATTATAGAGTATACACATATTTAATATCAATTTGGACTGTCAATACTTGGCAATATCAAACTTTCTATATTTTTCCCAATCTGATGAGTGCAAACTATTATCTCATCATTATTTTAATTTGTATTTGTTTAATTACCAAATGAGTATAAGTATCCAATCCTATGTTTGTTAGTCTTTTGGAATTCAACTTTTGTGAATAGCCTACTGATATCATTTGCTTGTTTTTCTTTTGTGGGTTTTTGTCTTTTCATGTTCATTTCTAGGAATTTCTTTTATCTCCTAAATATCATGCCCTATTTTACATATGGTGAATATAGTTTCAATCTCTCATTTCTTTTAAAATTTTATCCATTGCATCATTCACTGAAAAGAAATACTTTTTATGATTCTTAATCATTTTTGCCATATAGTTTATATTTTGAGAGTTTTATTTAAGACTCCTGTGTTTCAAAGATATTCTTCTGTATGAGACAATTAGGTCTTTAATCTCTCTGGATTCCAGTTTTCTATGTGGTGTTAGGATGCAGTTTTGTTTTTTTCTATGGAGGGAGCTTATATTCCCAGCAACTATAAATTACTCAAGCTCATTTATTTCTCTCCTGATTGAGATATTGTACTATTAATGCAGTAGATTCACATACTTTTTTGAAAACTATGATGCTCCATTGGAATTCTTGTCTGTTTTTTTCTGAAAATACCATACAGCTTTATATTACTGTATCTTTGTAATATAAAGTGGTATCTGTCAGGTTCAGTCCCTGACATTTGCTTTTATTTTCAGAGGTTAATTAGTAGTCCAGCGATCTTTTTTCTTCCATATAAATATTAGCAAGAGTTTAATAAATTACTGCAAAAGATCCAGATTTATATCTGTTTGGGATTACATTTAATTTAGGTTAATTTGTTTTACTTCTTCTGGGACAGAAATTATATAAATGTTATTATGTAAATGTTTCTATATGTATAATCATAGAAATGTTTCTTTGCCCATCTTCAATTTCACTGCTTTTCCTTAACTGTTTTGATTTCATTATTGTTCTCTTACCTATTTGCTTATCTTTCTTTAAAGTCCCATATTAAATTCAAGTTTGAGGATATTCCACCTTGGAAAACTTAGTATTGAGGAAATTTGGTTTTTTTCTTGTACGTTTTTTCTCCTGATTTCAATCTTATTCTCTTTATATTTCTTTCCCTTCTTACTTTTTGAATTTCTGATTCAAGGTAATTTTTCAAACTCCTGAGTGTTTGTTTGAGTACACATAATTCAGTCTGTGGTGGTAGGTTTTATTTTTTTAAATTTTCTTTGTGTGTCTATCATCGGGAGAGGGGTTCTCATTAGTTGAGGTATGTTGAATTTTGCAATACTTCCTAAATTTGAAATGCAAAATTTGCATTATTACATGAAAAAATCACACAAAATATCTAATGCTTTGATATATAAATTCTTCTAAGGAAAAAGTCTATCCTTTTAATCATAGTGAAATGCACATATGGAGTATTCAGTTCTCCTTTTCCAATATAAATATTTTATATTGACACACAAAATAAATCTTAAAAAGAATCAGGTAAAATTTGATGTTCATGTCTAAGCTTCTTTAGGCTTCTAAAATGTTATTTATTTATTTATTTTTATTATTATACTTTAAGTTCTAGGGTACATGTGCATAACGTGCAGGTTTGTTACATATGTATACTTGTGCCATGTTGGTGTGCTACACCCATCAACTCGTCAGCACCCATCAATTCGTCATTTATATCAGGTATAATTCCCAATGCAATCCTTCCCCCCTCCCCGCTCCCCATGATAGGCCCCGGTGTGTGATGTTCCCTTTCCCAAGTCCAAGTGATCTCATTGTTCAGTTCCCACCTATGAGTGAGAACATGCGGTGTTTGGTTTTCTCTTCTTGTGATAGTTTGCTAAGAATGATGGTTTCCAGCTGCATCCATGTCCCTACAAAGGACGCAAACTCATCCTTTTTTATGGCTGCATAGTATTCCATGGTGTATATGTGCCACATTTTCTTAATCCAGTCTGTCACAGATGGACATTTGGGTTGATTCCAAGTCTTTGCTATTGCGAATAGTGCCGCAATAAACATGCGTGTGCATGTGTCTTTATAGCAGCATGATTTATAATCCTTTGGGTATATACCCATTAGTGGGATGGCTGGGTCATATGGTACTTATTTGCATTTTAAATGACCATGCATCCTAGTTGTCAAAATGTCTTCATTCTAACATCAAAGTATGCATAGTACGTCACCACTAAATGACAAGCATTAGGCTTTATTAAGCAAATGAGTTCCTTAAGGAACCGTCACGCTGTATCAAAATAGTAAGTGGTTTAAGGGCACAGAAAATAAACCAAAACAGCATTTATTTTTATGAATTCGAATACATTTGTTTTGAATGTGTCTGACAAAGAGTTGGCCCGAATACGTAATGAAACTCACATAATGAAACTCACACAATGACGTTCTAATCTCACCAGGTATGTCCTGAGGGTCCTAAATGTACATTCTCGGCTGTTGAGTAGCTCTTCCCTCTGGGGTAAGCTATAGAAGTGACAATGGTAACAGTAAACCACCGAGGCTGGGGTGGGAGGTGGGGTTTTTGGACAAGTAATAACTGAATCCACATCCACATCCACATCCTAACTGAAATCACATTCTGTGAAGGGGGGAAATAGATTTGGTTGCACAACTAGCCGCTTCTGCCCTCGTCAGATGCTCTAATCTCTCAAAGGTGTTTGTTTCATTTTGTTGTATAATTCCTTTTTAGGGTAGAGATGTCAGATTCTTCACAGATCCCCTTATAAACAGATTTCACTCTCTCTGTTTCTCTCTCTCTCTCTCTCTTTCTCTCTCTCTCTCTCTCTCACACACACACACACACACTCATAATAGTTGCTAACTTCTCAAGCAAAGCAATAAAATGATGAAACACTTTCCTTTAAAATTGGAAATGGTGTTTCAGTTATCTTATTCTGTACAAGAAATTCCCCCTACCCCATCAAATTAGTGGTATAACATTATTATATATTGTGATCATGAATTCACTGGGTCACGAATTCATAAAAGGCACAGTAGGAATTTATTACTCAGGGATTTTGTAAGCATTTGCAGTTAGATAGTGGCTGGAGAGGCAGCATCTAAAGACCTGGCTGTGTCTGGAGGATCCACTTCTAAGTTGCCTCACCCCATGGCTGATAAGTTGATACTGGCTGTTGACTGAGGACATTAGCTCTGCTCCATCTTGGCCTCTCTGTGAGACTACTTGAGTGTCCTAATGGCCAAGTGGCAGGCTGCCTCCAGCAGGAGATATCCAGGAGGTTCAAGCAGAAACTTCAATGCACTGTCTTTTCGAACTTACCTTCAGGAACCACACATCCTCACCTATGACATATCTATTGGTTACAAAGAGAGAAAGAATGCCAATTTTCTCTTTCTTTTCTTTTTTTTCTTTCTCTTTCTTGCTTTCTTGTTTTCTTGTCTTGTCTTTTGACTGAGTCTTACCTTCAGGAGCCACACATCCTCACTTATGCCGTATCTATTGGTTACAAAGAGACAGAAATAATGCCATTTCTTTCTTTCTCTTTCTTTCTTTCTTTCTTTCTTTCTTTCTTTCTTTCTTTCTTTCTTTCTTTCTTTCTTTCTTTCTTTCTTTCTTTCTTTCTTTCTTTCTTTATTTCTTTTTCTTTCTTTCTTTCTTTTTTTCTTTCTTTCTTTCTTGTTCTTCTTATTTCTTTCTTTTTCTTTCTTTCTCTTTCTCTTCTCTTTCTTTCTTGGTTCTTGTTTTTTGAGTGAGTCTTGCTCTGCTGCCCCGCTGGAGTGCAGTGACATGATCTGGGCTCACTGCAACCTCTGCCTCCCAGGTTCAAGAGATTCTCATGCCTCAGCGTTCTGAGTAGCAGGCATTACAGGCGTATGCCACCACGCCCATCTTTTTTTTTTTTTTTTGTATTTATGGTAGAGACAGGGTTTCCTCATGTTGGCCAGGCTGGTTTCCAATCATGACCTCAAGTGATCCACCTGCCTGGGCCTCCCAAACTGTTGGGATGAGCCACAACACCCTACCACAAAAAAAAAAAAAAAAAAAAAAAAAAATGTTGGTGCAAAAGTAATTACAGTTTTTGCCTTTTGTTGTTGTTTTTTTTAAGTAATAGCAGAAACCACAATTACTTTTGCACCAACCTATAATGCCAATTCAATATGGCATTTGCAATGGGGACCACCTTGGAAACTTGCTACCAGATATAGGTGAGGGAGACTGATCATCTTTTGGATACAGCAACTCTCAGAAGTACTGGGACCAGTGTGTTTACAACATTCATTTGAGATAAGGACCCAAAGCTTGTTTGTAAGAAATATTTTTGGCCCAGCAAATGTTGAGAAACATTTCTGAGAATCTTGTTAAATCTTATTGAAGCCGTAACAGAAATGTCATTGACACCAAGGTTCTTCTCTTTCTGAAGATAAAAAACTAGATATTCTCTTGGATGGTAAAGCTGTCCAGTATCTAGTTTTTAATCTTCAGAAAGAGATGGGTTACACAGGGTAAAGTCTATTGACTACTATTTGTCAAGATTTGTATGGCCATATTTTAAGATTTTAATTACTTTAAATATGATATTGGTAATTATCTTAAAATTTGAATAAGATCACTGTTTTTCAGATCTTTTCCCAAATGTTTAAAATTCATCTTGATAATATCAAGGAAGGTGATAATGATGGTTATTGTGTGATAATGTGCTAGAACCAGTGATGGCAATGATCTCAATATACCTGTGCAGTATTTTCAGAATAGAAAGTGCTTCTCACTGGTGTTATCTTTGCATCATAGTTTTGTGAGATAGATATTCCTCTTCATTTTACATATGAAAAATTATAGTTCAGAAAGGTGAAATAATTCACCCATCATCAAACATAACTTAAATATTTCTTAATTGAAAACTAATTCCTAGCTTTGCAACACACAGAGTTTTCCTTCTAATTAACGTTATAAAGTATCTAAAATAGTACTCCTACTATTATTTTACATTTCTTTATTGTTAGCAAACATTCCGTCTTTACATTTATGATCTCATATTGATAGCCCGATAGAAGAAGACAGATTGGTATTATTATCTCAGTGGTATAGGTGAACTGAGGAAGTGGGGAAAGAATTAAGTCACTTCTTAATGTATCCTAAATGTAATAGCATACAAGTATAATCTGGTGTTCTGTGAATCAGTAGCAATGAAGTAATGATAAACAGCTCCACATGCTTGTTCACTGTAAGAATTCAGTAATTTTGATATATAATTCAGTGGTTCAGTTCCTGCAGTGTTCTGTTTAAGATTCTTGGCTCCACAAATTTATCACCCAGAAATAATTTAGTTTCTGTAACTGAAGAGATTACTTAATAACAATTTCCTCACTTATCACTTTGTGATGAAAAATTAATAAAATAGATTATGATAATTTACTCTGTACCTTAAGCAATGAATAAATTACTATTTGTGTATCACTTTTGAGTTTGTAGTATTACTTTTCAGTTCCAAATATTTATAATTTTCAATAAAATGTTGTGTGCTTCAACTTTTGGGGAGCATTGCCTTACAAAAATATTCCCAAATTATTTTATTGTTTATTGTTCAATAAAAGTAGACCTTTTAAAGTGTTTTCCTTTTCTGTGCAATTGCCTTTACAGTTGTTTGGCATTTTAAATATTCATTGCATCAAGGGATTAGATAATTAACAACCATAGGTTGTTAAAATAATAAATCCTAGTGACACATTTTGATTAAGAAGAGTAACAGAGGCTCTAGCGCATGCTGTATGGTACATTGGCCAATTCCCCCATCTTTATAACTAAGACATTTATTTCTTCAGCTGCAAGTTTGGTTGGTGACAATTCTCAGATCAGCTTCTCTCTGGGAATTGCCTTCTATCCTGAGAGCTTCCTCGTTCAAACCTATGTCTTTGGCTGGGGCACCCTGCATCCAATAACTGATCACTTTGATAGTAAAAAAGCCCAGACCCAACTTCAATTTCAGGGCCCTCCCAGCTTCAGAGTTTGCCGTGAATAGTCTGAGGACCTGTTGCAAATGCATTACAATTTGACTTTTCTGTTCACAGGAACACACATCTTCATAAATCTGCACATAGGACTGATGTGTGGATATTTTTTTCCCAACTGGTGGAATGGTACTGGAGCTCAACTTCTCCAGGTATTTTTCCCTGCCAGTGAGCTCTATGATAGTCTATAACCTACAAGGTCCCTAGTTGTCTCAAAATCCCACAGTTGGCTATTCCAGAAAACCCTGTCAAGTGTTGGCATTCTAAGTCCAGATTTTCAAGCACCTAACAGTCTGTGTGTTTCAGCACTGATGAAACCACTTCCTCATATTTTTAAAAGGAAAACACCCAATGATGGTAGTGGTGGGACTTTACTACATTAGAACCTAGTGCCGACTTCCCAGTTGTGACATGAGGGAATGGAAAGATGGGGGACCCATAGGATCTCTGCCTGGTGACCCTTTGTTATGTGAAGTAACCTTTCTCTCACAAGGCCTATTCTCAAACACATGCCAAGAGTCATGGAATTCATCTGGCCCATTTAATAGAGAGGACCCACCCAGCCTGACCCCTATCTAATTGGGTTACTTTCAAAATTGAATGATAAAATATATTTTAAAATTATTAGCACATGGAACTGGCACATGCTAAGTATTCAGTAAATAATTGCTATTATAATTATTACTGTTAGTATTGAGTATGTGATTATTTTATTTCAGATTGAGATAGTTAACTCGTTTGTGTAATAAATTTAAACACTGTGGGCCAGGTGATCTTACAGTCTATAGCAGTGAAAAAATACAAAAATCCTTGTTCTTATGGATCTTCAATTTGGTGACAAAGACAATAAACAATATGTTAAATAAAATATAGAAAATGATAAGCGGAGATGAGTTCAAATGAGAAAATCATACCTTGGAAAGGGAACACAGAGTGCTTGAGCTTCGATCGGGGTGACAGAAAGGGTTGGTTTTTTTTTTTTTTTTTTTTTTACTAATTTTGAATTTTTATGGGTACATAGTAGGTGTATATATTTTGGTGTATATAGAATATTTTGATAAAGACATGTAATATGTAACAACCATACTCTATTCAGGGTAAACAGAGTGTCCATCCCCTCAAGCATTTATCCTCTGTGTAACAAATAATCCAATTATATTCTTTTAGCTATTTTTAAATGTACAATTAAATTATTTTTGACTATGGTCACACTGTTGTGCTAGAAAATGCTGGGTCTTACTCTTCCTAATTATTTTTGTACCCCTTAACCATATATAATAATAATTACAGTAATTTACTGTCTACCTTAAGCAATGAATAAATTACTATTTGGGTATCACTTCTGAGTTTGTAGTATTACTTTCCAGTTCCCCATCCCCAGTTCCCACCATCATCCCACAGCTACCCTTGCCAGCTTCTGATAACCATCCTTCTACTCCCTATCTACACAAGTTCAATCGTTTTAATTTCTAGCTCCCACAAATACATGAGAACATCCAAAGTTTTTCTGTGTCTGGCTTATTTCACTTAACATAATGACTTCCAGTTCCACTCACATTGTAAATGACAGGATCTCATTCTGTTTTACAGCTGAATAGTACTCCATTGAGTATATGTACTACATTTTCTTTATCCATTCATCTATTCATGAATGCATAGGTTGCTGTCAAATCTAGGATACTGTGAATAACCCTGCAATAAACATGGGAGTGTCTCTTTGATACACTGATTTCCTTTCTTTTGGATGTTTACCTAGAAGTCAGGTTTCCTGTTTATATGGTAGCTCTATTTTTAGTTTTTTTAGGAACCTTCAAACTGTTCTCCATAGTGGTTCTACTAATTTACATTATCACCAACAGAGTGTGAAGGTTCCCTTTTCTCTACATCCTTACCAGTGTTTATTATTGCCTCTCTTTTGGGTCAAAGCCATTTTAACTGGGGTGAGATGGTGTCGCTTTGTAGTTTCGATTTGCATTTCTTTGATGATCAACAATGTTGAGTTCTTTTTCATAAACTGTTTGCCATTTGTAGGTCTTCTTTTGTGAGATTTCTTTTCAGATCTGTTGTCCATTTTTTAATAGGATTATTTGATTGTTTTTCCTATAGAGTTATTTGAGCTCTTTATACATTGTAGTTATTAACCCCTTGTCAGATGGGAAGTTTGCAACTATTGTCTCTCATTCTATGTGTTGTCTTTTCACCATGTTGATTGTTTCTTTTGCTGTCCTGAAGCTTTTTAACTTGATGTGATTCCGTTTGCCCGTTTTTGCTTTAGTTACCGGTGCTTGGAATAGGCAAAGATTACTTGAGAAATCTTTGCCTATTCCAATGTCCTGGAGAGTTTCCCCAATGTTTTATTTTAGTAGTTTCATACTCTGAGGTCTTAGATTTAAGTCTTTAATCCGTTTCAATTTGATTTTTGTATATGGCAAAAGATAGGGGTCTAGTTTAATTGTTCTGCATATGGATATCCAGTTTTTCCAGTACCATTTATTGAAGAGGCTATTCATCATATGTGCTTTTCACCTTTCTTTAAAAAAAGTTCACTGTAAATGTATGGATTTTTTTCTGAGTTCTGTATTTCCGTTGGACTATGTGTCTGTTTTTATGCCATTACCATGCATTTTGGTTACTATAGCTCTGTAGTATAATTTGAGGTCAGGGAATGTGATTCCTCCAGGTTTGTTCTTTTTGCTCAGCATAGCTTTGGATATTCTGTGTCTTGTGGTTTCACATACATTTTAGGTTCTTTCTTTCCTTTATTTCTGTGAAGAATGTATTGGTATTTGGGTAAGGATTGCATTAAACCTGTAGACTGCTTTGAGTAATGTGGACGTTTTAATAATATTGATTTTTTCAAATGAACACGGAACATCTTTTCATTGTTTGGTGTTCTCTTTAAATTCTTGATTCAATGTTTCATAGTTTTCATTGAGAAGATCTTTCACATCATTGGTTAATTCCTAGGTATTTTATTTTATTTGTAGCTAATGCTAGATCTTACTTGAAGTCAGTACATCTTAGAGTCTCACTCAAGGACCATGGTGTACCCCCTGGTTATTGCTGCTGGTTATTCATGACCAAAGTCTCTTTAGTCAGCAGGCGATGGATCCTGACAGGACTGGGACCTTCCTTGCAAGGCAGTGGGTTCTCTTTTGGTCCAGGGTGTGTCTAAAAATGTAATCTGAGGGCAAGGGCATAGTAGGGGGGCCTCATTACTCTGATCAGTGTCATATCCTTCTGTAACTGAGCTGACATCCAAGATGCAAATCAAAAGTCCTCCATACTCTTCTCTCTCCTCTGCTCAAGAGGAAGAAAGGGTATCTTTTGCAGCTGTGAACTGTACTGCCTGGGGTTGGGGGAGGAGTGGCATAAGCTCTCCCTTAGCTGCCCTAGCTGGTGTCATAGTAAGTCACATGTCCCCCAAGTCCAAGTTGCAGTCCTTGTGGTCCTTCAAGTTTATTTAGGACTCCAGAGCACTTCAGCCCATGGTGGTGAAGCTTGCATGAACTCAAGCTCTGGCCAATGGAATGGGCAAATCCTCTGTGGCTAGATGGTCTAGATGCTTCCTCTGCAGGTGGGTGTCAGCTGAGTTCAGACCAGTTTTATTTTCTGCTATGATAGGGCTACGCAAAGTCTCACAATTGCTGCTCTCTCCTCTATCCAAGTGTATAGATTCTCCCCAACACTACCCAGCTGCTATGGGAGGATTGGGGGAGGGGTGGCATTGGTGTTTTGAGGCTGTCTTTCCTACCTGCTTCAGTGCCTTTTTCAGCAATATGAAATTAAGACCAGGTACTGTGAGTGATCACATGATTTTTGGTTCTTATGGAGGTGCTTTTTTTGGTGTAGTTAGTTGTTAAGTATGGTGTTCCTGTGGAGGGAACAATCAGTGGAGCCTTCTAGTTTACCATCTTGCTTCCCTCCAGGAGGCATTTCCAAAGGTTATATTTTTAAGTGGAATTGTCATGGAAGGATTCACTAATACCATGATATCAGAGCAACAACCTAATGGTGACAAGAGTGAGTAAAGACTGAGGTTATGGATAAGTGGTAGAAGTGCTCCAGGTAGAAGAAACAGAATGCCTTTCACTTGCATGGTTTTTGTTGAGAAGGCTGTTGTGTTCTTATCTTTGCCCTTTTCAGTTACAGGAATTATTTTTTGTTATTGTTTACTAGCTTCTTTCAAGATGTTCTTTTTGTGCAGTTTGGATATAATATGCCTAGGGCATTTCATTTGTGTGTGTGTGTGTGTGTGCATATGTGTGTGTGTGTGTTTGAAATCTGTGCTTTGGTGTCTGCATTAATTTTGGAAAGTTATCAACTGTTATACTTTAACAATTTTTTCTGTTATATTCTTTCTTGCATTCTTTGTGGTATTCCAATTATACACATGTTACACCTTTTGAGATTGTCACATTTCTTGGATTTTTTTTCTGTTTGTTCATTTCATTCTTTTTTCTTGTTGTATTTTAGTTTGGGAAGTTTCTGTTGATCCACCGTCAAGCTAATTGATTTTTTCTTTAGCTATGTCCTGTTTACTGGTGAACTCTGTGAAGGCATTTTTTATTTCTGTGCTAGATTTTTTATTACTATCATTTCCTTTTGGTTCTTTCTTAGAATTTCCATCTCTTTGCTTACAGTAACCATCTGCTCTTCTTTGGTATCTACTTTTCCATTAGAGTTCTTAACATACTAATTATAGATATTTTAGGTTTTCTGTGTGATAATTCTAACACTTGTGTTATATCTGACTGTGGTTCTGATGCTTGATTTTTCTATTTAGTCTGTATTTTGTCTTACCCTTTGACATACCTTGTAATTCTTTTTAAACTTAAAAAATATGTATTGGTACATAGAAACTGAGGTAAATAGGTCTTTTGTGGGAGGATTTATGTTGATTGAGAAAAACAGAATTGAGCTGTGTTTAATGTTTGTTGTAACCATCAGTGCCAGAGGCTTCAAATCCTCTAATGGATGGTTGCTTTTGTCTCCCCTCTTGACTTCAGTTATCCCTAAGTACCGTCAGAGAGACTCTGAGTCTTGTGTCTCTTTCGGCTGTAGCTCACTATTATTATATCCTGTCTTTGTTGTTGGTGTGCTGGTAAAGTGTTGGGGAGAGGAAACTCTCTGTTGTCTTATGATTAAATCTGACCTTTTAAAAAGTGGGTTTATGTCTCTGGGCTATGACTTCACAAGTGTTTATCCCATAGCATAGTGCTATAGCATCCTAGTTATACCTTCTTTAACTGTCCTGTTAAGGATTACTGTATATTACTCGAATTTAAGAATCCTTAACTTACTCCATTCTTTAGGTTTACCTCCAAATAAATGCTAGGATGTGTGGATACTTTAACTCCGTTGACTACTGTCTCATCTATTCTGTAATATCATCATGCACTGTACTTCTTGTGATTATTGATTTTCTGTGCCAACTTAGCTAGGCTATAGCTACAGTTACTCAATAAAACACCAATTTGCGTGTTTCTGTGAAGGTATTTCATAAAGATAATTCACATTTACAATCAGGTGACATCAAGTAAGGGAGATTTTCCTTAATAATCTGAATGGGCCTCACCAAATTAGTTAATAAACTCTTTCTCTCTCTGCTTCTTTTTTTCTGATATTTGTTAATAAAGACCACAACAACAGTCTGCTTTCAGTTGGCAACTCTAGGAAACCACCTTCATTGTCTTACCCCATGGGTATGTCAACTCTCCAGCTGTGCGGCATAACTTAGTCCTCAGAAATCTTGATTATAGTCCTCTTCCACAAGACATCACACTGATCCATTACACTGATGATAGTATATGTGGATTAGACATAGTGAACAAGAAATAGCAACTACTCTAGATTAATTGGAAAGATATTTGTGTGCCAGAGTCTAGGGAATAAACACACACACGTACACACACACACACGTACACAAACACACACACGCAAAAATCAGAGAACACTTATCCAGTTAAACTTCTAGTGGTCAAATAGGACAGAGCATGTCACATCTGACCCCTCCTATGAAAAAGAACAAGGAGAACAATTCCTGGTGGGCCCCTTTGGAATTTGGAGGCAATTTATTCTTCACTGGGAGTCCTACTTTGGTCCATTTCCGAGTGACCCCAAAAGCTACTTTTGAATAGGGGCCCAAATAAGAGAAGACTACCATATGCATCATGTTATCCACCAGATTTGATGGTGTGTGAAGTGTCAGTGCCAGATAGAGATGCTGCTTGGAGATTTTTAGCAGGCTCCTTGGTGAATAGCTGTGCAGACCCTTCAAATTTTGGGGCAAATTTCTGCCATTCTCTGATGATAAATACTCTCCTTTTGAAATAAAGCTTTCAGCTTGATTCTGGCCTTACCCGACTAAAACCTGATTTCCCAGTATCCAGGGCCTGATTGGTTCCGTTTCTACAGACATTTTGCTCTAACCTTGAGGGATGGCATCACAGTTGCCTGGCTTCCTGGGATGCAGATGGGAATCTGACTGTCTCAGTCTTTTATATATGAATTTTCAACTAATTCTACTCTTTTATTCAGTACACTTCCACACCTCTTTTTTCAGGGACTCTGATAACTTGATTCTCGTTATAATTCTTTGGCAAATAATTAGAGTAACTTTTTCTGCTATGTGATTTTTAAATGATTATTCTTTCCACTCTCTGTCTTCCAAAGATTATTGAAATTTTCCTATACTGTTACCTCATATCTAATTGTCATTTTCCTGGGAAGTTTATTTTAAAAAATTCTTTTGTGAACATTTTTTATTGGGTTTGAAGATAAGTTATATGCATATATAGTCAGTTTATCTTATTTAACAATGTGTCTGCATTCATTTAAAAAATGAGATTCTAGTGCCATTTCCAAAGTTTCCAAAACTTTTAATGATGAAATAATATAAAATGAGATAAATTAGAAAGCTATTAGATTTTTCTGACTAGCATAGTCACCAGTAATACCAGTTAAATAAGAAAAGTAAAAGACAGACATTTTCACTTTTATCAATGATTTGGAATGAGTAATACAAAAAGGAAACAATCTGAGTATTTTTCTTTGTGCTTTACAACATGTGGGCAGAATTCTCTCCTGGAATTAGGTCTGTTTTGACTGTCTTTCAGGATTACAGCCTGGTGTTTGTCTTCACAATCAATTCCCATTCCTTTCCATTTGGAGCTGATAAAGCTTTCCTGCAAATGGCAAGTGAGGTCAAAGGCATCCCAGGAGAGACATATTCAGTCTTCACCAGATGCAATTTGACACTTGGAAACCTGGTGAGAAGGATCAGGCAGGAGCCAGTGAGGGAATGGGAATCATTTGCTAAAAGTTGTTTGGCAATTTGGTTTAAGATATCGGTGATTTATCAGACCCTTGTCAGTTATAAATCTTCAGGAGTCTAAATGAATAAAAAACCATCTATATAGAAAATCAGAGTTAAGCCTAGAGGGGAGACTCTAGTCTACTAAAAATTTCTGTTTATAAGAACTGTCCAGTGCTACATTTTTATGAGTAACTGAGACTGACATATAGAAGGCGTGTTCTGGCAACATGGATCCAGAAGCGAAGATAAATATGTTTCAGGAAAGAATCAAAATTCATAATAATATCTCAATATGCTGAATTATGGGAAGGATCTAAATGTAATAGACACATGTGCCATCCTTTATATTCACAAAGTTCAAATTAAGAATGTCTACCACTTATTGATGGTAAAATGTTTCCAAGGTATTCCACAAAGCATACACATAAAACATCTCTTTTAATCATAGCAAACCATTCAATAATGATGTTTTGAGCACTTACTGTGAGCCAAACACTGTATTAGGTGCTTGATACACATCAGTGTACAAAACAGATGAGTACCTTGGCCCTTGAGTAGGCCAAAAGATGCGTGCCAATACTATTTTTCCCAGTTTTTGGATGAAGAGGCAAGGTAAAAGATATTCTGTAAATTAAAGTTCTCAGAGCAGGTGTACTGTTGCTAAGTGGATTCAATCATTTTTTTCTATCATGTAAGTTATATTTAACAAAAACAAAATAATTTGTAATGATAAAGAGGCAATGCAAAACACGTGTGAAATAGGCAAATATAATTGACAGTAGATTCAACATATGTCAATGCTTTAATGAGGTTGGCAAGCATCTACAAAGGCAGTAATAAAATAATGGCTAAAAGTGTGAGTTTTGAGATTAGACAAGCTTGGTTTCAAATCTTGTTACCTCACTAACTAACTGAATGACCTTAAGCAATTTGTTTTGCTTCTCTGGTTTCAGTTTCTTAAAATATAAAAAATATATATATATATATATATATATATATATTTAATCTTACAAAATAGTGAAAATTAAATGAGGTAATACATAATGTACTTAGCATAGTTCCAAGTACATTATAAGTGCACAATAAATGGTAGCTAATAACCCTGTGAGACACTGACATATATATATTATGGAGCAAAAGGAGGCCTTAAAACCTTCATTTTCTTATACTGCTTAGAGGTGTCAGAGGTTTTTCATTTTGTTCTTAAATTTACAGTTGAAAAGGTTTTAAGATAAATTTGAGATGCCTACGGGAGAGCCTATGATATTGAAGAAAGAATTCAAGTACAATTAACAATTAATTATGCAATGATAACAAAATGTATCGTAGGCACTGCACTCAAGACTGTCTCCTGAGGAATATTGTTTTAGCAAAGGGTGGTAACTCTCGAAGCCTCCTATGAGTGAATATCACTGATGGCTTCAAACAACTGTAGGAGCAGTCATGTGAAAGATTTACCCCTATGGTCCCAGGAGCAATATTTAGGTATAAGGTATTGAAACCACAGTCAAGCAGGCAATGTAAGTTTGAACTTTATATCAGTTAAATTGCCTAAGGATGAAAGATGGTATTACAAGAGCATATCATAAGGGACTTCTTGGACAGGTAAGGAAATTCAAGCATCAGGCGTATGGTAGACCAAGGTCCTTTTCTGGATCTGAGATGTTATGTTTCTGTGAAACAATAGAAATGTGTACGTGTGACCAAGTCTGGCACTTACAAGTATGATCAGATACTCATGGACGAGTGTTTCTTGCTCTCACAGCATGGTACACTTATGCATAACCCTAGCATTGTTCAAATCTTCTGAGATGAAGATGCTGAAATAAAAATATGACTGCAACAATTTTATCAAGGAGTGAGGTCTGGGAAAGGTCCAGGAGGAGGAAGCAAGATTGAAGATATAAAGCTGTTAGCCAACAATGTAAATCTCTGAAAATAAAAGAGAGGAAAAAAAAATGGGTGGAAAGAGTCTCAGATGGTGAAGATCTGACAGTCTCAGGCAACTCAGATGAAAGTTCCAAAACAAGCATTAGAGGAGTCCCGTGATGGGTAGAAATAGAAGACCCTACTACTCACTAACACCCTACCTCCAGCCCTGTGCTCAGGTACTGGCTGATGGTTGCCTGGAAAGGGTGTGGTGGCCTCAGATTGAGCAGAAACAGCACCCTAACGTTTCTGTAGCCGGAGGTTCCGAGCTAACTTCATTCCTCACTAATGAACACACACTCTTTCTTGAAAAGGGATTCAGGTGCTTCATGTCTATATCGTCTACATCCCTATTACACCGGGCTAAAAGTTTTCTTTTTGCTTTCCTGTTTTCTTAGATGGGCTATAGGAGAGTGGAATGTGCACACTTGTTTAAATCTCATTATCTCCAGCACATATTCAAATGTTTGTAGATGCTCAGTGCTGATTAAATTAATGCATGAATATAGGCGGAGGTATTTGGAGAGCTATGAAAGAACTGAAAAATGTGTCATACTCAAAAATAACAACTGATCAACCTCTTGACCTTAAGAACCTTCTGGTAATATATACTTCAAATCAAATTGGGTAAGATTTTGATAGCCAGGATTTGCTTATATATTTAGCTAAGAAATATCTTTTCTACACACATCATCTCCTAGTGGAAAGCAGTGCCTTAAAGGAAAGAGAAAGCAGGGAGGTGACAATTGAGACAGGGAATTGAGAGAAGATTGACACTGTGGCTGCCCGAGATGATGGGGAGGTAGAAGGGATCATTGGTGGAAGGTGTAGGATCACAGAATGGCAGACAAGATTTGAGCCAGGTGTCTTTTCTTGTTTGATGCCTGCAGATCACTCTTCCACCCTGTTCTCTGCCCCAGGAGGTTGAGCTGTCTGATCTATAGCCATGAATGCCTGTGCCCTCGACTTTGAGTTGGGCAGTGTAATGGTTATTTTAATGCATCAACAACATTATTTCTGGGTCTGTCTATGAGGGTGTTTAGGGAAGAAATTAACATTTCAGTCATCAAGAAAGATCTGCTTTCACCGATGTGGGTAGACTCTAATCCCTTAAGGGCCTGAACTGAACAGAAATATGGAGGAAGGGTAAATTTGTTCTCTCTCTCTTCTTCAACTATCTATCTTCTTCAATTCTCAGACATCAGTGCTCCTGGTTCTTGGGCTTTCAGGCTCAGACTATGACTTAGGCCATCAGACCCTGATTCTCAGAACCTTTCCTCGTTCTCCAGCTTGCCAATGGCAGATCGTGGGACTTCTTGGCCTCCATAACCACCATGCCCCAGTTTCTATGATACATCTCTTCATGTGTATATATCTTCCTGTATCCTGCTGGTTCTGTTTCTCTGGAGAACCCTGACAAGTACAGGAAACCTTGCAGAAAACTGGAGAGAGGGAAGAGAGTTCAGTCAGAAAATTTATTTCCTCCTTCTATCCTTAGGAAACTGCCTTCTGTACTCTATTTTCTCCCCTGCTGGGTTTTGATGACTATTCCTTTTCCTTGTCAATTTGGACCTACAATTTTAACAACTCTGTTGCTTCTAGCCCTGGATTTCTGTGCTTCTGGTTATCCTATGTAGCATCCTATACCTTTGCACCTACTACAGTACTATGACCACATTGATATATAAATTACATATCAACCGCTTTGCCCACACACCACACCTTCATGCATTTCAAAGGGAACCAAAACAACTATGTGGCCTATTTTACCCCTTTTGTTCTTGACCTAGAAGTTCTGACAGGTCCATCCTGAGGTTACCTGTGTTTCTCCCAAATGAATGAACTCGGTGAATGGTAAGTGAAGAGCAGATTGGCCTTAGAGTATAATCGCAGTCTCTGTAAATGGTCAAATAGCTCAAATGGCTGGGGCCAAGGCTGCAGCTCACCTAATGCTATAAGAGTTCACAAGGCTCACAATACTATTATGTTCCTGAGACCAAATGTTTCAGAGTTCAGCATTCATTTTGTTTTTGCAGCAGTTCCTCTAATGGAATTTAGTGACATCGTCTGTTTCACAATAAAATTATACATCCATCCCACTTTCATGCATAAAAAGAAAGCTCTCATTTCCAGGATAACTCTGGAGTCCACACTCTGATATGTAGTCTCTAAAGTTAGTATGATATTTCCTTTTATTACACTAAAAAAGAACACTTAATTTCCCTAATAATTAGTAAATTTTCAGTGTGACTTAAATTCTTTAAAATAATCTGCTTTGCCTTATTAATTCAGATGACAGCTCAGTCTAAACCAGGGGTGTCCAATCTTTCAATTTTCTTGGGCTGCACTGAAAAAAGAAGAGTTGTCTTGGGTCACATATAAAATATACTAACACTAACGATAGCTGATGAGCTTAAAAAAATCACAAAAATGTCTTATGTTTTAAGAAAGTTTACAAATTTGTGTTGGGCCCCATTCAAAGCCATTCTGGGCCACAGGTGCGTGTGGGTTGGACAATACATTTGTTTCCCTGTATCTCACTTTCTTTTTCAATAAGTTCATATTCATTGCTGTGGAGGCAACACCTTCTGACTTTATCTTTTCACTGAAGTATATCTTTGCTGCCTCCCTAGACTAATTTATAGACACCATCTGTTAAATTCTGACTGATACTAACAAATTAGTGGTTGAAAATAAATAAACAATTTCAAATCTCATGGTAATGTGAAATTTTCAGTGCTCTCATGTACTGAATATCAGCAGAAATAAGTGACAGAAATTACCTTAATGAGCACCTGGTGTCTTCCTGCCCTGCTTGATACATGGGGCATGTATGATCAAATAAAGGGCTATAGAGAATTCAATAAACAGACCCTTTCAAAACTGAAGCTCGTTTGGTCTGCCTGACTGTTATTCACCTGTTATGTTAGAAAACATATTCTTTAAAATCTTTTTCTATTGATCAAATGTCATTGAGAGCATTTCTATAAATTATTTACCAGGGAGGAAAGAACAGCTCATTTATTTTTGTAAAACATACTTAAAGAGAAATCCTGTAATAAATTTCAGGGAAAGGAGTGAAAATAAAGAGGAAAAAATGTTCATCCTACACGCGTACAACCTCATCTATAATACTTCTGAACAAAAGGCAATTTAATAGGAAACAATAGAATCTTTACTTTCTATCTACTAATCTAGGTATAGCTGCCTATACTTAAATATGTGGAGAGAAAGATATCCTAAAGAAAGAATTATTCAGATTTTAAGCAAAATTTATAGGATACTCAAGTGAGCTGGGTTCAAAATAAAATAGTTTCTTATTCCTAGACCCCTCCAGTAAAGAATCTCAAATTTAAAAATGTCTAAGACACCATCAGCAAGCATAGCCTCAGGATAAAGATTTCAAGGCTGTGGATAAAAGACTATTGAGCTTTCTGAACGATTTATATCATGCCTATATGGGCTTCTAAGAGTAAGTACGAGCCTTGTATGTCCTGTAACATAGAGAAGAAGAGATTTACTAAAAATATTAAGAGTGTGGATTACACATATTTTAGACTAGACAAAGGGGTTTTTAAGAATCTTGATGATGTTGCTCTACAAGACTCTGTCAGCGTAATCCAGAGAAAGACTTGTGTTGAAGGTTATTTGGGGGGTGGCCTTTGTCTAACAGAATATAATGAGATAAGATGCACAGTAAGACTCAGAAATATTTTATTAGAATTATATTGGGAGAATGACCATCGATTAAAATGAAAGCAATTTAGAAACATTTTTAAATACAAAGAGCAGTCAGAATCCCCCAGCTCTTACAGGAAGAAGCTCAGATTATTACTTAAATTCAATTACAGCTGTAGTTTCTATGAGAAAGGAAAGATGAATCAGAATGCAGGGAAAGTCTAGAGAGTGGAGCCCAAAGCATTGGCAATGGAGAAGCACTTTCAGGGAGTGTAGTAATTTGTTCTTGCATAGCTATAAAGAAATACCTGAAACTGGGTAATTTATTTTAAAAAAAGAGGTTTAATTGGCTCATGGTTCTCCAGGCAGTAGAGAAAGCATGGCTGGGGAGGCCTCAAATAACTTTTAATTATAGTGGAAGGGGAAGCTATCATGAGAGCAGTAAGGAGGAAATCTGCCTCCATGATCCAATCATCTCCCATAATATATATTATGCATTCCTGGGGGTAGGTCTATAGATGGCTGCTCTGGGAGTGTCTGTCTTATGCGGTTGAGATAAGGACTGTAATAGGCCCTAGTCTCCTGCAGTAGCCTCAGGCTTACTAGGATTGAGAAATTCCAGCCTGGTAAATTCTAGTCAGACCAGTTCTCTGCTCTCAAACCCTGTTTCCCGTTAAGATGTTTATCAAAACAATACGTGCACAGCGGGACACAGACCCTCATCAGTTATTCTAATTTTGTCTTTGCCTTGTGATCTTTTATTGCCCATAGTTGAGACAATTCCAAAACCCAGGTTCCAGATGTGTTTTGAGACCTAGCTATCTTGGTTTAATGAGTAGTTTCAAGGATCTATTCTGTTTGCTACTCACATTGTTCATGAAATTTTTTCATGAATAAACTGTCATGGGGTATATCTTATTTAAAATTTAAAATTACAACCAGTGATCAAACAACAATTATTAATATATTGATCTCATTCTGTGGACTTCATTGCAAGAAGGTGATAGATACATTAACAATTGATCACACATTTTATTTCTTTTAGTTCATTTTTCACATTTGTGATAATATTTAACACTTTGCATATAACTAATAATTTATTCTTTTTTTGAATGTGGAAATGGGACTAAGGTGCTTAAAACTGAATGAATCAATGTCTGTTCTGTTCACACAGATGTTAAACATATTGGGCAACTATTTCATTATTTTTCATCCCTACTGTTATATAAAATTGTGTGTGTATATATGTGTGTGCGCTTAGATAGATACTATACTCCTAGTGATTTTCTAACTTTCTCCAGTTTGCTGACATTTTCTGAATGTTTAAAAATTTGTATAAATGATATTGCACTATAAATCATATTATGTTTCTTTTTTTACTCATCATTTTGTTTTTGAGATTTCTTCATGTTTCTGTATGTAAGTTTAACTCAGAATTTCTGGCAGCTTACCCCAAACAATGCTGCAATGAGCAATCAGTCACATGTTTCCTGATGGAGTAGAGTAAAACTTTAACAGAAATACGTACCCAAGGCCACGATTCATGGTAGTGAAATATATGTGGGATGACCATACACCCCGATTTGAGTGGAAGGGTCATGTCCACTCCCACTTTTCGTTATTGTTTTAGTCTTCTCAGGCTACCATAACAAAATATGGCTTAAACAGCAGAAATTTATTTTCTAACAGTTTTGAAGATTGCGAAGTCCAAGATCAAGGAGCTACCAGTGTTGGTTTCTGGTCTACTCTTGGGCTAGAGAACGCCACCTTCTCACTGTGTGCTTATGTGACCTCGTCTTTGGGGCATGCATTGAGAGAGTGGGATGTGCTCTGTTGTCTTTTCTTATGAGGACGCAAATCCTACTGAATCAGAATGCCACCTGTCTGACCTCATTTAACCTTAATTACCTCTTTAGAGGCTTCCTCTTCGAATTAAATCACACTGTGAAGTAGGGCTTGAACATATACATTTTGGGAAGACACAAACACTCAGTCTGTAACAGCTATTATTTTTTATTATTCTTACTTTTTTCCCTCTAAAAAAGTGTTTTGGGTTTGATGACAAGTTATATGATCCCTTCAGGTGTATGCATACTTAAATTCTCTAAGTCATGTTAGACTCTCTCTAAATAGACAATCGGATCTTATACTCCTATCAAAAGTGCTTGATGCTCTTAGGACTTCTTATCTGATTTTCTAGGTTTGCCATTCTTGTAGGTTATAACAGGCATATTTAGAAATAAACCTTATGTCTGTTAATTTATAGGATAGACCTTTCTGACAATTTACATTTAAGACAATTTACATTTAGAGCTGAGTGGTAAAGACTGTAGTAGTTCTAAGAGTTAGTCTTCTCAGGTATTAACATGAACCCTCCATGTACTAAGTTGCTAATATACTGCACTCAGCATCTAATAAATGAGATCTATTACCATGGTGTAAAACAGAAGAAAACTGTTTCAGTGGAACCAATATCTTGCAACTGTGTATTTTGAGCAAAGTACTGTCTATAAGTCTGTGATTTTGTACCCATAATGAGGGATATTAACATTACCTGGTAGAGAGTGTTAAATGAAGTCATGTAGGGGAGTGCTGATGGGTTACATTGTAGGTTGTCCATAAATGTGGGTTCTCTAATCTCTGCCTGGAACATCATTTATTGACTGCAGGAGAATGAACGACAACCTTTAACACTTCGCTTCTGGGTATTAGTTCTCTGATCTTCATTTCCAGATTGCTTTTCCTTCCTTGCTAAGAAATTTTTAGTTTTCTGCCTTTGAAAAATATAGTTTTGATTCATGTTTGTTTTCTTCAATCCCAAGGCAACTTGAGGGCTTTAAATCACGTACAGCTGGGGACTGAGTATATGGTAAAGGCGACAGCTGCACTGACTGCTCTGGAGCTAAGCTGCTCCTGGGGCTGAACCCTGCCCTCAGACTCAGAGTTAAATGTCTCCTTTGCTATTGGGATAATCAGATGGATCAAACTTTCTTTTACACTTACTGTCAAAAAGACATAGCTTTCTGGTAAACCAGATACCCTTAGTGGTGAAATGAACTGCGTCTCCGGAGGAGTGGACATCAGGAAAGAACAATAGGAGCTGGAAGAAAATGAGAAGGTGGAGGGGTGGCCAGTGTGAAGGGTTTCCTCAGGTGCTGTCTGTCACGTGCATGTGAAGCTGTGCAAGGACCTCTGCAAAATGCCTCTGCCCACCTGACATCTGGGACCTGGCAAGATTATCAGTGAAGTCTTACCGTCTCTGCCAAGTGCCTTTCAGCAATCTTAAAAACAAATTTCTCCTATCGATTTTCATCTTAGTAAAGGGCCTTTGAAATGACAATGCACAGCTGAAAACTGTGCTAGAGTTTTCATATTGCTAGAGATGAATGATCAGTTTTAGGAAAACAACGGTTGCTTCCTTATAAATCTGTGCAAGCAATCAAATCTAATAATACGGGGCATTAATGGAGATTGGTTTCAAAAAAGTAACAGCTTCGCTTGCCTTAGCTTACCCAATCTATGTTTAGGATCTGCCACATTGACCATACCCACGATTCAACCTTCTGACATAAACCATTTGTCAGCTTCTGAAAACCCAACAATATAGAAAAAATGATGGTTATTTCCAAGAACATGTACATTTGAAGTTTTTTGTTACTATTTATGCCAGAATGAAACACATATGTAACTTTCCTTGTTTCTTCCTCCATGTACATTCCTGGGTTTTGCAATTTTGAGTAAATAACCACAGAAGAACTTAAAAAACTGCCATGGTTTTAACAGCTTTGCTCTTTTTTCTTTAACCTGATTCAGTTTGTTTGTTGGAACTGATTTATTTGAATTGGTGAGTTTTATTGATTTTTTCATGCCTGATTTAATTCAATCAAATTGCCTTGTTCCAAGTTGTGCAAATGAGTTTTATTTTCTAACCCAATTAGGAAAAGCTTATAGGATGTTCATGTAAGAACTGGAGAATAGCCAATTTGTTTTCTACTAACTGAAGCCAGTAATACATACATATATATATATAGAATCCTCATGGCACAATCCCCAGTGGTACAAAACCTGTGCCTAAAATATCTCTGAATTAATGATATTTTTGGGGAATGGTGAATCATAAAAAATGACTAGTTCAAGTTACATGCATTATAGGATTTACTCTATTGTAGGAGCTAGACATCAGAGTAGTGACTCAAGATGTAAGAGTCAGCAAGTCTAATCCTCATCACCATAAAGTCAGTCCTAACATTTTCAGTGCTTCCAAAGGCACAACCTGGATGAAAAGTCTTTTCCACTTCCTACCACCCCGTAGTCCATGCACATTTCACAATGTCAACTTTACCTTGATCGTGCTCATAGAAAATGTCAGGAATTACAATGCTAGTGGAAAACCCCATTAAGATAAAATCTATTTCTGCATCCTATATATGTGGTTTTGTCTGGAGATTACAAAAGAGCCTGTCTTTGCTTAATGTCAAATGTTTCAAAAAATATTTTTCAGATATTTTGGTACATCTTTATTGCTGGGCAAAATAACGACTTACCAAACTTGTCCTGATTCATAAGAAAATTTTTAGTTATGAAATAAATATGTTTCATCAAAATGATTTTACTGGATTTTGTGTGAAGACATACTCAGAGTAAATCAGTGAATTACATAGAAGCATATTGGGTATAATTGTTTTTCTTTAAATGAACAGATCTCTATTACTGTATAATATATCTTCTATTTCATTCTCAAAATGAAAGTACTCAGAAAGAATTTTATATACCTATCATTGGTATAAATGTTAAATATATATATCTGTATCACATTGATTTAAGCATCCCTTAAAAACTTATTGAGCACTTTTAATCAACTGGAAAATGCCAGGGGATTAAATTGTATATTTCACTAGTAACTGCAGTGATTTCTCACGAGGTCCTGAAAATCTCTAAATAATAGCCAAGATAAATTTAAGATAGAAGGTAAAATGCCTTGCATAAATAATACATTCTTAATACTTTTGTATGAGTCATTTGAAATAAAGTGTGTGCAATGGTATTGTTCTCTGATGTAACTGCCTTACTTTGTATTAAACTAAAAATTAAATCAAACTATACTGCAATTAACATATCTAAGTCAAATTTCCTGACTGTCATACAGCTCTACATTACCAACTTGAAATATATATGTAAAGATAGTCTCCCTTTCTTTAACTAAATATTAATGTATCAATGAATTTCATTGAAATTATTTTCTTAATTGGTGTAAGGTTTATTGACTAAATAAAAAATTCCATTGATATATTTTGGTGCATACAAACTGTATCATACGGATCTCTGCCCATTTGCTTGCTTTCTGATTGGCACCATTCTTTTTCTTTGAGTATATTTTCTCTTGACTAGTTGTAACTTTTTATTTCTGAAACAAATTTGTTATTGTCTTTGTTCTGTTTCCTGAGTTGTCACTTTTCCCCTGTATTTTAAAACATTGATTTTCCTTCTTAGTTTTTGAATTTTTGATTCCAAGTGGTTTGTAATATCCTCAAACCCATGCTTGCATATATTTAATTCAATGTGAAATGTTGTCGTCTCTCTCTGTATCTGTCCATCTCCTGGTTCATGCTTGCTTTTTTAGTGAGACTTTTCCTCAGTTATGAGTTAATTTTTCTTCTCTGATGTTTTTTGAAATAACTCTTTAGAGATCTACTAATTATTTTCTTATTTATTATTATGAAATTGAATCATTTTACATGATTTCCAGTATCGTAGTATCCTCTTCTGTCAAAAAATAAACAGATTTATTTTATGTTTGTTGATGAAGGGCAAGATTTTGGGTTCTTCAAATGTTTTGGTTTTCTTTTGTTTTCAGGCTGCAGAGTTTCCCTCTGGGCTTCTTTTTCCTTTCACCATTCTGTTTTCCTTTTGCCAGTCCCCTACCCAAGCCCCAAATGTTGTGGTGCAAAGATCTTTCGTTCAAAACACAAGCATGGATAAGTCCCTTTTCTGTGTCCTTGCCCTGATTTACCAGGATGCCTTTGTATTATTCTCAGACTTAGGATGATTTAGTATTTATAGCAGTAATTTGAGATCAATTTTGGATAGCATTGCTAGCCCCCTTCTTCTCATTTACCTGCAGTGCTTTTTCTTGATCTGACTTTGTTCGCTGCAAAGTGATGGGCCAATGCCAGTTGAACAGGAACATGAGAGATTATGGATTAGAAATGGTTTTATTCCTTTTTTTTACTTAGGGTTGTTTGGTATGTACACATGCTATGTCTTCAAATTATTCTTAGGACATGAGCTTTGTGTCATTTAATTTTGTTCCTTGCCATTTTGTGTTCATGGAGAAGAAAACGTTGGGAGATGAGGACCTAGGCAGTAGACACTCTTGTCTTCCTAGTAAAATTAACTTAAATGGTCTGCTTCTATGGACATTTAGGTGTTTCCCATGGCACAATAGACTCTGACACCATAACTATTGCATGCATGTGAGTATATCTATATAATTAATTTCTGGAAATAAAACTGTTGGCTCAAAGTATCTAAATTTGTAACTTTTATAGATACAGGTTGAGCATCCTTAATCCTCAAATTTGAAATGCTTCAAAATCTGAGAGCATTTTTGAGCATCAACATGGTGCCACAAGTGCAAAATTCCAGACTTGACCTCATGTGACAGATTACAGACAAAATGCAGGCACACAACACACAGGTTATTCAATGTCCCCAAAGGAAAAAGACCCTACCAGCCCCCTTCATCTGATACATATATTTTCCAAATGCCTTACAAAGGATAATTTTAAAAAATCTGTTTCCTACACAAAATTTTTTAAAATATCATATAAAATTACCTTCAGGCTATCTGTATAAGGTGTGTATGAAACAAGAATAAATGTTTTTGTTTAGGCTTAGGTCCCATCCCTAAGCTATCTCACTACATATATGCAAATATTGCAAACCCCAAAAATATTCTAAATTTGAAACACTTCTGATCCCAAGCAGTTTGGATAAGAGATGCTCACCCTGTGTTGCCTAATTGCCTCTTATTGCCAATGGGACAATATACATTTCTACTTGGAAAATATGAGAATATCTATTTTCACCCCTTGCCAATGTACTATGACATTTTGAAACATTTCTCAGCCTGATATTTGAAAGATGGTATTTCAGTACAAATATTTTGTGCATTTCTCTTGTGAGTGAAATTGAACATCTTTTCATATGATTAAGGGCCATTTTTGTTTCTGTGGAATGCCTGTTGATAAATAGTATTCTTAAAATGTTTAGTTTAAGCATTTGTCAGTGTATAGAGAGAGAACTTCAGTACATTGAGTTTTTAACCATCAACTTTGATCAACTCTGCTATTATTTCTCAAAGTTGTAGATAGAGTCTTTAGAAGGTCTCTATTGATATCTTTAAATAATGTCATTTTTGCTTATGTTTTGTTTTACTTCTATATCTTAAATTTTTGTTTACTCTTCTTCTCTTATCACACTGTAAGGATCTCCAGCAACATAATTAATGGAGGTGATAATATAATTCTTTCATCTTTGTCTTATTATCAACTTTAAAGGAAAGATTTTCAGTGTTTTGGTATTAAACATGAAATTTATTCTATTTTTTATAGAAAACTCCTTAGCAGCTTCAAGATTTTCCTTCTGTGCATACTTTGTTAAGGGATTTTGCCATAAGTGATACAGATCCTTAATGCTTCTTCTGCACCTGTTATAATAACTAAATGATTTTTCTTCTTTGATCTTTTATTGTGGTAAATTATATTATTTTCTTACTATTAGTCATTAGGCACAATGGCTACTTGGGAGGCTGGGACAGGAAGGGCATGTTAGCCCAGGAGTTCAAGGCCAGCCTGTGTAACATTAGAAGAGTACCATCACCAAATAAATAAATACATAAATACACAGTTACATTCACTGAAAGAAATACCATTTTATAAATAATTATAAAATATATAAATGCATAATTTTAATAAGAATTATAAAATTATTTATAATGTTAAATAATCTGTAAATGATCCACTTATAAATAAAACCTTATTGAAAACAAAGTATTAAAATAAATGGAGATATACTGTGTTGACTAATATTTATATGCTATTAATTTGCTACAAAATGATTACTTCAATGCAGTCCCAATTAATATTCCAACATGGATTCATGTGTGAGTATACGTGTTTGTGTGTGTATGTGTGATAATTGACCAGCTTATTTCAAAAGTGTGTAAACAAAGAAAGCATGCTGATTATTCAAAAAAATCATATAGCAGAATTATCAAGTTGGAGGAGTTACACTGCTAAACATCAAAACTCTCTGTAAAGCTACAATAATTAAGACAGTGTGGGACTGCCACAGGGATACACAAATTGACCAGTGGAACAGAAGAGTTCTAAAAGAGACCCAGGACAGGGGCAGTGGCTCACACCTATAATGCCAGCACGCTGGGAGGCTAATGGGAGGATCGCTTGAGCCCAGGAGTTCAAAACCAGGCTGGGCAAAACAATGAGACCTTGTTTCTACACTTAAAAAAAATTAATAAATAAATTAAAAGAGACCATACATATTTTTAAACCAGATTTGCAACAAATGCATCACTGCAATTCATGAGGAAGAATATAATCTTTCCAATAAATTATATTGGGTCAACTCAGTATCTGTATGGAAAAACTAAACTTCACCCCAACTGATAACATACATAAAAATATGAATTAAAAATGTATCATATCAGGAGATCTTGTAGCATGAGAGTGGGAGGTGCCTCACTGAAGTGTTCCCCTATGAAGCTGGTTACAATTGTAAACATAATAATTATTTAAAGCCTCTAGAAATAGTCCAAAAGAGTAGAAATAGCCCCAAAGCAGCAAATAAAAAAAAAATATCTATTCAAGATAATCTTCGAAAATTCAGTAAGAAAACCTAGAGCCTGTGGTATTTGAATCAGGACTTCACCCTTCCCCCCACCTTCTAGCTCAGCAACGTGGAGACTCCACTCCCAAGAACACAGAACTTCTTTCCTCACCAGTGCAGGAGTCATAGGCTCTCGGCCCCTAACAATTTGCTAAAAATCACTGACATGAGGTACGTTGACTAATAAGAGATAAAGAATACACATTTATTTAACATGTATACACAGGAGCCTTCAGAATGAAGACCCAAACTCCCAATGAGTTACAGAAACATGCATACTAGCCACAAGAAAGAATGCAGATTCAAAAAATGGCCAGAAACAGGTAAATGAGGTTTAGTGGCAACACAGGTTAAAAGAGAGAGAAAGGCAGAAGCTTGTATAGCAAAGGTGGCCTTGTTAGGTAGATATAGCCTTCTTTAGAGATGGTTAATGTTTCTTTTCAGATTTTTAAAAGTGTCAGACTCTCTATCTCTCCTGGATCTGGGGAAAGGCGTAGAAAGTGGAGGAGTTATGGCTACGCTAATGGAGATCCTCTACTGATGCAGATTTTCTCCACTGAAGACAGCTTTGCAAGGCCACTTCTGCCAGGATGACCGACTGGCAGCCATTTTAAAATATGTCAAAGAAATATATTTTAGGGTAAAATATTTTAATTTCCTTCACTAGATTCCAGTCAGATAACTTCTTTCCTGGGAAAAGTAGGACATCAGCTTTTCTTATTTCTACTCTCAGCTACCTATTGCAGAGGCTAAGTCCTGAATGACTGCAGTTGAGAAGTGGAGACTTCCTTCTTTTGCCTAACCCACACTCATGGAATGGAGACTCTACCTCTTGCATGGCAGGCTGAGAATACTAGGGTCCTGCTAGTTGGTCCCATGTTAGGAGAGATAAGCCTAGAGGATCTTAGGCTGCTTGCCTGACTTCATTGAGTGTGCAGCATCTAGAGCACAGATTTCACTCTGAGAAAAGTGTGCCACTGTCCCCACTCCCAGTTCTATAGCCCTGGTTCAGAAATTTTGCCTATGGGAGAAACAGATCTTAAAACATAGTTCCCAATCTCTTCCTAAAAGAACTGTATTTGCAACAGAGCATAAGTAAACTCTAAACTAAACGCATCTTAAGAACAGTGGATACATACATGGTGAAAGGCAATTGGAGAGATAGTTAAGATAAAGGCTAAATGATAGGCAAACAAATTTTGGGGGAAAAATGGGAAATAAGACCGCTGAGAGGAGTCCTCCTGGGGTCAGAACAAATATTAGACTCAGAAACTACTTCTTCAAAGGGGCCAAAAGTTGATTGGTTTACTTTGTAGAACAATTTATGTCCTAGAATGTTGTTGAAAACAATAGAGCAATCAGTTGGCAGTTAGTAGAGTTTAACAGCTGAATGTGGTCGAGAAAGAGATGAAAGTAATACCAAAATTACTACCATAGTTGGCTATGGGCATATTCAAACTTGTACCTCTCTGAGGAGAAATGTCAGCGTCTTTACACTGTGTGCTGGGGTTGGGAATAAGAGAGAAAACAAACTTCACTAAAATAATCCAGATATTCACTAAACAAATAAACAATCAAATAACAATAATACACCCAGAGGAAGGGCAACGGTAAAATATGCTATTAAAGATGTCCAACTTCAAAGAATAACAACAAAATGAGACATGTCACTCAGCAGGAAAGTATGACCCAGATATGGGTGAGGGAAGGGGGACAAAAAGCCAATAGAAGCTAATTATGAGAGCAATCGAATGTCAGATTTTTCAGAAAAAGATTTGAAGTAGTTTTTATAAACGTATTCATAGAACTAAAGAAAACCATGATTGAAGTGAAAGAAGGTATGATGACAATGTCACTTCAAGTAGAAAATGTCAACAAAGAGAAATTATAAAAAGGAACCAAATGGAAATTCTGGAGTCAAACAAATAAAATAACTAAAACAAATAATTAACTAGAGGGGTTTGTATTAGTTTGTTAGGACTTGAATAACAAAATACCACAAACTGGGTGGTTTAAACAACAGAAGTTTACTGTTCACAGTTTTGGAGGCTAAAAGTCTGAAATTAGGTGTTGGCAGCATTGGGGTTTTTCTGAGTGCTGGGAAGGAAACATGATTTTGATTTCCCTAACTCTGGTTCTTTGCTAGCAATATTTAGCATTACTTGTAATTGTGGGACCTCAACCTCCACTTTCATCTTCACCTGGTGTTCTCCTTATGTGTGTGTCTTTCTTAGTGTACATGTTTTCTTTTTTTGTAAGGTCACCAGTCATATCGGATTAAGTCAACCCTAATGAGCATATTTTAATTTAATTACTTTGAATACCTTGTCTTGAAATAAGCCCACATTCTGAGGTTGTAGGGGTTAGAAATTAAACATATATTTTGGAGGAACACAATTCAATCCATAAGAGAGCTCGGTAGTAGATTTGAACTAAAAGAAGAAAGAATAAGTGAACTTGAAGATACATTGATAGATTGATCAAGATTATGAAAGCTGAAGAGCAAAGAGAAAGAAATAAAGAAAAATGAACAGAGCCTCAGACAAATGTGAAAAACCATTGTGTACACCAACGTATGCATAATGGAAATCACAGCATTAGTGGGGAGAAAGAATGGAGAAAAATCTATTCAAATAAATAATAGCTGGTAACTTTCCAAATGTATTAAAAAAACAACTATAAACAAACACAGGAAGTGAAACAAATTCCAATTAGGACAAATGTGAAGAGATCCAAAACCAGAAACATCATAATAAAAGAGCTGACTGTCAAAGATTAGGAGAAAATCTTGAAAACAACAGGAGAAAATGATTCATCACTTACAAAATAACCTGATAAGATTAATACATGATTTATCTGCAGAGACAATAGAGATGAGAAGGCAATGAAATAATACATTCAAATGCTCAAAGAGCATTTGTTTGTTGTTTTTTTTCTTAAATTTCAATAGGTTTTTGTGGAACACGTGATGTTTAGTTACACGACTAAGTTCTTTAGTGGTGATTTCTGAGATTTTGGTGCACCTATCATCTGAGCGGTGTACACTGTATCCACTGTAACTGCAGAAGTAATTATTATAAGAATATAATATTGGGCTTGTAACATTAAGACATGTAATATGTGTTTTATAAAACCCTAAAGGGGAGAAAATGAAATAGAATTATATAAAAGTAGTACCTTTATCAACCACAGAAATTAAGGTAGTATAAATCTTAAGGTGATCTGATAAGATAAATATAGTAAAACCAAGAGGAATCAATAAAAGATAACTTACAATAAAAATGATTAAATAAATTGAAATGCTACATAAGAAAATGCTCACTTACTGCAAAAGAAAGCAGTAAAGGAGGAACAGAGGAACATTAAAATCATAGCTAAATAGAAAACAAAAAATGGCAGTTTCAATTATATCAACAATAACATTAAATATTAGAAACATTTATACACAAATATTCATAGCAACATTATTTGTAGTAACCTAAAGATGCAAAAAACCTAAATCTCCATCAATTGATGAATAGACAAACAAATGTAGTATATCCGTATAATGGAATATTATTCAGGCATTAAGCAGAGTGAGATACTGATACATACTCTTTTTTTAAAATATGAGTGAACCTTAAAAACATTATGCTAAGTCAAAGAAGCCAGTCAAAAAGACCACATGTGATGTGAATCAATTCATGCGAGTAGTTCAGATTAGGGAAATCTTTAAAGAGAGATAAAGTAAGTGGTGGGGAATTGGAGAATGGGGGATGAAACCTATATAGTATGGAATTATTTTTAGATGATGTAAAATTGTTCCTATTTCTCCACATCCTCTCCAGCACCTGTTGTTTCCTGACTTTTTAGTGATTGCCATTCTAACTGGTGTGAGATGGTATCTCATTGTGGTTTTGATTTGCATTTCTCTGATGGCCAGTGATGATGAGCATTTTTTCATGTGTCTGTTGGCTGTATGAATGTCTTCTTTTGAGAAATGTCTGTTCATATCCTTTGCCCACTTTTTGATGGGGTTGTTTGTTTTTTTCTTGTAAATTTGTTTGAGTTCTTTGTAGGTTCTGGATATTAGCCCTTTGTCAGATGAGTAGATTACAAAAATTTTCTCCCATTCTGTAGGTTGCCTGTTCACTCTGATGGTAGTTTCTTTTGCTGTGCAGAAGCTCTTTAGTTTAATGGAAAACAGTACACACACACATACACACACACACATATGTACATTTCAAAAAGATGCATATACAGTCCCTTTCATATGAAGTTTGAAAGTATGAAAAGGATTACTATATATTGATTATAGATTCATGCACATGTAGTAAATATATTAAAAATATGAGAAAAATTCTAAATTATTATACTGTTTACCTCTTTGAAGGAGGAGGGAGCATTCAGTTAGGGATGTGGATTAAAGAAATTTCATATGAAACATGCCATTTCTCAGATCACTACAATAATCATATACTTGAGTATTACAGACATGAAGGCCAGTGAATCAGTTAAGCAAAAAATATTTACTTGTTGATTTTTCTACTTATGCAAAGCCCATATTACATTTTTATAATGTGTTGAGATTTCAAACTATAACTACAGAGGAAATTTTAAAGAAAAGTATTACTGGCTTATAAAACCATGAGTATAGTGTAGAAACATCCACGCATTACTTATTCTTTTTTTTTTTTTAATTTTTTTATTTTGAGACAGGGTCTGTCTCTGTCACCCAGGCTGGAGTGCAGTGGCAGAATCACTGCTCACTTTATCCCCAACCTCCTGGATTCAAACGATCCTTCCACTTCAGTCTTCTTACTGGGCTAATATTCTTACTGTGAGGCTAATCCAGATGGCTACCAATATTGCCCTTGAAGAACACAAGAACATACTCATGGTTGTCTAATCCAATATTCACTGCTCCCTTTCAAAATAACCATTTTATCAGAAAGTGAATAGTAGTGACATATGTTCTGAAATAATAGTTTTATATACGTGTTTTTAATCTTTGATACAAAATTGAACATATGGGAAGTTTTTTCAAAATACTTTTGCCTAAATACCATTGGAAACCTATTGAGTAGCTAAAACCCCTAGATATCAATTCTAATAATGAATATGTTAAAAACATATTGTCCAGGTGTTTCTAAAGTGAACTCCCAATTATGAAAAATTGATTAATGCTATCAACATCCAATTAAGCAAAATTACAATTGCCTTTATGTGTATTTCAGGAGAGATTTTTTTTGCTGCACTCAATGTCATGACTATGTAAAAGGGCATGTCTGGAAAGATAAAGAGCCTGGATAAGTTCAACACATTCTATTTAAACTTTTGGTCTTTTCCCTACATTCTAGCTCCCTGTGCTTTTACATATCAAATATGCATAGAATATACTTCTGAGACTATTTCACCCAAGAATAAGTATACTTTAGAATTAATTAAAGAGTTGTTTGGCAAATAATAACTCAGTCTGATAATTACAGCTTTTGATTTATTAAATATTAAGATATTGTCATTTTTAGTGTCATTACTCATTTTAGTGTCATATAGTGATTGATAGCTTTGTTTTTTAATTTTACAGATTTTAATTTCAGAGTCAATAATAAAGTACTGATACATAATTTATGGGAAAAGAAATCAGTAACCTCTCCAGAAGGTGAATACATTTAAGTCTTAAAATATTTACTTCACATCTCCAACTGAGAAAAAAATTAAGGAATAGAAAATACATTTAAAATTCATATTAATTATTTAGAATCACCAGAGGGAGGACTACCATTGTCCATTTCACAACTGTCTAAATTCCTAAAGTTTTCAAAGATCTTACAGCTACTTAATCAAATTCTATCCAGAAGCCATTTTCATCATGAAGGTAAAGATCTAAGGTGAAGGAATATTATACCTTATTACACTTCATCTGAAAACAAAAATAGACTTCTTTTCCTTTTATCCCTGTTGGATATTTTGTATATCAAATGACAAAAAATGCTGCTTCTGAAAGACCTTGTTGTCAGTTAAATTTCCTTACTGAATACTTATCTGTTTAAGCCATCTCTTTCGGTGATATCATGTAAATAAGCAAACAGAGTGTCAGATACAAAATGATACAAATGCTTACAACTCACACAGAGTAGGAGCTGTCATTTATTCCTTCTAACAACCTTGTACTATAGCGTTGAATGTATTATCTGTCTAAGGAGAGATAAGAGAAAAAAAAAAGTATGCCAAAAACAATTCCGTCTTTTGAAAGACACATACAATGTAGCAGAAGAAAGGAAAAGAGGTTTCTGCAAAAACAAAAGGCACATAAATGGTCAGAAACAAGAAAAGATAGCTAGGAAAAAGCAATGACCTAGAAGTCAGAGAAGAAAGACACAGCATTGAGTCTGGGGATTAAGTAGCATCTGTCACAAAGCTACTACGAGCCAGGTGCTTCATGGGCATTCTATCAATTAATCATTTTATCCTCTAATTGCTCTATGTGAAAGCTAATTATGTTCTCAATGTATAGGTGATACAATTTTAGACAAGACTCTTGGAATCTGTTTAAATAAGAAATATAATGTGTCATTTCATTCTTTCTTTCTATGCATGTGAGAAAAAACCCAATGATTAACTTATGCCTCTTCAAAGATAATTATTTATGCCTTGAGAAAAGAAAAGTGTTTATACTTTTGAGAAAATAGAGATGTTCATTTAATTATCATTTCAGGACACGATGTTATTAAGTAAAGCAATCAGTTGAAATTACACACTTTAGAGTTTAAAGGTTAATTTAATAAGACATAACAGTGATATCAGAAGTCTGGGTTTTTGTGTGTGTGTGTTTTTACAAAGTCTCATTATTGGGTTTAATTTTTGAAGACTAATTCTTTGATGCAGATTAAGAAGAGTTTTTTTTCTTACCTTCTGTAGCTTTTCTTTTAAACTAGCAGTTAGAAAGACACGTTTTCAAGGTTAAGAACTGAAATTTCATTGGTTAGTCTACAGGAATAAAAGAGGAATGACTAGAAAACTCAACTTCTATGATATGGAAAGGAAAAAGTCAGAAATGATAATTAAGAAATGGCATGTGGAGTTAATGGTTTAGTCCTGTATTGCTTTGCATCTACCTAAGTAATCCAAAGTCAAACACTTATGAATGGTAGAACTGTTTGCAGACCTGGGTCTGCCTGAAGCCAACGTTTATATGGGCTCAATTATTCCTTGGCCTTTCTCTCACTTTCAAGAACGCAATCAGTTAGTGTATAGAATTTAAGATTGATACAAAAATTAGAAAGGGTCACAAATTTGACACAAAGGAAATAATAGTAGGGAAATAATTTAGATTCATAACAAACAGCAAATTGAAAGAATAGAAACTATAGTTTTATGAAAATATCAGAGTATAATAACCTGAAAACCCACCGATGACCTAAAAATGATAGGTGAGCTAGCAAGCAAGAAAGAAAACCACACAGATGACAGAAATTAAGAATAAATGAAAACAGAAGTGGAAAGTAAAATGAAGCATTGCTATAATAGACATGAACTTTATCCAACTTGGGAAACTGGTGGCATGAATATGAACATTGTTCAAGAAAGATCTTGAGCCCATATAAGGTGGCAATTTTAACCTGCATCCCCCTTCAGTGAAGTCAGGACTTCAAAGGACTTCATGCAGTAAAATCACTGACTAGAAATATACCTACTCTTCAGCACAGGCTGATGACAAGACACTTGTCTGTCTCTGAAGGGCCATGGGTAAGAAATATAAGTTTCCCGAGGAATTAAAAAAATTCCAAGTCTGTGTCTCTTGTGGATTGCAAATCACATTTCTAATATATAAGTAGAATGGAAACCCCCACATGAATAAATTAATTAAAAAATTGTTCCTGAGTTGCGGATAGTGCAAGGACTCCTGAAAAAATTATACATAGAACCACTCTGAAGTAAAATGCCTATAACTAAGACCACAAGGAATTAATACAGAAAAAAAAGTCCACTGAAAATGTACTCAAAGTAAAAAAAGTGAAGCATTAATCCACATATAAAAATCAGAAGATACCACAAAAAGAGTAGAATCCAAGAACTTAAAGAAGCAAAGCAATAGATAAATAATTTGTGTTAAAAAAGTGTTAAAGAATCTAAATACTAAGGGATAAGTTATACAAGAGGTTCGCACCAACAGAGAAGATGATTATTGAACTGGAAGCTAGGCCTCAAAAAAATTTACAAAATGTGAGGCAATTGAATAAAAGTATTTTTAAAAAGTATATGCAAAGGAGATTAGAAAAACTTGTATGATAGGTTTTATATCACTAATAATAGTTTTATAAAGAAAAACTTAGAATCTATGACAGACAGAGTGAGAGAAAGAGAAACATTTGAGAAAAAGAGGTTTTTTAAAATCAGAATTGATAAAAGTAAAGAATCTTCAACATTCACAGTATGTCAATATCAGGTGAGATAAAAGTAATAGACATGAGAAAAACCAAAGGGAATATGTGGATAAATGTAAATAAGTATTAGCTGTGTCAAATAATAATACCTGTTAAAAAAGGAGTCAATATTAAAATAGTCCTATTCTCTGCCTGAATGAAAATATGTTGGGGAATATTCTTAGGATCTAGGCAGACGGAGATTGAAACATCAGTTTTTATTAACCAATTTAACTATATATTAGAATATATGGTTTAGGTGTGGAACTGAGCTGATTTGAAAATCCACTTTGAAATGAACTTACTCCTCAAAATGGCAGCCCTCTGAGCTCTTCAACTGATCGAGAGCGTGTTTACATTTTGCAAGCAGCCTGATGCCAAAGAGAAGAGCAAGGCATTTATAAAACCATGTTCAACTCCTCCCTAATTCACTAATCAGATTACTTACCACTTCTTCTTTTGGAAGACATATCAGACAAATAACTAGAAATTATTATGTTTACGTATAAAGAATGCAGAAATCTTCATAACTTATCACAGCAAAGCTTTATTTCTTGCTCACATGAAGACCACTATTGCTTATCTGTGAGCTCTCCTCAACGGTTTGATTCCTTCTCTCATTGCTGGCTGAGTAGTGGTCTCTCTTTGGGGCATTCTGGTCTCATGGCTAAGAAGGCAAATAAATGGCAAACCGCATGATAACTTTTCCATTGGGAAACCATACAGGTCTATTTATATTATATTACCTAAAATTTCATGTAGCTAAGACTTATCAGAACAAAGAATGCAACCTACTAAAGGATGAGTGAGTGAAGAAGTAAGGCAAGAGACACTTCTCCAGTGTCACTTTGTCTAGAAGGAAAAAAAAAAATGGAGCCAGATAAAGGATCTGTCCCTTAGATAGTAGCAATTGATTTTGTATACATATGGTTATATGTGGAGACAGGTGGCTATAAGACAAGATGAAATTCATATTCTAGACAATAAACATGGAATGTAGGAGGAGTGATTAAAAAATGAATATTTTTCAAGAGAAAGAAGTTCTAATTTTAGACATTGTTAAATTTCACATGTGTTTACAAATTTTAAGTATTATAAATATTCATAGAAATTAAAATAGAAAAAAGGGGAATAAATTAAATTTGAGCAATTAAATAAAATTCTAGCAGTGGACAGAAGCAGCAAAGGAAAAACAGGTTAATTCAAGGCACAACACAGGATGGTATAAATAAATTCAAATATATTAGTAGGCATTAATACACATAAATGAACGAAACTCATCAGTTAAAATGCAGAGATATCTAGACTGGACAAAACAAAAAACTCATCTATATATTATTTTCCTGAAGTACATGAACATAGAAAATTTGAAAGTAAAAAAATGGAGGGAAAAATGATGTCAACCACTTGCCTCACTTGCTTAGGTGAAGATTAGAAGCTATGTTAATACCAGACAAAATAGACATTGAGACTAAAATTACTATAATGGATAAAGAGAAACTGTGGCTAGAATTATACATTCTGAACTCAAGCTATGTATTAAAAATGTTTTTTCTCATAGGCAAGGACACAGTATAACATTAGAATTTCTATTATAAATCATCACATTAATAGAATAGAAGGAAAAAGTTAGCATTCTTTTATGATCAAATTGGCTAATTAGGAATAGAAGGGAGCTTATTTAACAAGACAAATAGTCTCCCATAAAGATCTACAGTAAATATTATACTTACAACTTTATAAAATCATTCCTTTTAAATGATTGAAAGACAAAAAACAACCTCGGTGTTCATCAATGAATAAATAAAGAAAATGCATTATATATACACAGTGGAATATTATTCAGCCTTAAGGAAAAGAATCTTGCCATTTGCAACAAAATGGATAAAGCTGGAGAACACTGTGTAAGTGAAAAAAGTTCAACACAGAAAGATGTATATGGTATTACTTCACTTACACGAGATTTTTAAATTAGCTAAACTCATAGAGTCAGAGAATGGAATGAACAGTTGCCAGGGGCTGAGGGATAGGGGATATAAGGAGGTGATGGTCAAAGGGTACACAGTTTAAGTTATATCAGATAAAAAAGTTTTGGAGATCTGCTATACAACATAGTGTCTAGAGTTAACAATACAGAATTTTTTACTTGTCAATCACACTCAATAAAGTGGCTTTAAAAATTAGTGGACAGGATGAATAATTAAACAATTTAAATAACTATATAGATAAAAGATAAATTAGATTATTACTTAACACCCTACAAAAACAATAATTTAATTTCGATTAAATACTTGAATGTTGTGTTAGTTTCTTAAGCCTACTGTAAGAAAGTATCATAAACTTGGTGGCTTAAAACAGAAATTTATTTTTTAATTTTTAAAAATTGATGCATAATGTTTATACATATTTATGGAGTACATATTATATTTTGATACATACATAGTGTATAATGATGAACTCAAGATATTTATGTTATCAATCACCTTGAATATTTATAATTTCTTTATATTGGGAACATCTCAATTATTCTAGCTATTTTGAAACATAAATTGTTAACTCTAGTCACCCTATTATTCTATTAATCACTGGAACTTATTCCTTCTACCTAACTGTATATTTGTACCCATTAGCCAACCTCTCTTTATCTTCTTACCCCCACACTTGCCAGCCTCTGATAGATATCTATCATTCTATTCTCTACCTCCATAAGATTAACTTTTGTAGTTCCCACATATGAATATGAACATATGATATTTGTCTTTCTGTGCCTGGCTTATTTCGCTTAACATAATGATCTTCAATTCTATCCATGTTGCTGCAAATGACAGAATTTCCCCCTTTTTATGGCTGAGTAGTATTCCATTGTGTATATATACCACATTTTCTTTATCCATCCATTCACTGATGGACATTTAGTTTGATTCCATATCTTGAATATTGTGAATAGTGCTGAAATAAACATGGGAGTTCAGGTAGCCCCCTGATATACTAATTTCATTTTCCTTGAATAAATACTCAGCAGGGTGATTGCTTGATCAATAGTAGTTCTATTTTTAGTTTTTTGAGAAGATTCTATTCTGTCTTCCATAATGACTGTACTAATTTACATTACCACCAACAGTGTATAAGCTTTGGAGAGGATGCAGAGATGTTTGTCTCTCTGTAACCACTCTCCATAAGATTGTGGTTTTGATTTGCATTCCTTAGATGATTAATGATGTTAAATATTTTTTCATATACCTGTTGACTATTTGTACATCTTCTCTTAAGAAATATCTAATCAAATATTTTGCCCCTTTATAATGGGATTATTTGAGTTTCTTTGCTGTTGAGTTGTTTGAGTTCTTTGTATATTCTGGTTATTAGTCCCTTGTTGGATGAATAGTGCACAAATATTTTCTTCCAGTATGCAGATTTTCTCTTCACTCTGTGTATTCTTTCTTTTGCTGTGTAGAATATTTTTAGTTTAATATAGTCCCATTTGTCTATTTTTGTTTCTGTTGCCTTTGCTTTTGAAGACTTAGCCATAAAACCCTTGCTTTGACCAATGTCTTGAAGCATCTCCCCAATGTTCTCTTCTAGTAATTTTATAGCTTACTGTCTTGTGTTTAAGTCTTTAATCAAAATTTAGTTGATTTTTATACATAAGGAAAGATAGAGGTCTAGTTTCATTCTTCTGATATAGATACTCCCTTTTCCCAGCACCATTTATTTGAAGAGTTGTCTTTTCCCCAGTGTAATTTCTCAGCAGCTTTGTTAAAAATCAATTGCCTATAAACATATGGATGATTTCTGGGTTCTTTATTTTGTTCTATTGGTTTATGAGTCTGCTTTTATAGCAATACCATGCTGTTTTGGTTACTACAGCATTGCAGTATGCTTGAAGTCTCAGAGTTCTAGAGGCTAGAAGTGCAAAATCAAACTGTTAGCAGGGACATGATCCCTCTGTAACCTATAGGAAAACTTTTCTTTCTAGATTCTGGTGTTTCGACAGCAATCTTTGATGCTTCTTTGTTTGTAGATGTACCCTTCCAATCACCTGTTTCACTTGATATTCCTCCTGGGTGTCTTCACATTATCTTCCCTCTGTGTGTGTCGGTATCCAAATTTCTCCTTTATATAAGAACACCAGTCATATTGGATTAGGGCCCACTCTAATATCTCATTTAAAACTTACTAAATCTGCAAAGATCCTGTTCCCACGTAAGGACATATTCTGAGATACTGGGAATTCGTATTTCCATATATCTGAGGGTGGGGGGCAATTTAGCTAACCACAAATGTGAAAAATAAAACTTTTAAGAGATGTAGTAATGTATATTTATGGCATAAGGATAAGAAAGAATTTCAAAGACAAGACACACAAATACACAATTCACAGTTTTGTGTGTTTATTTGGGAATAATACTTGCAAAAGGAATGTGGAGGAAATAGTATGGGCAGAGAGAATCTTCAGACCACAATGACAACATGACAAACGCTAACAGTGTAACAGGGAGCTCAGGAGGAACGATAGCTTTTTAGTGGGGTTCTGTGATGGGCAAAGAAAAAAAAAAATCTCTAGTGTCTTGTGCCACTACCTTGCATTGATCAGGAACTAACCCAAAAGGAGCAAGACCTTGGCTTGTACACCGAGGTGACCCCGGAAAAAGCTTACAGCTAGAGGTGCCATGCTCTTCGCAGTTGGGCCAAGAGTCCTTTCTTGAGGGTTATCTGAATGTAATATCTCTAAGTCTGCCAATAAGAGTGAAATAGAAAGTCCTGTTCAGTTAAGGAAAACGTAAATATATCTCTCGGAAAAGAGTGGGATTTCTGAAGTTAGGGGGTGTCACATGCTGGGCTGGAGGGAATAACGATGAGAGGAACTATTCTTAAAGGCTTAGAAGTGACAAGATGAAGGGATTACTAGGACTGGAGAATGGAGGCACATGTGGAATCAAGAGACAAAGAATTAGTGTAATTGTTTCCTGTTTTCTGGAAAATCAAGGGAATTAAAGACTAACAGACAACAGTTACCATGGAAATAAAAGTGAGCCATGGCTCTGAGGTTCTTACTCCTGGTGTATTCTGGGAATCTGTTTCTAGCTTGGGGGGTGCCTGAAATCTCACAGAAAGAATGAGACTGTCTAGGTATCAAGGTTAGTTTCAAGAATTAGTGAATAATTCTGAGTAAAACATAGTGTTGATAATTCGCATTGTTCTCTTCTCAGACCTCCTGGATTCAAGTAGGACTTATGTGGAACTCATGTTACAGGATGCAGCAGTTCTAATAAAAAAGTTGATATATAAAAGAACATTAAGAAAGTGTTTCTTCACGTAAGACATTAGCATCAGCTAGCAGCTTCTAACTGGACATGATGTGCCATCACCAACATTCAAACCAGTAACATTAGAGAAGACTTAGGTGACCCAAGCTTGAGCACTGGTCATAATGTTGGTGATTTCCATGGGTCTCGATAGCTTTTGCTTTTGACTAGAGATATCACCATGGTGATCTAGAAAAGTGGAAAAGGAAGATGGCAGAGTTAGCTAATTTTTAAGCAAACCAATTCCAAAGTAACAGTGAGGGTCTTGGGGAAGACCAAAACCATTTTGAAAGAATAAAGCCTGGTGTATCCAGAAAATAGAGGAAGTGCTACAGAAAAACATTCTACTAGACCCTCATTTTAGCCTAAACTTGGTGTGGCATGAGAAGCATGTTTTGCAAAAATATAGAATAAGAAATTGAGCTACACTATCATTTTTATATGTATATGTATATGGACAGATCTTTCCCCCGCCACACCCACAGACAGTGTGTAGATCATGGGAAACCTGGCTGGCTAATTTTCTCTGTTCTGTAGTCATGGGGGAAAAGGAATAAAAAACACGGGTTCAGAAAGTGGACAAAAATGGCATGACAGCGGGTCTCTCTAGTTAAGAGACCCAATAAGGAGCTCTCATAAACACTGACACTTGCACCCTCATATTTAATAACACTTGAAGACAGATAATCCAACACAATTTTCAGCTTTCCATCTTTTGTCCTCATCAAGATTCACAAAGACTTTGCAACGACGTAATGGGAGATAAGTATATTTCACGTGCAAAGTCAATTTTTTGTCCCCATCTTGTATACAATAAGCCACGTGTGACTTTAAAACTTGAGAAAAAAGATGACTACACAAAAAGGCTAAACATAGAATTACCATATGATCTGGCAATTCTACTTGTAGATATACAGTCATGTGTTGCTTAATGATGGGGATACATTCACAGAAATGCACTGTTAAGTGATTTTTTTTTCCATTGTGTGAACACTATAGAGTGTACTTACGTAAACCTAGACATTACAGCCTAAAATAAATAGTATGGCCTATTGCTTCTAGTCTGCAAACCTGTGCAGTGTTACTGCACTGAATACTGTAGGTAATTATAACACAATGGTAAGTATCTGTGTGTCTAAATGTAGAAAAGGTATGGTAAAATACAACTATAAAAGATGAAAAAGATGCACCTGTATAGAGCAGATCCTTTATAATCTTATAGGACCACGGTCTTGTATGCCATCTGTCATCAACCAAAGTGTCATCATGTAGTATATGACTGCATATTCAAAATAATGTAAAACAGGGACTCAAACAGGTACTTCCATGCCAATGTGTAAGGTAGCATTATTTCTGATAGTCAGAAGGTGGAAAATACTCTAGTGTTCATCAACAAATGAATGGATAATCAACAGGTTAATTTGCCTATTCAAGATATTTCACGTAAATGGAACCATAAAGTATCTGTCCTTTTGTATAACATTTTGTATGTCCTTTAGCATAACATTATCAAGGTTATTCCATGTTGTTGCATATATCAGAACTTTATTTCTTTTTAATGCTGAAAAACATATTATTTTATGTGTATGCCATATTTTACCCACAGCAGAACTTATTTCAAAATTGAAGCCAAAATCCTCCCTAATTTTGCCACTGCTTTATCAACTAAGTTTATGTAATATTTTAATTCTTTGTTGTCTTTTCAATAACATTCACAGCATCTTCACTAGGAGTAGATTTCATCTCAAGAAACCATTTCCTTTGCACATCTATAAGGAACATCTCCTCATTCATTTGATTTTCATCAGGAGATTGTATCAGTTCAGTCACATCTTTAGACTTCACTTCTAATTTTACTTTGCTTGCTATTTCCATTAAATTCTCAATTACTTTCTCCACCAAAATTTGAACCCCTCAAAGTCATCCATGAAGGTCAGAATCAACTTCTTCCAAACTCCTGTTAATGTTGATATTTCAGGCTTTTCCCATGAATCATGAATGGTCACAATGGTATCCGGAATGGTGAATACTTTTCAGAAGGTTTTCAACTGCCTTTTCCAGATTTCTTCAGAGGACTCACTATCTATGGCAGCTATAGCCTTATTAAATGTGTTTCTTGAATAATAAAACTTGAAAGTCAAAATTACTGCTAGGTCTGTGGCCTATAGAGTGAACTTTAATCTCCTCGTACATCTCCATCAGAGCTCTTGTGTGACCAGGTGCATTGTTAATGACCCGTAATATTTTGAAAGAAATTTCTTTTTCTGAGCAGTAGGTTTCAACAGTAGCTTAAAATATTCAGTAAACCATGCTGTAAACAGATGTGCCTTTATCTAGTAGTTATTATTCCATTTATAGAGCATAAGCAGAGTAGATTTAGCATAGTATTTAAGGGTCCTAGGATTTTCAAAATAGTAAATAAACATTGTCTTCAGCTTAAAGTTACCAGCTGCATTAGCTTTCAACAAGAAAGTCCGCTTGCCCTTTGAACTTTTGAGCTGGGCATTGACTTCTCTCCAGCTGTGAAGGTCTTAGGTGGCATTTTCTTCCTGTATAATGCTGCTTCATCTACATCAAAAATCTGTGGTTCAGTGTAGCCATATTCATTGATGATCTTACTGAGATCTTCTGGGTAACTTGCTGCAGCTTCTACGTGAGCACCTGATGCTTCACCTTGTACTTTTATGTTATGGAGACAGTTTCTTTTCTTAAACCTCATGTACCAACCTCTGCTAGATTTAAACTTTTGTTCTATAATTTTCTTACCCCTCTCAGCCTTCATAGAATTAAATAGAGTAGGGTCTTGCCCTGGATCAGACTTTGGCTTGAGAAAATGTTGTCTTTGGTTTGATCTTCTATCCAGTCAACTGAAACTTTCTCCATATCAGCAATAAGGCTGTTTTGCTTTCTTATCATTCATGCATTCATTGGAGCAGCACTTTTAATTTCCTTCAAGAACTTTTCCTTTGCATTCACAACTTGGTGGTTTGGCTCAAGAGGTCTAACTTTCAGCCTGTCTCACCGTTTGACATGCCTTCCTCACCCAGCTTAATCGTTTTCAGCTTTTAATTTAAAGTGCGTTACATGGCACTCTTTCTTTCACTTGAACACTTAGACGCCATTGTAGGATTAATTGGTCTGATTTCAATATTATTGTGTCTCAGGGCATAGGGAGGCCCAAAGAGAGGGAGAGAGGTGGGGAATGGTGGAGCAGTCCAAACACACGTAACATTTATTAAGTTTGCCATGTTATATGGGTGTGGTTCATGATGCCCACAGCAATTACAATAGTAACATCAAAGGTCCCTGATCACAGATCACCACAACAGATATAATAATTATGAAACTTTTGAGCTATTGAGATAATTATCAAAATGTGACACAGAGGCACCAAGTGAGCACACAGCGTGGACACAAATGGTACCCATAGTCCTGCTTGATTCAGGGTTGCTACAAGCTTTCAATTTGTAAAAAGCTCAACATCTGCCAAAGCAATAAAATGAAGTGCCGCAAAATGAAGTATGCCTATATTTTACTTAAGTCACTATAAAACCATGTAATAACAAACCCTGTCATTATACAAGTTGTCTCTAAGATTCTAAAAAACCTGCTTCATAAGATCAGCACCACGTGTACCTAATTTTACAATGCAACTGAAGAAGCTGTGAAAGTCTTAGGTGGCATTTGTATATTCAACATTGTCCAGCTTTAAATAATTCACTTTCACATCATGTCTTACTAGGAAACAATCAGAGCTATGAATTTCTTGTGGAAATTGTTCTCTTTATATTTTCTTGAATAGCAATAAGAAAATCAACTGCTATCCGCCCTCAAGGAGCTAAAGGGAAAATAACGCTTGCAGTGAAATACATTGTCTTCCTTCTGTTGAAATGAAACTGCTATCTATGTGCTTAGCAGCATATGTAAATAACAGATTGAAACTTGGTCACAGAGAATTTTCTTTTCCTGACATCTGTTATACTTGACAGATGCCCCAGTGCCAACATCTCATCAAGTAAAGTGAGACTACAGAGAAAGTAGGAACTCCCACTGTCTTACTTCTTTCTGAACAAAAGCACCATTAACTCAAAAATGAGGTTCTGAGCTGAATAAACTATCCATGATGTCTGCAGTTTGTGGATGTAGAGGCATGTGTGATTTAACTAATTAAAATATCACATTCCTTACTCCCTGCTCCTGACAGACAGGTGGTCTGGTTTACTTAATCCTACATTTGAGTTCATAATATTTTAAAATGTTTTCATTTATTCTGTCAATAGGAAGAAACAGAGTATCTAAATAGTGTGCAATGTTTAATCCCAGTAGTAAGGACAATATCATGATGTTAATAAATGCATATGCAAAAACATGAACAGCAAAATGACTGAAAAGCAAATGCAAATAACAGACATTGTTTAATTTTGATACTATTGTAATGATTGCAAATTAAAGCAAAATTGGGGTATAATTTACAAGGCATGCAATTTAAAATGACATATGTCAACAAAAGCTAGTGATAGTGCATTAAATCTGTAGTGCTGCTGCACAGATTGTAGAATGGCCATTTTCAAAAACAATTTGGCATATCAAAGGCCATTACAAGTGTTTATAAGACTCACTTGAGGAAGCTGCTGGTTAATTCTGCAATGATAAACAAGCAGAAGCTATTGACTTCCTCCATAAAATCCAATCCTGGAGCAACGGGGGAAACAAAAGGGAGATACGAATGCCAGAAACAAACCAAAAATCTGAGCAAGCTCTTCAGAACATGGAGTGTGTTTTGGGCAGTTCATGTCTGGAGTGCGAGTGACTGAAGGCAGCAAAAGAAGAGGGAAATGGAAGCAGCAGGAGCAGGGACAGGGCTGGCCAGAGGTAAGGGTTTTTTTTTGTTTTGTTTGTTTTTTGGCAGAGTCTTGCTCTTTTGCTCAGGCTAGAGTGCTGTGGCACAATCCCGATTCACGGCAACCTCTGCCTCCTAGGTTCCAGTAATTCTACTGCCTCAGCCTCCTCAGTAGCTGGGGTAACAGGCACACATCACCATGCCCGCCTAATTTTTGTATTTTTAGTAGAGATGGGGTTTCACTATGTTGGCCAGGATGGTCTTGAACTCCTGACCTCAGGTACTCCACCTGTGTCGGCCTCCCAAAATTCTGGGATTACAGACATGAGTCACCGCACCTGGCCCAGAGGCAAGCTTTTATTCTTAACCTTTTTGCTGAAACATTGCATGCATATTATAAAACATAAAAAGTATGCAACGCAGCAGTCACCAAGGTGAATACTTTTCAGATCAAGACAGAGAACATTGCCAGCATCAAGGTCCAGGCAACAAACAATACCAACACCCAGAAGCCTTCCTTCTGCCCTACCCTGGGGTACTCTCCCCAGGAAGGTCAGTAATTGACTTTTGGCTGTTTTTGAACTTCCCTACGTAGGTAGAGTCATTCCCTTTTGTATCTGATATGTTTAGCTCAAAGTTACATGGAAAGACTCAGACATTAGTTCTAAAAGTTATTCATCAGTAGTTCTAAAAATTATTGATTTGTATCTTTATTATTTAATACTTTAATTATATTATTGTATCATATTTATTATTTATATGTTGCTATTGTTTGAAGGTTTGCATCCCTCCAAAATTCATGTTGAAACTTAATCCCCAATGCAATAGTATTAAGAGGTAGAGACTTCACTACATAATTAGGTCATGAGGGCAGAGCCCTCATGAATGTAATTAGTGCCCTTATAAGAGGACTTAAGAAAGTCTCATAGGCCTTGTTTTGCTCTTTGACTCCTTTGCCATGTGAGGATGCAGCAAGTAGCACCACCTATAAAGCAGAGAGCAAGACTACTAGACAGCAAATCTGCTGGCAGCTTGATCTTGGACTTCCCAGCACCTAGACCTATTGAGCTCCTTGCTGGCCACAAAAAGACCAAACGAACCAAAATAAATCTAGCGGAAACCACACCCACGAACAAAATTAATTACCATTATGATTTTCAGTCCCTTTTCTCTTATAATTTATTAAGCCCTATCTCTATTTTCTCAATTACTAGAAAAACCATCTGTATCCTGCCTACTCAAGACTTCATGGCACCTTTCCATGTCTTTAGAAACATCACTATACATACATGTACACACATATGCATGCACACACACACACACATATACACAGAACTAGACTGATGAGATAGGCATTTCAAGAAGTCCTTGTCAGCAACACACACACACACACACACACATATACACAGAACTAGACTGACGAGATAGGCATTTCAAGAAGTCCTTGTCAGCAACAGTCCAGTTCAAAGCATCTGCAAACCTACAGGCAGCTCTAGAATTGTCATAAAGTCAGAGCTTGAGGTGAGCAGCTGACTTGGAAAGTTTGGGTAGCTGATTTCAGTGGCAAGCACACTTGAATTGTTTATTTCAAGTGTCTTGGGGATGTCTAGTGGAGACTGTATAAGGGGCAAAAGCTGTAAACTTCAAATAACCCACTGGAACTACTTACTGGTTAAAATGTCTTCTGTTGTATTAGTTGGATGTCAGATGACCTTTTCAAGCTTTGAACTTTTAGAAACCATTCTGATTTCTTGTAGTCTATATATGTACTAATTAAAGGTAGTAGTAGTTTTTAAATCTATTTCTTTAAGGATATTTTAGTGTTCTGAGGAGTAGATTTTGGTAGAGATACTGAAACCTGGCAAATGGTACATTCTTGAGAAAGAAGAAGAAAATACAAGGAAGCCTCATTGCCATTAGTAAGAGAACTAAAGCTCGAAGTTCCAAAAAGACTATGAAAACTTCACACCAAAAGCCATAATAAGATGGTATGTATGCACAGAAATATGCTGAGAAGTTATAGAACATTCTATTACCAAGAAATGTTTAGGGCACCCTGAGCAGAAGTTCGAGTGATAATCTCATCACTAGTATAAAGTCATTTAATAATTAATATTATACCTTTTTAATTACATGATAATTGCAATTACTGCTCTAAAGAAGAAGCATGAACCACAATTTAACCTTGAGAAGTAATTAAATATGGCTGGAGAGTTTCCACATCTGTTGTATAAAGTGTCTGGATTAAATTCAAGTTCAACAACGAGTTATTAACAACCTAGGATATACAGGTGTTTTAATGTAATGTTTTAAAATATCTATTTTTAAAATGTTAGTAAGTGTCTCCATTCTGCCTGGCACTAAGAGACATAACAGTGAACAAGACATAGTCCTCAAGGGAAACTGACAAGTGAAACAGGTGGAATAATAAGCAGATAAACACAGAACACTGACAGAACTATAGAGACAAATAATGAAGGCTTAGACAATATGGAAACAATTTTAAAGGAAAGGACATCTATCTACATTGAGACAATTATGTGTGTTACTTCATCTTTATTAACAACCCTTTAAGTTAGGTAATGTGATACCTATTTTATAGATAAGATTGAGGTTTAAATAGTATATACCTCATAATTTATATATAGAAAGTATTTTATATGCATACATATATAAAGAATATATATTCATATATAATCATACATATATACATATAAATGAGTTAAAATAATATGTGCATAGGCAGATGGAGTGGTGTTCTTCAAATCTGTATAGTGATTCTTTGTCTCAGTGGTGTGATTTCAAATGAATTTTAATTTCATCTATGTACCTTCCTGCGTTTAAAATTTTTAAATGTATTTGCACTTGAAGCTATTTCAAAACAACATTTTAGGCCCGGTGCGGTAGCTCACGCCTGTAATCCCAGCACTTTCGGAGGCTGAGGTGGGCGGATCACAAGGTCAGGAGCTTGAGACCAGCTTGACTAATGTGGTGACACCCCATCTCTACTAAAAATACAAAAATTAGCCAGGCATGGTGGTGCATGCCTGTAATCCCAGCTACTCAGGAGGCTGAGGCAGGAGAATTGCTTGAACCCGGGAGATGGGGAGGTTGCAGTGAGCCGAGATCGTGCCACTGCACTCCAGCCTGGGTGACAGAGCAAGACTCTGTCTCAAAAAAAAAAAAAAAAAAAAATTATATAAGTATAAGATATATATGTATATGTGATATGTAAATATTATGCACCATAAATATGTATAATAAATGAGATATATGATCATGATATATACATAGATATAAACTACACACATTTGCAACTTTTTTTCTCTATTTCTTCTAAAAAAATGGGATACATGTGTAGAACATGCAAGTTTGTTACATAGGTATACATATGCCATGGTGGTTTGCTGCACCTGTTGACCCATCCTCTAAGCTCCCTTCCCTCACCCCCTTACCCTCAACAGGCCCTGGTGTGTATCGTTTCCCTCTCTGTGTCCATGTGTTCTCAATGTTCAACTCCCACTTATGACTGAGAACATGCGGTGTTTGGTTTTCTGTTCCTGTGTTAGTTTGCTGAGGATGATGGCTTCCAGTGTCTTCCATGTCCCTGCAAAGGACATGATCTCATTCCTTTTTATGGCTTCATAGTATTCCATGGTTTATCTATACCACATTTTCTTTATCCAGTCTATCATTGATGGGCATTTGGGTTGGTTTCATGTCTTTGCTATTGTAAATACTGCTGCAATAAACATACGTGTGCACGTGTATTTATAGTAGAATGATTTCTATTTCTTTGGGTATATACCCAGTAATGGGATTACTGGGTCAAATGGTATTTCTGTTTCTAGATCCTTGGGGAATCGCCATACTGTCTTCCACATGGTTGAATAAGTTTACATTCCCATCAACTGTAAAAGCACTGCTATTTCTCCACAGCCTCACCAGTGACTATTGTTTCCTGACTTTTTAATAATCGTCATTCTGACAGGCATGAGATGGTATCTCACTGTGGTTTTGATTTGCATTTCTCTGATGATCAGTGATGTTGGCTTTCTTTCATGTTTGTTGGCCAGGTAAATGTCTTCTTTTGAGAAGTGTCTATTCACATCCATTGCCCACTTTTTGATGGTATTATTTGTTTTTTTTTCATGTAAAACATGTTTAAGTTCCTTGTAAATTCTGGATATTAGATGTTTGCCAGATGGGTAGGTTGCAAAAATTTTCCCCCATTCTATAGGTTGTCTGTTCACTCTGATGGTAGTTTCTTTTGCTGTACCGAAGCTCTTTAGTCAACATAAACAGAAACATAGAGGGTGAGCTAAAATGTAATAAACATGATATAATATTATTTATCCATTGCTAACATTCTAATACGTAAAGTAAATAATATATTGCATAGTGAAAATCTAGAAATAAAAAGAAAGGAGGAAAAGAGGTATTGAGAAAGTAAAACTTGAATAAAAATTAGAGTAGGTGAAGGAGCAAAGCGTGAGAATGGGTAGAGGAGGAGCATGGCAGAGGAAACTGCAAGTGAGTTACTTGCAAGCCTGACACATTTGAAGACAGTATAATAAAGCCAAGTGAGAAACCAGTTTTAAAAATTTAGTAAAAAGAACAATGAATATATTTGCACATATGCACTCTCAATCATATATAAATATGTATGGAAAACTCCTTGTTGGAAAACTAGAAAATGATAAAAGTAGAACTAAGGATGAGTTTTGTTCAATTTCTGCTTTTCCATAGTTTCATCTTTTTACAAAACACATGTTTTCCTTTTACACCAGTTTTCCTTTTAAAGCTCATTGAACAGGGACAGATTTAGCAACTGAAAGAACTGAACAATTTAAAAACATGAAATCAAACCACATACCTGATATTAATTACCAAATTTCCAATGTAAAAGCACGCTAAGTTCTTAGTCTTGTACAAAACTGATGAATACAGATTCTCGTCAACAAAATGTTTTTCATTCTCTTCCCAGAATTGCTCAGCTAACAAATAACCACACAAGCAACTTACTGGCTTATGGTGAGAACATCAGCCTTGTGCTTACTTTAATTTATGACTTCATAGCAACTCACCAAATTTGAGATAATATCTTCTCATTCCTATTAGTTGAGTGAAATATCTGCAAAGGAGCATTTGAACCCTTAGCAGATGGCAAGTCTCAGTCCCTGAAATGGGATTATAGTTCCCTCTTTGCCAGAGAGTTGACAGATGGGTATCATTCTGATACCTCCAGAGCAGAGAATGTGTGCACAGCAATTACATAGGGACAAACGTGTTTAAAGAGAACACTCTGGTTCTGCCAGCTAAATCAATGAGTGACAACCGAGAGTTGGAATTATAAAGACATGGTGGGTTTGGAAATTGCTCTTAACCTTTCCTTCATTTATTACTGCCAGCCCCTTAGAGGAAACATTTAAAATATGAGTGACCAAATGGCACTATGACATTCTAAGTGGGCTACTATGTATGTAGATGGCTTACTGGAGTTGTTGAGTCTTAAGCTGAGTCTCTTTCTCTTCACATATCTCCAGCACATCCCGAAGAACATAGGTGGAAAATGTGTGGTCTGAGTTGTTTTTTCACATGCTGGATGCCTTCAGGTAGCCAGAGACATGTCCACAGAGAGAACAGCACATGCCAAGCATTTTGAAAGGTCAATAAAATTCTTAGTATTCAGTTTGCTTATAGTTTGTACTGAGCAAGGATTAGACTGAGCTGGTGCCTTTGCCCTCAGCTGAACTCAACCTGAAATTACATCACCCTTACAGGTTCCTGTGATTCAGCCAAATGTTTATTTGCATATATATAGCCAATAATTGCTTCTTTCAGTTCTGTTTATTCCTTATTACCATTGGTGATGTGTTCATTGTTTCTGTTGGCTTTGGGGATCAGTTAGGGTAACATTAGCTGCCATAACCACCAGTGATTAACACCAAAAAAGCTTATAGTGCAATAGTTCCAGTTTTCACTGCAAAACAGACATACCTAGTCAGTAGGGGAATTTCTTCCACTTAATCATTTAGGGATTCAGGCTTCTGCTAACTTGCTGTTCTGTCATCTGCTAGAGTCCTCAGAGTCCTCTGCGTCAAACCCGTGAGAGAAAACCACAATGAAAATGTTCCAACTGATTCTTATAAACTCTTAAGTTGAAACCATATCCTTTCTAGTCTCATTTCATAGGCAAAAAGTCGTCATATGGGCATATCGTTGCAGTGGGACTGGGAAATAGAGTTTCTTGCTAAGCAGTTTGTCACTTAACACTTTCTGGAAGGTGGAATGTGAGCTTTTAGGCGAACAGCTAGTTACTTCTGCCGGAGTGGCTCTGACTGGGTTCTTGTTAATCTTTAGCAATCTTTAAAAATGGTGTGTCAAAGTGCCAATCCTTTCCCTTCTGGGGGTGAGAACTTTGCTAGGGTAAAGGGTTTGGAGGGAGAAGAATGACTGCTGACTTTCTTCCAACCATCTCAAATCCCAGAGCATAGGGTGGCAGACTTGTCCTTCACCTGCCCACACAGTTGGGGAAGGACCTATTGGTGGCTCCCTTAGGCAACACCTAGTTAGAGATAATAAGCTGCTAACTGTTGGTAGCCTTTCCCACCATTTTCCTCAATAGATATTTCTTATTAGTGATAGTCTTAAAATCTTGAGCTGAGGCAACCTCACGTACTAGAAAAAGCATGGGCTTTGAGAATAAGCAAGGGCAATAATAACAACCTGCTTCTGAATTCCTATTCTTGTTTACTAGTATATGCCCTTGGGTGATGAAATGAAACTGAGTCTGGAATTCTCCATTTTCAAATTGGCAGTGCATCTGATCGCTCATTGAGCCTGACACATTTTTGGCACTATGTAAACCATGTCTATTTTCTCACACAGATAACAGTTAACAACAATTTGTTCGGAAGCAGAGCATTAGAGAGGTAAACTTTCAAGATGTTCTTTTAGTAATTAATATACCTAAAGTGAGTAAGCGATAAGGCTCATCATAATCTCAAGAGAAATATTGATTCTTTGGTATTTTTTTAAAAGGAGAAAAATACTTTCAAGGTCCACTATAGTACTCTTTAGTTTTTCTGGTAAATTAATTTGAGGGCTAAAGAGATGGAGGAATCATAAACCATGAAGAGTGTAAATGTTCTCCAGTCATCCTTTGGAGGAGTAAAAGTGATGCTGGAGCCTTGTTTTGTCATGGCTGGCAAGATGTCTTCCTTTGACACGGCAACAGCTATCATTTGTACTTTTCTGTGAGGTAGCGTTCAATTGTCCATTACCATTCATGTCTCCCCAGTCTAGAAGTATGGAATGAGTTGTTTCTAGGCAATCAGCTTCTATTCATCCTCCTTAATCATGAAAAGACAGTATTGAGGCAATTATTTTATTCTATTCTTAAGTACTGTGTGCTATTTCATGCCAAGCATGGTGCTTGCAACTGTAAATAAGACATCTCTGTATTTTTGAACTGCTTATTTCACAACTCTATTTGGATGTCCCTTGCATTCAGCAGGTCCAAAAGTGAACTCCCTATCAAGTGGGAGATTTAACCAATAAGGCTCAAACATAAGCCTCATAAGCACAGGTTTCCTCCAATGCCATGGAAGTAATGTAGCAATATGTTCATGGTCATATGGTGGGCAAATTACATAAGCTTCAAGCTCCACAAAACCTAACTTGCCCTTTGTTCTTACCAAGTCTGGCCCTCTCCCTGTATTGTCTCTCAGAGTGCATGGAGCTACCATGCATTCAGTTGCTATAGCCAGACACCTCGGAAGACACCTTTTCTTCACTACTCTCTTTTCTTCACTCCCCTTAGACAAATCAACTGTTTGATTTGTTCATCATCAACAATGCCACTCTTAACACCTAAATTCAAGCCAGTCTATTTCTCAATATTCTCAGTAAAAGTATCCTATTCAGACTTTCATTTTCTCACCTACATTAACACAATAGGTCCGTAAGTAGTTCTGGTAGACTGATATGTGAGAAGTAGTATTATAAAGTACATTGCCAAGCAGATAAAGAAATTCTTGAGAAATATTAGCAATTATGAATGCACTGAGGTAACTGGAAATTTATTCAATAACATGAGCAAATATACATGGACATAATAAATTAAAAATCAAGTTTCAAAAGAATGTATATAGAATTTCCCTCATTTTCTGTTTAAAAATTTTATCCCCTCCCCACTCTTTCTTATTCACCAAAATTTTAGCAGGATTTAGATTTGGCTTAGAGGATTATTAATGATGTTTTTCTTTAGTGCTAGTTTCTATTTTCTACAATGAGTATATATTACTTTTGTAAGTAGACAAGAAAAAGATAGCAAATGCATAGTCCAGAGTGTCTACAATGAAGTCCGCTTATTCATTTCAGGTTTAGGAAATAATTTTAATTATAATCTGGTACACATGCAAAAGGCCATGGGCTTCTCAGAGACTAGAGGTTCCCAGACATAGAGAAGTAAGCAATGAGAATACTGACAGCAAAACTACATTTTGGAAGATATAGCACAGCATTTTGTGGTATGAGAGAGATGGACCCTGAGATTCCCTTGGGCTCTAGTTCCTCAAAGAGGAACAGCATCAGTGTATTACAGACTTTTTGATCTTTTTTCAGATATTTTTGTCATTTATATCAGACAGGCCTGCTTTCAATTTAGTCAGTAACACTTACAGTTAATTTAATTTCTCTGCACCTCCTATAACTCAGCTGTAAAATGGAGATAATGAAAGTAGCTATTACATAAGTTGGTTTTGAGTATAGTACCTGCTATGTAGTAAACAAGCAAAAAATATTATTAGTTATTAATATTCTTCTCCTTCCTATTGTAAGAAGAAAATATTTATTTGCTTCCTTCACATTTCTGAATTGCACAAAAGAAAACATGAGATTAAATCGCCTTAGTCAATATGCCGCTAAATTGTTAAATTGGATATAATATTATTTAAGAAATAAACACTCTGTGACTATCAATTACTCTCCCCCCTCCCCCCACACACAAACAACCTATACTACTTGGTAAGGCAATATTTATTTTCTGTACAAAATGAATCAACAACCTGTAGTGTTAATGTCATATCTTAAATTTACATGTAATTAAGTAAATTTCACAAGTTTTCTAGAGTTTACTAAAGATTTCACTCTAATTTTTACATATTCATTTTTTTCAACAAGCATTTATTATTTATCTGATACTAGCCTAGATGCCAGTGATATGGTTTGGCTGTGTCCCCACCCAAATCTCATCCTGAATTATAATTTCTACAATTCCCACATGTTGTAAGAGGGACCGGGTGGAAGGTAATTGAATCGTGGGGGCAGGTCTTTCCTGTGCTGTTCTTGTGATAGTGAATAAGTCTTATGAGATCTGATGGTTTTCTAAACAGCAGAACAGCTTCTCCTGCAAAAGCTCTCTCTCTTTGCCTGCTGCCATCCATGTAAAATGTGATTTGCTCCTCCTTACCTTCTGCCATGATGGTGAGGCCTCCCCAGCCATGTGGAACTGTAAGTCCTTTTAACCTCTTTGTTTTGTAAATTGCCCAGTCTTGGGTATGTCATTATCAGCAATGTGGGAACAGACTAATACAGCCAGGAACACAAAAATGAATAACATGGCTCCTTCTTGAAAAGGAAATTTTGGCTAGTAGAGATAAAATGGATAAACAAATTATTCTAACACAATACAACATATAATATTTCAATAATGCCCAAGATAAAGAAATAGTAGAAGGATTGATCAATTATTTGGTGGTAGTAGAATTTAAGGATGGTTTATTGGAAGCAATGACACCTGAGCTAGATTTGAAAGAATGAAGAGATATTTCCTGGTGACCAAGGATAAGGGGAAGAACATTCTATGAAGATAGAGTAAAAGAGAAAGTGTCATGAGAGTAAGAAATTACATGGAACATTTGGAAAAGTATACAATCTGGAATAACTGGAGTATTGGAGTAGGGGAATGTTGGAAAGTGGGATTAGAAATGCCAGCAGGGCCAATTTGTCTTGAATTTTGTGCTGAAGTTTTAAAATCCACCAGAGTAGCAAAATGCAGTTGTCAATAAAAGTTGTTAAATATTGGAGTGATATTTTAGCTAAATAGCTTGTCAAATATGGGGGATGAGTTTGAAATTTATTTAGAGTAAATGTATCATTTCAATGATCTACATGTAAGTGACTGGCATTGTTGCTTCCTCAACATGTGACCTTGAAAAGTTTAAGTAACCTGTCTGTGCCTTAGCCTCCTTGGTAATAAAATGATCACAACAGGTCCTGTCTAAGAAAGTAATAGTAAAACTTTGGATTACTATGTGTAAAGTACCTAGAGTGGTGGGTGGCTTAAAACAAGGGCTCAATAAATAAAAGCTAATCAAAACTGTCTAAATTAATTTATTTCTTAATGATCCAGAATTTGATAAATCAAGGTCAGATGAGACCAAAGAGAAAAAAACAGATTACAGAGGAATAATTTTCCTGAGTAGGATATAAATAAACTCATATAAAAATTATAGTGTTAATATTATTATATATTCTATGGTTTTATTTCCCAGCCAACTGTGTAAACTTTGTGTTCAGCAAGAATATACAAAAAAAGTTCTGCAAACTTTTGAGGAGAAAATCTAGACAACTTTTAATCAGAATGTGACATTCACTTGCATGCCAAAGTGCAGTTTCATCTTTACAGAAACACCAGATTACTGTTTGCTCAACAGCTTGGAAATCACCAGGTAGAAGATCAATGAGCACATTTCAAACTCAGAGGAACAATGAAAAGGGTAAATGAACTTTGTGTAAATCCTCTAACTCTCATGGCACGTTCTCTGGCCTCCTCCCCAGGATGTTTTATCAAAAAACTTAAAAAGCAAGCAAACTCCCATACCTCATGTACATTGAAATTAATGTGCTGAAAATAACGAAAATTTGATTTAAATAGAGTGAAAGATGCATCTATCTAATAGCTTCAAAGTGATGCACTTTCAGGAAAGACTTAATCTATAAGCTAATTTTTATGCACTTTCAAAAAAGTCATACTATGTGGATTTACCATAATAAAATCTACTTGTCTATAAAATTAAGAAATTGACAATAAATATATTCAATATAAGAATGAACATGATTCAATTTCGCATGTTAAAATTAATTTTATTTAAAAGAACACAGAATTTAATAGTTGAGAAATTGGTGGAAAAAATCAACAGTGATCAGTATTTTAAAATAATTGCAAAGATCTTAAAGAAACTTTTAACTGTTTAACTAAAGATACATAAATTGTTGTATAAAATGTAAAACGGGACCGGGCTCGGTGGCTCAGCCTGTAATCCTAGCACTTTGGGAGGTGGAGTTGTGTGGATTGCTTGAGTCCAGCAGACCAGCCTGGGCAACATGGCGACACTCTGTCTCTACTAAAAATAGAAAAATTAGCCTAGCGTGGTGGTGCATATCTGTGGTCTCAGCTATTTGCGAGGCTGAGGCGGGAGGACTGCTTGAGCCCAGGAGGTCAAGGCTGCAGTGAGCCAAGATTGCACTCCAGCCTGCGTGACAATGTGAAAAAAAAAAAAAAAGTGAATAGTTGTTATGTGGTAGAACATTTCTACATTTCTCTGTTTCATAAAGGAAAATATTGTAATTTGCATTTAAATAGACATAAAATTTAAAAATGGAAATGTAATGCAAAGAATTATTTAGGGAAAATCTATTTTAAAATCCAAGAAATAAGCATTCCAATTATTACAGAAATTGATTTAAACTCCAATGAACAAAATAGATGTCTAAGATTATGAAGAGTGATTTCTCTCCCATTTCAATAAAGGAAAAACCCCTAGTAACTGTCTTTTTCAATAATGAACATTTTGGAAAGAGGAACATCACACTGAGAAACTGTGCAAGGAATATCAAATTCTGTTTTCTGAATATGTCAAAAATCTCTATTTCCACATAGTTATTAAAATGTGAGCAAGCAGCAACTTTTATTTTGCTTGTATACTGTTTTAGTTTCTATTTCTGTGTAACAAATCACCCCAACCCATAAAAGCTTAAAAACGGTCATTTTAATGTGCTTACGGAATGGGGGAAGTGGGTTGAGAATTTAGCAAAGCTTACCAAGGAGTGGCTTTGCTTTATTCTACAATCTGCAGCCTCAGCTGGGAAGACTGGGAGACTGGAGGTAACTGGATGATTTAGATTTCTCTAGCATATAATCTTTAACATGCTTTGTAAATCTGAGCAAAACAGACCATGTGAATATAATTTTCTCATCTGCAAAATGAAGAAAATAATATTGTGTTTTTCCATAGTTGTACATAACATGTACATGTATGGAATGTGTGTGTACATACATATATATATATATGTGTGTACATTCATGATATCTCTTTCTCTACCTCAAGCCACATTTCCTAAAATAAAATGAATTTACCACCTTAATTTACATGGCAGGAAAATTCATTTTGCTTATTAACATGAATTCACCTACGTACAAAAATATTTTAAGTGTGTTACGGTGTCTCCAACATTAATAAACGTTGAGAGGTAAGTTATTTATGTATGTATGTATTTTTAAATGTTAATATAGCTTCCATTTAATTATTTTTGGCGTTTTAAATAATTTCCAGGAGTTGCAGGATTTAATGAGTCAGTGGATATCAAATTAGTCTTGTCTTTTGTTGAGATTGTGTTGAAAATTTGCAATCTTTTTGTTTTGTTTTGTTTTTTTGAGATGGAGTCTCACTCTGTCGCCCATGCTTGAGTTCAGTGGAGCGATCTCGGCTCACTGCAAGCTCCGCCTCCTGGTTTCACACCATTCTCCTGCCTCAGCCTCCGGAGTAGCTGGGACTACAGGCGCCCGCCACCGCGCCGGCCACCACACCCGGCTCATTTTTGTGTTTTTAGTAGAGACGGGGTTTCACCGTATTGGCCAGGCTGGTGTGGAACTCCTGACCTCGTGATTTGCCCGCCTCGGCCTCCCAAAGTGTTGGGAGTACAGGCGTGAGCCACTGCGACCAGCCGAAAATTGGCAATCTTACAACTCCTCTCTCTTACCAAATAAGTCATTTGAAGTAAGAACAATAACATAAGCAAAGGGATTATTTCATTTCTAACACTGTAGGGCACTTTAAGATAATGATTGAAAGTATTGGCTCTGGAGCAGAACATGGGTTCAGAAGTCAGCCTCCCAAATAAGTGGCTGAAAGATTGGATGCCTTCCTTAACCTGTCCACATCTTAGTCCCCACATCTGTAAAATGGGGATTATAACCATATTACATTACAGGTGTGAGAAATAGATGAACTAGTACATGTCAAGTCTAAGGACAGTAAAAGGCATGCTGGAAACACTCAGTAAATATTAGCTGTTATTATTGGCATCATTATTATTACTACAATATCATTTAAGAGGTGGAAAAATATTTTACAAGCTGAAATTTTATTTCATAGATGTATCATGTTGTTTACAATTAGAATGTATATGACTGTAGTGGTAATCCTTTCCTGTTCTTGTATTTCTTTACACTGTCGAACCACCCTTAAAATGGTTTTCATGGATTTTCTGACAATTTCTCTGACATAAGGTGAGGGAAGGGAAAGGAGTTAGATTCCAGATACTTCCCTTTTCAGTGCTTAATAAGTCAATTCTAATAAAAACATTTATTGATTACACACAACGTTCTAAACACAGTGATAGGTCTGGGAGATGTTACACTAAATAATAAAGACACTCTTCATTTTGTCAATATATTCTCACTTTTGTGGGAGAATAAGGTGTTTTAAAAGATAAGAATTCCATAAGGTTATATTCCATGACTAAAGAATCAGCATAATGTTCCAGGAATAGGAAGAAGGTAGGGATTAGCTTGCTCATTCTCCTCTTCAATCATGTCCACATGTTTGTACTTCTCTGGCCACTTATTTCTGTTTCCTGACCCTACGTTAAGTCATCATTATTTGCATTATTTGCTCCTCAAACTGTTCGAGTAACTCTTATCCTTTCTTTAACACTTGGCGGATTTGTCATCTTTCTTTGTAGAACTCTGACATCTATAAGCAGAGTTAAAGTTTCTTGTATTCTTAAGACAACTTTTTATGTGAGAATGAAAATGAAGTTATAAGTATTTGTAATTACAATTTAAAGAAATATATAGTGTAGAACACTTACTGAAACATTTTTGTTGTAATATCTTTGCTCCTAACACAGTAAATGTATAAGGAGCTTAAAAGATATTGTAATAACATCTGGTATATCATTTTTGAGTTGTACTGCGTTTTTAACCCATGACAAGTTATAGTCCCTATAGATGTATATTAATATTTTGAAGCATCAAAATGAAATACAGCTTTTCAGGCTTCCATTTTGGAGTTATTTGTGTGACCTACACCTAATGAGTAGCAATTCCTGACATGAATTTGTTATACTATCAAAAGCTGAAATATGTATGAATGTTGTAAGAATCGTAATGTAGAGTATTTCTTGTAATAGCTGTTATAAAACGACGTGATATGTGTTTGTTCAGTGGGTACACAGTCTCAGTTTGGGATGATAAAAATTTCTGGAGATGTACAACATAGTTGTACAACAATGTGAATACATTTAATACTACTGAACTGTACATTTAAAAATGTTAAAATTTTATATTATGCATTTCTTATCAAAATAAGAAAGTAAAAACAGTGCATTTGAGTCCTCAATAATATTTAAACACTGGAAAACTGTAGCACATGTGTATACATTTCTATAAATTTGTGTATATTCTTCATCAAGTTTTTAGTCAAAGGCCTGTATTCTTTCATTGTACGTTCAGTGATCAATACTTCTATATTACAAGCTCAAGTAGATGAGGCATTGTGAAGAGAACAGAAAAAATACCTATTGCTAAGGATGTTACTATAAGGAAACAAGCATACAAATATTGACATAAATGACAGAATAAAGTAATTGATATGATTTATGTATAAAAATTTGGGGAATCAGTGGAAGGAATTAATTATGATTTGTGGAAACTGGACAAGATCATGTTGCCGAAGTGGTATTTGAACATAGACGTAAATAATTAGTAGGATTTACTGGCTAATCAGTTTAGAATGGTATTTTAGAGAGAAGGAGTAGAACAAACAAAATCACAGAGTTAGGAAGGTAAAAAGTTAAAAGCATAAGATAAGGACAGCACATGCTGGGTGGAGCAATGTATTGAGGTATTAGACTAGAGAAGTTGGAGAGAAAGCCAAGTCATTGAAATAACTAGATAACATACTGGGTTTCCTGCAAGTGATAATGTTGAAGTATTGTGCCTAGAAGGCTGTGTTGAGCCATTATAACAGAGAATTGGTCTGACCACTTATATTGAACTTATTTTTGTGTTATTCATATATGAACATTATATATTATTAATAAAAAGGAAAGTAGGTTAAAATTTATTTTACCAGTTAGTAAAAAGGAAATTGTAACTGAAACCATTTATCTTTTTATTTATCTTGAAACAGATAGATAAAAATATTTATCCTGTTACTTCTAAGGAGGCAAGACTATCAATTTGAACATCTACTATATGCCAGTCATTGTTAGGCATTTTAAAAATCACATCATACATATTAAAACAGTTCTAGATTTGAGTTCAGTTGGGCTATTTGCTTAGCAGTCTAATCTGCATGCTCTAGTGAAGATATATGATAGGAAAATAGACTTTTAGATGGAATTTTTACGGGTTCTAGCAATGGATACTCACTTTCTGTTTTGAAAATAAAAACTATTCAGGTTAACCCACAGGACTTTATAAAATATTTAATCTTCTACCCAGAGTTATTTAATCCTAACAATACAAAACTATAAATCTTATTTTAGAGAGCCATATTCTTGTCATCATAAATGCTTTAAACTTTGAGTATTCTATTAAATATATGTGTGTATAAATATTTATAAGTTCTTCACTCACTCTTATCACAAATTCAAGAATTAAAATTTTCTGATAAAATGCTTGCATGTTTTATTCATTAACACCAAACCTATTTCCACCATGGATTTATATTATAAATTTGAATTATGTTTCTCTTTAAATATTTAGGAATAAACTTATAATAAAAGGTCATAGTTATTATTTCTCATAAAATGTTCAGTAAATTCAGAATATAAAATACCAAAAAGACCGTCTTCTTCTTTCTTCTTTAATGATATTTAGATGCTTAAAATTTTCCAATAAATGTTGAAATCACACATGCTTTATAAAACAACTGTAAGAGCCTTACTGCAGAGAGTGACTATAAAATATGAGGCATGATGAGGAAGTAAGGTAATGATCTTGCCCCTCGTGTCAAAAAAGGTTACCGATATTGAAATGTCTTTATTTCTGGTTAAAATGCAATTTTCTAGTAGAGCTTTCATAAAACCTAGTAACATTTACATAATCTCTCCAACTAAAATGTGAATTTCTCACTCAATCAAAATTACTTTCATACTAAAAGTACATATATTTTTAAACCTGCAGTTCTTCATATTGACTACCTCATATGTGAGAATTTGGCCAGCATAGAGGCTAGAAATATTGAGAGAGAAAAATTACCTTCTGCTCTAGAACAACAACAACAACAAAACAAAAAAATCTTCCTGCCATGAGATCTAGCAAACTGTAATAAACAACACTAGAAATAATGTAAATGAAATAGCTTATTGCGCCCTGGAATGTCTCTTTCCACATAATGCCAAGCCAGAGTTTTGAGGCCACAACAATTAAATTTGATTAGTTGGCAGGGAAGGCCAGAAATACCTCACTTTTGTACACAGGTGTGAAGCTGCTCACGATTTGTGTCAACATTTCAACAGTAGCTTTTACAAGACTCTGAATTTGATCCACTTTCTCATCATATCCAGGATAGGAAGAGAGAAACCATCTGTTGGATTACCAAGGTAGAAATCGCATTATAATGTGAAAAATGAGCCATAAGGTCTGAGTCAGTTGGACCATCACTGCAGGTCTGTCACACAGCAGAAAATAAACTCTGACAAATGCACACCATCCTCAGGATAGCAGTCAATCAAATTCAGCCCAAATATGCTCACTTTGAACATATGGACTTAATAAAATTACTAAGTTCTTCTTATGGTGATGCCTGAAATTGTCCATTGTGAAATTATCCAGTATTAGAGCATGAGTTGCTGTTCTTTGTAACTACAGTACAATGATGTCATCATGTGCTTGACATCAACATATTGTCAACCATGGAAATTGGGTCATTTAAGTCCTGCTTTGGGGAAAAATGTGTGCAATGATCATGCTCCCTAGTTCATTAGATCTACAAACTGATGTCTAAATTAAATAATCAGTATAACAAGTAAAATATACATAATTTTGTGGTACAGCATAAGCTAAACATAGGTATGGAGTCCAGTGAGCTCTGAAAGAGTGTCATGAATACAAAAATGAAAGACTGATTCAGACCCTTCCCTTTCTTTTCTCCTCAACACACATCTCTGTTCCAGCTCCCTGTGCTCATGAAAATGCGGAACCATCATCTGAAACATTTCTATGCCATTCGAGTCTTAACTATTCTTCTAGACTCACCTCATCAACCACAAATGAAGCCTTAGGTATCTCAGCTGTACTTATTTCTAACGTTCCCAACTTTGAACACATACAGTTGTTTCTTAGTGCCCAGGGGGAATTAGTTCCAGGACCCCCATGGATACCAAAATCAGCAGATTATCAAGTCCCTTATATAAAATGGTGCAGTAGTTGCATATAACCTACCCACATCCTGCCATGTAGATTCTATCTCTGGATTCCTTATAATACACAATGCAATGTAAATGCTATGTAAGTAATTATTATATTGTTTTGTTTAGGGAACCATGACAAGAAAAAAAGTCTGTACACGTTCAGTACAGACACAACCATCCATTTCTTTGTCTCCCAAGTATTTTCCATCCATATTTGGTTCACTCCATGAATGCAAACCCCAAAGAAATAAATGGAGGGCCGATTGTATATCTTTTCTTTGTCGTAGAAAGTAACTGCTTATAGTCACTGTTTGAAGTTACTGTCTATGATATGCATTTCTGTATTTGATCATAACCTATATATTCTGATCAGCTTACACACTACAACTTTTGATAACATTTTGTCTTCTGTCTCCCTCAGGGATCAGTGCCTGTCCTATGTACTATCCGAGTATTATATTGCCACTATTTATTTTTCTGATAGCACTTTGTACACTGCATTTTACTGCGAGTTCCCTGAAGGAATGCACATTGTATTTCTCTTCAGTGTATCCCCAGCATCTAGCAGAGTATCTAGAACAGATTTCTGCTCCATTAATGTTTGTTGAATGAATAACAACTCATTTTCTAAACTCTAGCAGCTTTTAAGACAAGCAAGGACAAAAGTGTGTCAAATAAATAACAAATCTGGACTTTGAATAAAGAATTTTTCATGAAGAGAGACATTATTCAAAATGATCATTTACATAGGGGGAGAGCTACTATGACAGTAAGGTGAGGGTTGTTTTGTGAAAGGAAGAAAAGGTGGAGAAAGGGCTTTTATGCTCTGACCGTAAGGACCATGAGATCTGTGAGTGCTCCAAAGGTCAGGCAGAAAAACGGGTTTCTTTTCTCAAAAGGAATAAACCAGGCAAGAAACAGTCAGGGTGACGAAATGAGATGGGCAATGTTATGATCTGACAGTTAACACTTTCTCCTGAGGTTAGAGGATTTGGGAGGAGTTGTTAAGAAGGGCTTGTTCTGAGTTATGATACTTGCTTTTTCCAAATGCCTGGTCAAAGTCCAAGGGCCTAAGGGGAGAAGAAAAACTCATGGAAGTTTGGCCAAGCCAAGTTAGTAGGTATTATTTTGTACGAATTGGTCACTAGGTACAAACAATTCAGTGAATCATTTATAAGGCAAAGAGTGGGAGTTTGGAGAGTGTGTGTGTCTGATTTCACTATATTTAAGAAAGGGCAGCATCCGTGTGTCCTAATTCAGGAGAAGGGTAGTTCTTTGCAGTGAGCATTTCCTAGAACGGGTGTCCCCAACCCTCAGGCCACAGACAGGTATCCTTCCATGGCCTGTTAGGAACAAGGGCTCAGAGCAGGAGGTGAGCAGCGGATGAGCAAGTGAAGCTTCCTCTGTATTTACAGCCACTCTCCATCACTTGCATTACCAGCTGAGCTCCAGTGGCATTAGATTCTCATAGGAGTGCAAACCCTATCGTGAACCATGCATGTGAGGGATCTAGGTTGTGCACTCTTATGAAAGTCTAATGCCTGATGATCTGTCACTGTCTCCCATCACCCCCAGATGGGACTACCTAGCTTCAGGAAAACAAGCTCAGCATTCCCACTTGTTCTGTATCATGGTGAGTTGTATAAGTATTTCATTCTACATTACGGTGCACTAACAATAGAAATAAAATGCACAATAAATGTAATGCACTCGAATCATCCTGAAACCATCACCCCCACTCCCAGCCCCACTGCCCTGGTTTATGGAAAAATTGTCTTCCATGAAACTAGTCCCTGGTGCCGAAAAGGTTGGGGACTGCTAGAACACAACAAAGTGGGGTGATTCCTTAACTGTTGCTGCATTCCAGAACATTCAGGCAAAGTTTAATATTGTCAATATAAGTGAATATTTGGCCCCAAGTCTTGCCATTTGGCAGGCACTGTGACCATTTCTGAAAATAACAGTTCTCTAACTGGTCAGAAATCTAAAGGATAGCCTCAATTTCATTAATCTTATAATGGGGACACAACTGTTCAAGTAGAAGGAAAAGCAAGTGTGAAAATCTTGAGGAAAGAAATAGCAATGAATCGCCTGGGAATGAAATGAATTCTAGTCACATAGAAAGTATATTTTTTGAAAGTATAAAAAATTATATAATCTCTGGATGAAGAAGCTATTTTAAAGATGAAATTGGAAACCAACTGAAAAAAGTATTAATTTGGCTTTATGAAAAATAGAAACTTCTAGAAATCAAAGAATATTTGTAGACTCAGTCTTTGCTCTTCTTTGCCTTGCTTTGTGTTCCAGGAGACTGCTTCTGTCGATGACAGCACTGGGTTTCCACCCCATTCTGGCTTCTGGATTATATGGGCTAAGAGGAGGCACCAGCAGGTGAGCAGAAGGTTCCTTTCCGTGGCTCCAGTGCTTGCTGGACTCTGGTAACATCTTTCCCTCTTGTCTCTCTAGGCTTAGGGATGGTAACAGCTCCCTGCTGTTGATAATTCTTGGGTGTTTCATTATCCATTGCTTTGTCTCTTAACCCTTCTTATAGTTCTGTAAACTTATTAAACTCTTGTAAATGAAACCTTTGGGTTTGCCATCTGTTTTCTGCAGTGATCCAGACTGAAACATCATAATCAAAACAGCAAGTGACAAAATTGGAAAGAAAATGCAACTTGTATTACAGAAGAGTTTAAATCTATTTTATAGGTGCTATGTTGAATTTTATAGAGGAGTTCTTTACAACTGTTATAAAAATAAAAGATGAATATCTAAACAAAAATTAAAACATGATCAGAATATTTTTTAAATTAACATTACTAGATAACTAAAATGTCCAAATGCCTGAAGCATAGTAGAATTTAATTTTATGTGAATTGGTATATTACCTGAATTTGCTACCAAAATTATTCTACTTATAAGAAAAATGAACAAATGTAATACAGTAAGTAAGCCTCATGCAAATATACTTTACACATTTGTAGTAAGATTAAATTCTGCAGCGCAGAGGTCAGTGATCTGTCCACCTTGGGCAACAAGCAGTTTGAATAGAATTGTTAAAGAGGAAGACGTTTTACAGTGGCTTGAGGAGTAAACAAAAGGCACGAGAGACAGCCAGTGTACACCGTCCTTTTAACCCTCTGCAAAGGCTGCCTCGAAAAACTCACTCCTTATAGAGTCAGTCATTTTCTTCTTGGTGAATATACAGCACCTTGCATATAATTTTAATAAGCTTATTTTTTACTGCTTCTCTATTGTGAAGTCCTTGAGGACATTTTTAATAATGTCTGGAACAAAATATATATTTACCAAATGGTTCTCGAATGAATAAGCAAATAATATGGACAGTAAAACAGAGGGAAGGAATGTGAGACTGTCCTCTCTGGGATTCCAGTGGCACTTTAAGTAGTAATGGATTCTGGAAGAGATCTGGAGCCTATTGCATACGAGCTGGAAATTCAGAATCAGAGTCACAGAGTAAGGACTAGTAAGGAAACAGGCTTATGAACTATATTTAAAGTAGTAAATTTATCATTATCTGAGTTACATCTTAAATTTATTCACATCATTGAACTTCTTTTATGTTTTCTTGGGTAATCAAAGTCTTATCAAAAAACAAGCACAAAAAAAAACAGGGTAAGGTATATGTATGGGTATATTCTTGAAAATTGTGCACCTAACTGTGAAAATGTGTGTACCTGTGAAAATGTGTGCAAGTGTTGTGAGTGTGTAAGAAAGACAGCGAGTGGGAGAGAACTCCAGGGTTCAGTCAGGGTAGCAGAGAACAGGAAGTGCTGTGGAATGTTGGGATAAGAGATTTATAATAGGAATTGGACTTACACAGTTGTCAAAGGAGCTGGGAAAGTGAATGGTCAGAATGGGTAACTGGAGGATTAGAGAAAAATCATAGCTTGCCAAAAAACCGAAGAGCCAAGTCCAACTGCCTATGTGGAACTGTGAAGGGGAAGCTCACAGAGAGACCCACGTGCAGCTGTTGCCCCTGTGTAACCAGTGCTTTGGTGGGTCCATAGTCAAGTGTATGGTGGTGGACCTGACTACTGGATAACAGGATGATGAGTTAGACAAAAAACAGAGAAAGAGAAGCTGTAACCCTTCATGAACCTCCATGTCTGACAGTCACTACAAGACCTTCCGAGAATGGTGTCGGCTGCTTCACTTCTTTCCTTTCTTTCAACCAACTTACACTTGGACCCAGAGGAGGACCAGCATTCATGGAAATGCAATTCTCATCTTGTCCAAACTGACTATAGAGAAACCTGGCACAGTGTGTATATAAAGTTGCCCAACATCTAGCACAATCGGTAACAACCATTATGATTGTCTTTATGAAGGAGGGTATTGTCAAGTGAAAGAAGATTTTTTAAACTATATTGAAATATTTTACATGATGAAGTAAGCACTCTCTCTCTCTCTCTTTTTTTTTTTTTTTTTTGAGACAGAGCCCTTCGTTGCCTAGGCTGGAGTGCAGTGGCCTGATCTCGGCTCACTGTAACCTCTGCCTCCCAGGTTCAAGTGATTCTCATGCCTCAGCCTCCCAAGCAGCTGGGATTACAGGTACGTGACAACACTCACTGCTAATTTTTGTGTTTTTAATAGAGACAAGGTTTCACCATGTTGCCCACGTTGGTCTCGAGCTCCTGACCTCAAATGATCTACCTGCCTCGACCTCCCAAAGTGCTGGGATTACGAATGTGAGTAACCATGCCTGGCCAGCACACACTTTTTCACTGATTTCCAACCCTGGTTACAGTCAACTAATTTTACGTTTCCTTTAAGATAAATTACTTTTGCATATCCAAGAATTTTATGCAGGAAGATTTACATTTTAAGCACTGTTTGGTGTCTGGTTTCTTTTGATCAGCATAATCATTTTAAGATTTATCCAAGTTACATTTTGCAGCTCTTTTTTTTTTTTATTGTGAGTAGTAATATATGTATGGATATTGACTCAGGCATATAACTCAACTTGTTTGTTGATTCAACTACTATAAGTCAAGTGTCCATTAATATTCCTATAAAATTCTTTGTGTGGGCATATACTTTCATTTTCTTGGTTAAATACTTATGGATGGGATTGCTGGGTTGCCTGGCTTTTAAGAAACTGGAAACAATTTTCCAAAGAGGTTATATCATTTTGCACTAGCAATATTGAAGATATCCAATTGCTTGATATCTTCCCCAACATTTGGTACTATAAGGATTTTTTTAAATTTTAATTTTAGACTTTCTAGTGTGTGGCAGGTGGTATCTCATGGTAGTGAAATTTGCATTTCCTTGATGTCTAATAATGAATGTCTTTTTAATTTTTATGTTTTTTGGCTATTCATTGTCTTCTCCTGTGAAGTGTTTTCCTTGTCCATTTAAAAGTTTTGCTTCTCGTTTTCCTTATTATTGAATTGTAAGAGTACTTACATAACCTCTATATAATTTCTTTGTCCAGTTATGGAGTTTGAGTATTTTCAACTGTCTATGGCTTGGCTTTTTATTTAATTGGCGGAGTATTCTAAAGAACAAAAAATTTGACAAATTACAATTTAGCAATTTGTGATGGTTTATACTTTTGTATTCTAATAAAAAATTATTGTAATTCCAAAGTGGTATTCTAGTATATTCTTCAAGAAGTTTTACAGTTTCCATTTTTACATTTAGATGCATAATTCATTTCAAGTTAATTTGTGTACGTGGTGTGAGCTAAGGGCTGAAACTTGTTATGTTTACATTGGAGATCCAGTTGTTCCAGTACCATTTCTTGGATAAACTATTCTTTCCCTGTTGAATATCTTTGTATATCTGTGAAGTATGCATTGAGTATATTTATAAGTATATTTCTAAGTTGTCTATTCTTTCCACTGCACCAATATCTCTACTTATATATTACTATACTGTCATGACTACTATAGCCATATAGTAATTCATGAAATGAGGTACTCCAAATCCTCCAAGCTTGTTATTTTTCAGAATTGTTTCAGTTATTCTAGGTCCTTTTAATTTTCTATATAAATTCCATGAATGTCAGTTCTTCTATTCTAAGGTTACTATTTTCTCCTTCCTGAATTTAGTCTTTGGAAGTAAATCACTAAGAGTAGCAAATCCTCAAAGGGCTTCAGGGATTAGGTTTCAACACTCAGGGGAAGATTTCTTGTTTGGAATTTGGTAGAAAAGGTCTGCATGCCTCCCTCATTTTTTTAAATCAATTGTTTATTTATATCATCATAGATTCATGTGTATTTATTTTATACTTTAGTTGTTCATGCTTAATACAATCCTTAATGTGGTTGGGTTCATGTTTATAGACTACCTTTTTGCTATTTATTTTTTCTCAGTCCCACATGTTGTTCCCTATTTCCTCTTTTCTGGTTTTCTTTTGATTTGAATATATTTTATGATTCCATTTTATCACCAATATTTGCTTATTAGCTGAACATGTTTGTCTTATTTTATGTTGTTACTGTAGTGATAGTGATACATTTATACAAATATATAGATTGATATATGTCTAGTAAAATGCATCTTTAACTTATTACAATCTACATTGAAATTATGTTATACCATTTCATCTACAATTTAAGCACCTTACAACAGAATATTTTTATTTACCTCCTGTATATTGTACTAATGACATATATTTTCTTATAAACCTCAAAATATTATTGATCTTTATAAAACTATGGCTCACTTTTCTTTCAAATATTTATTTAAAAAACTAAAATATATTTTAAAGGTTGTTTTTAAGAAAGTCATGATATTCACCACATATTAACTATTCCTGACATTCTTCATTCCTTTCCATAGATCCTAGTTTCTCTTTTTTTCTACAACCTCAGAGTCCCTTTAGCATTTCTTATAGTGCACAGCTGTTGCTAATTAATTACCTCATTTTGTTTGTCTGAAAATGTTTTTATTTCACTTTCAGTTTTGAAGGATATTTTGCTGGATATAGAATATCAAATCGACAGGATTTCTCCCCAACTTTTGCACTTTAAAGATGTCATTATACTGTAACCTGGTTTACATTGTTTCAAGAAGGAGTCTACATTCTTTCTAATCTAATCTCCTGTCATGGATGTTTTATCCCTAGATGTTTTTCAGATGTTCTCTTCAACCCTGATTTCATTAATTTGATTTTTATGTTTCTTGTTGTGTCGTTCTTTCTGTTTATACCTCTTGGGTTTCATTGGACTGCTTGGATCTGTTGGTTTATAATTTTCATGAAATTCAGAAATATTTGGCCATTATTTCTTTAAATTTTTTCCTCTCCAACTCCTGAAATCCAATTTCCTATGTGTTAGATGTTAGATCTTTTGAAGTTGTAACACAGGTAATTGAGGCTGTCATGTCCTTTTTAAATCTTTCAATGCTGAGCTTCATTTTGTAGGCTTTTTTTAAATTGACAAATTACAGTTGTATATATTTATGGGGTACGATGTGATGTTTTGATATATGTACACAATGCAGCATGATTAAATCAAGCTAATTAAGATATCTATCACTTACCTATATATTTTAGACATTGACATTTATGAGATATTAGAAATTTATTTTTAGTTTTGAAATATTTAATGCATTGTGATTTACTATAGTGACCCTCTTATGTAAAAATCCTAAGAACATATTCCTCCTATCTCTCTGAAACTTTGTACCCTTTGATCAATACTGCATGACCTCACTTATATGTGGAATCAAAGTGCTTCTTTTTGAATAGTTTCTTGCTATTTCTTGAAGTTCACTACCTTTTCTTCTGAATTGTTGTTATGCTTTTCCAGCTAATGTTTAACTCAAATACTGAGCTTTTATCTCTAGAAGTTCTACTTTGGCATTTTGCATGTCTTTTATCTCATTTTTTGTTACACTCATGTTTTCCTTTAAATCTTGAGCATCTTTATAGTAGTGTCTTATTTTATTGCTAATTATGCTGTCACTTTTTAGTCTGTTTCAATAAACTTCATATTTGTACTTGTCGCAGTTTACATTTGCCTGCCTTTCAGATGCCTAGTAATTTTTCATTTGATGGTAGACATTCTGATTATTATGTTGTTGAGTTATTATATTTTGTTGTGTTTCTTGAACCATGTTCAAGCTTTTGATATTAGGCAATTACAATACTTGCTAATCATTTTCAAATTTTAATAAATTATTTTTTAGATTCGTAAGGACAAGTATAGAGTAGCTTTCACCCTAGGTCTATTGTAACCCTGCTTCCTCCAAGACATCACCATTCTTGGATTCCTAAGGAATGTCCAAAGTATTCAATGTATTCTCTTAACTCTGGTTGATGGGTACTCAAATATCTCTCAGCTCTGTGAGCTCTAGAACTTGTTCAGACAACAGTTTCCTCTGAGGTTTCACTCACTATATATGTCTTAGGATTTGGCAACAGACTCAAAATAAACCCAATGCATATTTCTGGTGCTCATCTTCTACACAGAGAGATTCACCCTATATATGTGATTCTTAACACTTAGCAAATATTCAAAGATTACCTATGCAAATTTTTGCAGCTTTATTTCTGTGTATTTTTCTCTTCTCCTGAATACTGCATCACAATTCTAGTAACCTCAACCTCCCATATAGTTCATCTCTATCTTTTCAACTTATGAATGGCTTATTGTTCAGCAGCAGACTCAAGAGGATCTCTATTCAGATCTCTGGAACATTTTCTTTAAGGAGGCTTCTCTTCTTTTGTGCTCTGCTCCACCAATTCTAGCTGCCTTAGCTTTCCTAAACTCTTAAATTAAGCAAGACCTGTTTGCATTTCCTGTTTCCTCCCTTCTTTCATTACTGATGAAAACATGCTTCCACAAAGAAACTTAGGGTATTCGTAGGAAACATCTGTTTTTTGTGTGTTTTTTTTGTTTTTTTTTTTTTGTCTTAAGGATCACAGTGCTGTGCTGTGTGTTCACTGGAAACTAAAGGCAGACTAAATAATCAGAAAAAATAGTATAACTTCCAACTATTTAAGGGAAAAATTATAAAAACAAAATTTTCTCAACAAAAACTGAAGAATTGAGAAATTTTTAAGTGGTTTAAATTAAAAAAGTGTTATGTTAAAACACAACTATGTAGTAAATACTGAAAGTTCTAATTAAAATGCAGAAATAAATATGTAGATGATAAAAAATCTGATCATATTCAGGTAAGACCATAGTACCATAAAGATACAAAGTATTTAAAATGAAATAGACTTGAAAACAAACAAATAAAAAAGTGTTATTTACAATCAAGAGGGAAAACTTTCAATGAGAAAATGTAGTTCATCAGGAATACACAATGATTCTGAATTTGAATGTACTTTAATATATCCTAAAAATACACAAAGCAAAATTTGGCACATCTCCAAGTAGAGATAAACAAGTCAACAACAGTAGACTTTTTGATACACCACTTTCTGCAGTGATAGAGTTAGTGAACAAAAAAAAAAATAGTAAGTATGTAGAAGATTGGAGCAACACAACTTATAAATATCACCTAAGGAATAGATATAGAACATTGCATCAAACCATTGTAGGGAATATTTCATTTTTAACAACACATAGACCACTTTAATATACTGAGTCTAAAAAATACTGACACATATTGCAAAAGATTGAAATAATTTGTGGTTTCTGAGCACAATGCAACTATGCCAAAAGTCAGTTACAAAGATATATATCTTTGGAAATATATTAAAGATATATTTTCAAATAGCTCATTGGTCAAAATAGAAATGTTAAAAGAAAATATTTGGAATTGAACACATATGAGAATACTACATATTATACATTTTTACATGCAGCCTAATCGGTAGTTTTTTGTCAGTAGTCTGTAAGTGTATTTTTTTTTTTCTGATCTAAACTTGCAACTGAGAAGTCCAATGCAAGTATGACAGTTATCTCTATGTAAGTAACCTGTTGCTTTCTATTTAGAAGCCTTTAAGATAATCTGTTTATACTTAAAGATAAAAAAATCAGAATATGCATCAAGATGCAAGATGTAAAAGTTTAGGTCTGTCTTTTTCTTTAAATTCTGTTCAACATTGATCAGCCTCTTGTATTTGACAAATCAAGTCATCCTTCAAGTTGAAGAAGTTTTCTTCATTTTACCCCCTTTATTAGTTCTTTCTTCATTTTTTCTTTTTATTCTCTTAAGTGTTTCAAACTTTATACATGTATTCATAATTTCTCTCCATGACTGGTATTTTCACTCACGATTTACACTTTTTGATGTTCTTTACTCTGACAGGACACTATTCGACTTTACAGATTCTTGCAATTAGCTCTCAGCAAGTACATTCCTTTTTATTTCCTTTCTTGAATTTTCAAAATGTGAAATCTAATTTTTAGTTCCAGAATTTTTTTATTCCTCAAACTGCATTACTTTGAGTTTTGTCCTCATCAATCTATTAAAATTTCTTTTCATGTTCTTCAACCTCAGTGAGAGCGATCCATTTGAATAGCGCTGCTTGGTGTATTAATTCGTAGGGAGGCTCTATGGCAGTGGGGGATTGTTAAAGATAAAATATCTGGTTTATCTTTAAATTTAAATTTTATAGTCTCTAGATGCTGTGCTTTTATGCTGGAGTACATTTATCAGGGTGAGGGTTTCGTAGGTGTCTCTCATCTCTAGTTAATAAAGATATGAATGGGATATCGTAATTCCTCTCTAAACACAATGAATGATGACAGTGCAGTTCTCACAAAATACCACTATTGAGCTGCAACTAGAACACCGTGTGGGTGTGTTTGTGCGTGTGTGTGTGTATGTACTTTGTATTTATAAATGCATATTATTTGTATTTCTAATATTTATTTAGTGTAAGTACTGTCTTATTTTTATTAGATTCTCATTTTTATTAGACATAAACTTGTATATATATAAGGTGCACAACATGGTGATTTGCTATACATACATATTGTGAAATAATTACAGCAATCAAGTTAACACATCTACCAACCCATGTGATTTGTGTGTGTGTGTGTGGCTGGAATACTTAAGATTTACTCATGTTACGAACTATGTTCACTATGGTATACACTAAATTATCAGACTTACTCATCTTACAATCGAAAGTTTGTACCCTTCATCAACATTTCCCCATTTCCCCAATCCCCCAGGCCCTGGAAACCACCATTGTACTCTCTGGTTCTATGAGTTTAACTATTTTAGATTTCACATATAAGTGAGATTATACAGTATTTGTCTGTCTGTATCTGGCTTATTTTACTTAGTGTGATAATCATAATGATGCAAATGGCAGGACTCCCTTCTTTTTATGGCTGAATATTATTTTATTGTGTATGTACATATATATAATCACAGTTTTTAATATATATTCTCTGTCAAAACACACAGGTTGTTGCCGTATTTTGGCTATTTTGAATAGTGCTGAAATAACCATGTGAGTGCAAATATATCTTCAAAATACTGATTTCATTTCCTCTGGATACAAAAGTAGAAGTGGAATTGCTGTGTCGTATGTTAGTTCTATTTTTCAGTTTTTAGGGAATGTCTGTACTATTTTCCATAATGCTTGTACCAACTTAAATTTCCATCAATATGTCTTCCCTTTTCTTCACACCCATACCAACACCTGTCTCTTTTTTGTCATTGATAATGGTCATCCTAACATGTGTGAGGTGATAACGTCATTGCAGTTTTCATTTGCATTTCACACATAATTAACGTTGTGTAACATTTTTTCATATGCTTGTTGGCAATTAGTCTTCTTTGGATAAATATCTACTCAGGTCCTTTGCCCATTTTTAAATTGGGTCTTTTGTTTTTTCTGTTAATGAGTTGTAGGCATTTTCTAAGTATTTTGGATATTAACCCCTTATTAGATAGATGGTTTGCAAGTATTTCTCTCATTCTGTGGGTATCCTTTTCACTCTGTTGATTCTTTCTTTTGCTATACAGAAGCTTTTTGGTTTGATGTAGTTCAACTTGTTTAGTTTTGCTTCTGTTACCTGTTCTTTTGGTGTCATTTTCAGTAAATCATCACCAAGGTCAATATCAAGTAACTTTCCACTGTTTTCATGTAGGACTTTTATGGTTTCAGGTCTAACAATTTAGGTCTTGAATTTATTTTGATTGAAGTTTTGTATAGTGTCAAATACGGGTTCAATTTCACTTTTTTGCCTTTGGATATCTAGCTTTCCCAACACCATTTATTGAAAAGGTTATATATTACCCACTGTGTATTCTTGGCACATTTGTAAAAGATTAGTTGACCATATGTGTGTGAGTTTATTTCTGGGTTCTCTGTTCTGTTCCATTGGTCTTTGTGTCTTGTTTATTATCCTAGATGGCATGATATTTCATGTAGAAAACCCTAAATATGCAATCCCTAAATGACCAGAACTAATACACAAATTTAGCAGAGTTGCCTGATACAAAATCAATGTTAAAATCAGTTATAAGTCTATATATTAACAATTAACTATCCAAAAAAGAAATTAAGAAAATAATATCCATGAAAACAGTATCAAAAAAATAAAACACTTGGAAATAAATTTAACTAAGGTGGTGGAAGATATGTACACTGAACACTATAAGTAATTGATTAAAGAAATTGAAGAACACATAAATAAGAGAAACATATACCATGCTCTTGGATTGGAAGAATAAATATTGTTAAAATACCTATATTACCTACAGTGATCTACAAATTCAAGACAATCCCTGTCAAAATTTCAGTAGCATATTTTTTCCACAGAAATAAAATAAACAATCTTAAAATTAGTGGGCAACCACAAAAGACCCCAAATAGAGCAATTTTGAGAAAGAAGAGCAAAGCTGGAAGCATCACACATCTTGATTCCAAACTATGTTACAAAGCTAGAGTAATCAAAACCATAGGTACTGTCATAAGTGCTGTCTTACTCTTAAATCCCTGATTTTATTAGCTGGTGTTGCTGAGTGGGACTTGGTTAACTGTTTTAAATTTTTGTAAAAATGTTTTTTCTCTCAGTCTTTTTTAACAGCTTTATTGAGATATAATTTACAAACCATAAAATCTACCAGTTTAAAGTATATAATTCTGTGTTTAGTATATTCACAGAAATTTGCAACCATCACTACTATCTAATTTTAGAATATACTTACAAATCCAGGAAGAAATTTGTCGATCAAAAATAAAAACAGAGAGGCAGGCCCTCTCTTGGGGAATAGTAGGGAATTGCAATTTGAGATATGGAAGCTATGATGGATTATAGATACATCTGAGGAGGTTGGGGTAAAGAAGAGTATTTAAAGACAAAAGCAAGAAGCACATATAAGTTGTCTTGAAACAAAGAGAACATTGGCTGTGGGGGCTTATTGCAGGAATTGACATCAGTTCATTAGTGGAAACTGTGTCAGATAAATGTTCTTGGGCAAGGGGCTAGCTGTTCTTGTGTTGCTAGCTATTCTTCTCCCAATTTTTAATCAAGTTATTCATGTAACAAATTTTTGTGTTTTAGAAGTTTTGGATTTGCATATTTTGGGGGATAGCCAAATACTATTAGGCAAGATATCAGATGTGTCTTTCACAATCGTTTTATCCAAGTCAGGTGGCTTGTCTTCTCATTCTTTTCCTCTCCTTCATTTCTGAAGAATAATTTTGCTGGAAATTGCATTTTAGACTGTTGAGTTTTTTTAGTCAGCATTTTAAATACTTCAATCTCATTAAATTCTTGCTTGTATGGTGTTACCATACAAGCTTCTTGTTTGATGTAATTCTTACCTTTGTCCTTCTGTAGATAAGGTGTTTTTTTTTAATTGACTTCTTTTAAGGTTTTCTTTTTGTTTTTGATTTTCTGTAGTTTGAATAAGATGTGATATGCCCAGGTATAGATTGTTTTTGGTGTCCATGCTCCTTTGTGCTCTGATTTTCTTGGATATGTGGTTTGGAGTCTGTTATTAGTTTTGGAAAATTCCTAGTTATTTTTACTTCAAATATTTCTTCTGCTCTATTGTCTCTTGTCCTTCTGTTATTCCAACTACAGTATCTTATACCTTTTGATATTTCCTGACAGTTACTGGACATTCTGGTCTCTTTTTCTAATTCCTTTTTGTCTTTGCATTTCAGTTTGAGAAGTTTCTATTGACTTATCTTCAATCTCAATTATTTTCTCATCGAGGTCCAGTCTACAGATGTTCCCGTCAAAGGCATTCTTCATTTCTATTACAGTGTTTTCATTCACAGCATTTTATTTTCAGTCCCTTTTAGAGTTTCCATCTTTCTGTGTACACTATCCATCTGTTCTTAAAAGTTATCTCCTTTTTCTATAAGACACATTAATCGTAATTTAAATTCCCTTTAAGATAATTCTGAAATTGGCTTCATAATTGACGTTAGCTCTCATGCTAGCCTTGTTTCTTTCTTTTTTTTTTTTTTTTTTTTTTGAGGCGGAGTCTTGCTCTGTCGCCCGGACTGGAGTGCAGTGGCCGGATCTCAGCTCACTGCAAGCTCCGCCTCCCGGGTTTACGCCATTCTCCTGCCTTAGCCTCCCGAGTAGCTGAGACTACAGGCGCCTGCCACCTCGCCCTGCTAGTTTTTATATTTTTAGTAGAGACGGGGTTTCACCGTGTTAGCCAGGATGGTCTCGATCTCCTGACCTCGTGATCCACCCGTCTCGGCCTCCCAAAGTGCGGGGATTACAGGCTTGAGCCACCGCGCCCTGCCGCCTTGTTTCTTTAGCATGTGTTTGTGTTGCTTTTAGCATGCCTTGTAATTTGATTTAAAGCTTGACATGATGTATTAGGCAATAGAAGGTGAGACAATAAAACTGTGGTGTGAGGTTTCATTTGGTCTGTATTCCATGCTTGTTGTAGGTGTAGGTAGCAGACGTTTCAATTTACTCTGATATCCTAGTTTTTCTCTCTCCTGTTGTCTTTGGGTTCATTAGGAACTTCTTGCTAGAGTCTGTGCCTTGCAGCTCTTTCATTTGTACTCCACTGTTATTTTACTGGAGAACTGTTTAACTGGTGCTAAGGTGAGGAGGAGAAGAAGTTTTGTATAACTCTATGATTAAATCTCAGTCTTTTAGTGGGCTTGTGTACTGAGGGGCTGACCTTTACAAGTTATTTTGTTTTATTTTATCTTTTTTTTGAGATGGAGTCTTACTCTGTCACCCAGGCTGGAGTGCAGTGGCGCGATCTTGGATTACTGCAATCTCCGCCTCCCAGGTAGCTGGGACTACAGGTGCCCGCCACCACGCCCGGCTAATTTTTTTTCAGTAGATATGGGGTTTCACTGTGTTAGCCAGCATGGTCTCGATCTCCTGACCTGATCCACCCGCCTCGTCCCCCCAAAGTGCTGGGATTGCAGGTGTGAGCCACCGTGCCCGGCCACAAGTTCTTCTTAATTCTTTTCCACCTTTTTAGGAAAAATAGAAGGGCTAGAAATGCTAGATTTATATAATTTCCCTAATCCCAGATTAGATAAGACTCTGTAATATCTTTTCCCCTGTAGAATAAGCCTTTCTAAAGGAGAATTCTTGAGCATACTTCCAAGTGTTTACTTTTTTCCTTCTTCAGTCAGTAACATGACAGTTTTTCCTTGGCTCTTGCAGTGAGAACCTGGTAGGGTTCCTGGAGGCAAACCCCATAAATATGGTGGTCCTCAAAATATTGGGTCCTCAGTAATTTCTCATTCTCATAAGATTCTACATTTACTCTTCAGCAATTCATCAAAATTACCATTGAGGTGTTTCTCTGGTTTATGGTTCCAGTATCTTCTGCTCTAAGCTGATCTTGGCTGTGATTCTCTGTTACTCTACTGTCTCTTCAGATTTCCAGTTGGCAATTTGCACAGTGATCTCAATTCTCTAAAAGATTTCAGATATATATACATATATATGCCACTGTCCTCCTGTTAAAAAATCTAAATCTAATTGATATTAACAAAAACCTAATGATACATTTGCCTCCTAAAATTTAGCAATATACCTATCTTAAATACTTGAACATTTTTTAAAGAATGACTAAATGTAATTTTTAAATTAGTGCTGCATTTTCTCCTATAGTAAATGAATATGTATTCTCGGACTTTACAATGACTTTTTATTACGTATTACCAAAATTAATCTATATTACTGGTATAATTTATCATATTTAACACATACAAACCCATGACAAAAACTATTGCTATAAATATCTCTTAATATGTAAATGAGAATTCTACTGATTCAAGCCTTATCAGGTAATTGCTTAGTTGCTTTTAAAGTGTAATTTATTGATCAGCAGTTTGTAAAGATGGAAAGATCTTAGCTTGGTTTGCCTCTGTAGGGTATTCCATTGGCTGGACTTCGGAAATACAATTTCTCTTTTTATAGAAGTGTCAGCCATGCAATATCATATGCCATTAAATTCTTCTCTGTGAAGTTGCATGCATTATATTGCAGATTCTTTGGTTTTCTTTTTCAACACTTATCGAGATGTTACGCTTACATTTTAAAAGTAAACAATCAAATTTAAAACCAGCAGATGGTGGAAAGTTAAAAGTTATTGATTCATATAGTTGTACCTTAGAGATTGGAGCAATTATAAGATAATTAGTTCTGTTGCTTTTTCTCTTCTTTTTTTCTTTTCTTTCTTTCTTCTTCTTCTTATTTTTTTCCAAGATGGAGTCTTGCACTGTTGCCCAGGCTGGAATGCAGTGGTACGATCTCAGCTCACTGCAGCCTCTGCCTCCTGGCTTCAAGTAATCCTCCTGCCTCAGCTTCCCAAGTAGCTGGGATCACAGGTGCCTACCACCGTGCGTGGCTAATTTTTGTATTTTTAGTAGAGACGGGTTTTCACCTTGTTGGCCAGGCTGTTCTTAAACTCCTGACCTGAAGTATCTGCCTGCCTCAGCCTCCCAAAATGCTGGGATGACAGGTGTGAGCCACTGTACCTGGCCTGCTTTCTCTCTTCTAACATGTTTAAAATGTGTGAGCATGTAGAATTTGGGAACGTGTTAGGAGGACTAGAGAAAGCAAGATATTTTGAATATCCCACATGCAAATAAATAAATAAATAAATAAATAAAATAAAGAAGTAAGACAAAGAAAAGGCAACCAAACTACTTCATAAAAATGATTGAGGAAATTACAAATATGGTTTCACAGGCTAGTCATACAGATTGAATGAGAAGTAAACTTATTTTCACAATCAGTATTATTTAATAAAGGAAAGGAAAGTAATTCTTGCCACATAAAAGAGTAAGAATTAGTATTTTCTAATGTCTTAAATAAACTCTCTACAACAAACTATGTTCTTATAAATTCTCCCTGAAGAAAAATCCATCATCCAGGTTTTCAGCACATATAACACAATCCTAAAAATTCAAACGAGCACCAGACATAATATTATTATAAAAGTGTGATTTTTAAAATTTCAGGTTCTGCGCTTAAAGGTATTGCCTATATGAGTTTAAATTCCACACCCACTCCCGCCCCACACAAAAAAGAAATGGGTCAAGAAATTAGGTAAATTCTCACTATGTCAATGCAATTTTTTTCTTGACCTCAATTTCTTGGGGGAAATTAGAATAGACTCCATGAAGTGTCTTTTAAGCAGGAAAGTATGATAAATAATGGTTTCATCTATACAGTGATGTGTAATAAGTAACTGAAGGTAACAATTAATAATGATAATAAAAAGCCAGTAGTATCTAATACAGCCTCCTTATCTTCCTCCTTTTCTTTTTAAATGCTTCAGAAAGCAAAACTATTTGTCAATGGGCTATCGAGCAGCTGCAGAATTTTCACTCACCAAATCAAGGTAAAACTAAAGGGATATTAGCTACTCTTGTAAATGGCAGTCTATTTTATTCCATCATCTTACTATACAGATAAAAATTTTTCATCCAGATTGTAAAGATTCTCTCTCTCTCTCCCCCTCCCCCCCCACACACATTCTCTCTCTCTTTCTCTCTCTTTCTCTCTCTCTCTCTCTTCTGGGGCCTGCTTTCTGTGACAGACAGTGTCATTTCTTGAACTAGTTTTTCACATGAATTCTTCTTTTATTAGAGCAACTCAGAGGTTACTGGATTGTACCACCAACAAAAAGGAGTGAGAGGAAAATGAAAATAGGAGGTGATTTACATTGGGTAACTTAGTTTGAAGGAAATTAAATTGGAACAGTTCAAGGGCCAAAGCATTTTAGAAGTTTTATGCATTTCTTTGTCCATTTATGCAATTGAAGAAAAGTTATATGTCTCCTTAGATCATACTTGAGGAAATAATGATAGTAAGAAATTCATGTAGTAGGAATAGCCTATATAATATAAATTATAGCCTATAATTTATCAGCCTATAAAATTTATAAGTTTATTTATCACCCTATAAAATTCACCCACAACAAAGTGCTAACACATGAGAAATACATTAAAAAATTAAGCACCTATAGTACATATTTGGCTTAAGATTCAGGTGAATACTGTACATCAGCAAGATGACAAAATCAGAGGCACCAGACTTTTCCTCCCTCCATGGACACACTAAATTAGCAGCTACACATGAATCAGTGGACAGGACCTTCACTTTGGCCACTGAGAATACAGAGAGCAAAACAACAATTTGAAAAAGCTTCTGGTTTGAATAAGCATGCAGGTATTTGCCAGATCTCCTCTCCCTGGTTCAGTGCAGAGCAAGTAGATAATAAACTCCAGATCTCAGCTTCTCTCTAAGGAGAAAATAAATTGTACCATACATCTAAAACTCTGACTTTTCTGGCACCGACTTGAGAGACCTGTCTCAGGCACTAATGGGATTTGGCATACTTTAGACTCCTGGGGGCCACTAAGGTTGAAGACAGCAGGTTGAATGAGCCATAAAGATTTGAGAGATATGCACAATATCTTGCTGGGCCAGTTGGTGGGAATTGTCTTCTATATGAGGACAGTCTTCAATGATTGGTAGAGGTGGTTGATTTATAATATTTAATGTGCAGACACCAGCACAGAGGTTCAAAGAAAATGAATAAACAGAGAAATATGTTTTAAATAAAAATAACAAGAGAAATATCCAGAAACTTACCTAATAAAATGAAGATACATAATTTTACCCAACAGATAATTCAAAATAATGGTCATTAAGATGGTCACTGAGGCCATGATAGTAATGCACAAATAAAATGAGATTTCAACAAAAAGAAAAATGTAAAATTGTGCCAAACATAAATTATACAGCTGAAGAATACAATAACTGAACTAAAAAAAACCAATAAAGGGTTCAACAAGCAGAAGAAATAATCAAAGGTAGGTCACTGGAAATTAGTGAATCAGAGATGACAAAGAAAAAAGAATGAAGAAAGAATGGCGAATGGTAGTGTGGACCTGTAGTCCCTCAGGATGTTGAGGTTGGGAGATAACTCGAGCCCAGGAGTTTGAGTCCAGACTGAGCAATATGAAGAGAAGCGGTATCTTTTAAAAAATTTTTTTAAAAAGGAGTGAAGAGACCTCTTATGAATACTATGAGGCAAAACAACGTATGCATTGTGGGAGTTACATAAGAAGAGAGAGACAAAGGGAAAAACGCTTCTTCCAAAAAATAATGGCTGAAAATTTTGCAAATCTGGGAAAGAAAATAGACATCCAGATACAGAAAGCCCAGAGGATATCAAATAGGACAAAGACACACACAAAATACATAAGACACATTGTAATCAAATTGTCAAAAGTCAATGACAATGAGAGAATTTTGAAAATAGCAAGAGAAAAGCAACTTGTCACATGCAATGGAACCACCACAAGATTGTCAGTGGGTTTGCTGCCCCACCCCCACCCCAGAAGAAACCTTGCAAGAGAGAAGAGAGTTTGATGACATACTCAAGGCACTGAAAGAAAAAAAAGAAACTATCAACCAGGAATATTACACCTGGAAAAGCTATCCTTTAAGAGTGAAGGGGAGATAAGACACTTTTTAGACGAAAAGCTGTGGGAACTCATCATTACTGCACCCACTTTATAAGAAATGCTAAAAGGAGTTCCTCAGGTTGAAACAAAAGGACAGTAAGCAGCAGTACGATAGCATATTAAAGCATACAACTCATTGATAAAGTTAAATATATAGACAAAACCAGAATAGTGTATTATCATAATGGTCATAGGTAAATCAGTTTCAATTCTAGTATAAAAGTCAAAAGATAAAAGTATTCAAAAAAAGTATAAATAAAATCATGTTTATGGGTATTAAATATAAATAGCTATAAACTGTGACATCAGTAACATTTAATGTGAGGGAGGAGAAATAAATGTATAGTTTTTTATGCAAGTAAAGTGAAGTTGCTATTAGCTTACAATAGACTATTATAGCAATGAGATATTTTATGCAAGCTTCTTGAAAACCACAAAGACAACAGCTATCGATATTACACAAAAGAAAAAGAGATAGGAATCAAACCCTCTTAATACAAACAAAAACAACATAAAAGAATGAAACACAAAGGAGGACAGCAAGAGACAAAAAGAGGGAGAAAACAACCAGAAGACAAACAAAACAGTTAACAAAATGGCAATAGTAAATCATTGCCTATAAATAATTAACAGTAAATGGATTAAATTCTTGGATCAAAAGGCAGAGTGGCTAATAAATTTTTAAACTGCTGTCTACAAGAAACTCACTTTAGAGTTAAGGATACACAGAGGCAGAAAATACAGGGGTAGAAAAAGATATTCCATGCAAATGATAACCAGAGAAAGCAGGTGCAGCTACATTTATATTGCATACACAAGACTTTAAGTACTTATAAATATTTAAATAATCAGGTAGTAATAAAAAGTGAAGTAAAAATTTAAAAACCTCCCAACAGAGAGAAGTCCAGGACTAGATAGCTTCTCAAGTGAATTCTACTAACCATTCAAATAATTAATAACAATTCTTCTTAAATTCATGAAAAAAATAGAATAATAAACCCTGTTGTCTTAGTTCATTTTGGCTGTTATAACAAAATACCACAGACTGAGTGGCTTATAAACAATAGAAATTCATTTCTTACAGTACTAGAGGCTCTGAAGTGCAAGACCAAGATGCCAGCAGAGTCAGGGTCAGGTGAGGGTAGCGTTCTAGTTCATCATGGCTGTCTTTTCCCTGTGTCTCTACATGGCAGAAGGCAGTGATGGAGTCTCTGGGGGTTCTTTTATAAGGGTACTAATCTCATTCATGAGGGCTCTACTCTTAATATGTAATCACTTCCCAAAGGCCTGACCTCCAAATATCCCCACAGTGGGGATTAGCTTTCAACATATAAATTTGGGGGGGGACACATTCAGTCTAGAGCAACTTCCAAACTTATTTGATGAGACCAGGATCACCATGATGCCAAAACCAGACAAATACACCACAAGAGAAAAAAACTACTGGACAATATCTCTAATGAACATAATACATTCAACAAAAATTACAAAATCGATTCATGTAAAAAGGATTGAAAACAGATGAGAAGATAAAACAAAAAAGAAAAGAAAAACCAGCTGAAAGGTAAATATGCAAAAGAGTTGGGTCGGATGAGAAAATGTTTTAAAGAAACTAACAAAGTAAATTTGCAAAGTATTTTAAAATCTATAAGAATACACATCAAACTTTTAAATTTGTAAACAAAAATATATAAATTAATGACATGAAACCAACCAAAGAACCTCCTTCAAAATGCAGACGAGAAAGACAAGGAAATGGCATGTGTATCAGAAATACATATGCACGTGGCTGGGCATGGTGGCTCACACCTGTAATCCCAGCACTTTGGGAGGCCAAGGTGGGCAGAACACTTAAGGCCAGGAGTTTGAGAGCAGCCTGGCCAACATGGCAAAACCAGGTCTCTACTAAAAATACATTTATCCAGGTGTGGTGGCACATGCCTGTAATCCCAGCTACTTGGGAGGCTGAGGCAGGAGAATCTCTTGAACCCAGGAGGTGGAGATTGCAGTGAGCCAAGATCATACCACTGCACTCCAGCCTGGGTGACAGAGCAAGATTCTGTAAAATAAATAAATAAATAAATAAATAAAATGCTCACATAGACATTATAAAGAGAAAAAGAAAACTTAAAAGTAACTGAAGTGAGAAAAAAGAAAATGAAAGCAACAAAAAAGATACAGTAGAATAAATGTTTCCTAAAGACAGATATGCTTTGCATGTAGGAATCACTGAGTCAGCACCTTGCAAAACTGATTTTAAAATCTATAGTTATTCTAGTTTGGCTCACGCCTGTCATCCCAATACTTTGGGAGGCTGAGGCGGGCAGATCACGAGGTCAGGAGATTGAGACCATCCTGGCCAACATTGTGAAATCCTGTCTCTACTAAAAATGCAAAAATTCGCTGGACATGGTGGCACACACCTGTAATTCCAGCTATTCGGGAGACTGAGGCAGGAGAATCGCTTGAACCTGGGAGTCGGAGGTTGCAGTGAGCCAAGATCACACCACTGGATTCCAGCCTGGCAACAGAGCAAGACTCCCTCTCAAAAAAAAAAAAAATAATAATAATAGTAATTTTAAGGACAAAATACGGATGATAAGCAGCTTAACCTACAAAGGAAAAAGAGAGTAAAATATGGCTAAGGCTACACGAAATGAGAGAAGAAAACAAACGCCAAAATATTTTGAAAGATGAAAATAAAAGATTTATACACATACACGCTATACCAAATTGTATTGCTGTTATTGTAGAAAATGACTTAAATTTCCTGAATTTCAACTTCTAATCTGTAAATGTGACCAATAATAATTTCTTTCTCATAGGGTTGCTATGAAGACCAGGGTAAGTTCTACACAGTTACTGCTATGGGACTGAAAACTGCTTTCATACAAATTTTGGAAAAGTATCTCATTTTAAATGTCAATAAAAACATCACTGAATAACCCTAAAAATTATGAAGAACTTAGACTGTAAAATAAACTTTAAAATAGTCTGAATTAGCATGCTAAAAGACACTCCTATCAATTCTATGACAGTTTACAGATTCTCTGGCAATTCTTCAAAGTTACCCTACATGGTCTAAAAAGGAGAGAACCATAAGTTCTGATAATTTGCTGCCCTCTTCGCAGAAAATTCTGAATAATCTTCCCCTTGTTTAGCATTTGATCAAGAAACAACCATAAAAACAGCCAACCAGCAGCCCTTGGGGTTACTCTGCCTATGGAGTATCCATCCTTTTATTCCTTTACTTTCTTTTTTTTTTTGAGACAGAGTCTGGGTCTGTTGCCCAGGCTGGAGTGCAGTGGTGCAATCTCTCTTCACTGCAACCTCTGCCTCCCGGGTTCAAGAGCTCAAGCAATTCCCTGCCTCAGCCTCTGGAGTAGCCAGGATTACAGGCGCCTGCCACCATGCCCAGCTAATTCTTGTGTTTTTAGTAGAGACGGGGTTTCACCATCTTGGCCAGGCTGGTCTTGAACTCCTGACCTAGTGATCCACCTGCCTCGGCCTCCCAAACTGCTGGGATTACAGGTGTGAGCCACACGCCCGGCCTCCTTTACTTTCTTAATAAACTTGCTTTCACTTCACTCTGTTGGCTTGCTATTGAATTCCTTCCTGCATAAAGCCATGTGACACAATGATTATGGTTTTGCATTTTAATTTTCAAGAGAGATTCAGATTTTCAGAATCTTAAATATCTGGTTCAAACACTTCACACATACTAGTCTCTTGCAACAGTGTCTTTGTGAAACAGAGAGCATCATTTATAGCTTTTTCCAGAGCAAGCTTAATTTAATCTAAATATTATCATATGGAAGACTTAGATGGTTTTACTGATTTCTAGTTGCAAACATGATAATTGAAGTTGATCCAGATAGCTGCATCTGAACAATGGAGACCTGCTGTGATAGTACCAAGAGGTTTTATTTAAAGCAAGCTAGAAAAAGTTCTGGGTTGAAATAAGCATTTCGACTGCCAAATTCTAGGAGGAAATTAAGTAACAATATGCACAATTGATCTGAGATTAAAATCAATGCTTCAGGAAAATACATATTTTGACTACTCTACTTTCATACCAAGATATCATTTTTGTATCTTGTTAAGCTTCTCAATTATAAACCAAAAAAAAATTCTAAGCCCTGAAATTGACTAAATGGATCTCTCCTCTTGGCCAAGGAGATTTCGAAACTAAATCTGAAAAACTGATTCAGGCCATGATGGGAAGAAGTCTCAAACATGCCTCTTTATATTCTCCTGCCGTTGGAATTCAGGCACAACTGACCAGCATTAACATTAAAACAGAGCACTTAAGACTGGCAAATGTTCACTCTGATGGTAGTTTCTTTTGCTGTGCAGAAGCTCTTTAGTTTAATTAGATCCCATTTGTCAATTTTGGCTTTTGCTGCCGTTGCTTTTGGTGTTTTAGACATGAAGTCCTTGCCCATGCCTATGTCCTGAATGGTACTACCTAGATTTTCTTCTAGGGTTTTTATGGTATTAGGTCTAACATTTAAGTCTCTAATCCATCTTGAATTAATCTTCGTATAAGGAGTAAGGAAAGGATCCAGTTTCAGCTTTCTACTTATGGCTAGCCAATTTTCCCAGCACCATTTATTAAATAGTGAATCCTTTCCCCATTTCTTGTTTTTGTCAGGTTTCTCAAAGATCAGATGGTTGTAGATGTGTGGCATTATTTCTGAGGACTCCGTTCTGTTCCATTGGTCTATATCTCTGTTTTGGTACCAGTACCATGCTGTTTTGGTTACTGTAGCCTTGTAGTATAGTTTGAAGTCAGGTAGCGTGACGCCTCCGGCTTTGTCCTTTTGACTTAGGATTGTCTTGGCAATGCGGGCTCTTTTTTGGTTCCATATGAACTTTAAAGCAGTTTTTTCCAATTGTGTGAAGAAACTCATTGGTAGCTTGATGGGGATGGCATTGAATCTATAAATAACCTTGGGCAGTATGGCCATTTTCACGATATTGATTCTTCCTATCCATGAGCATGGTATGTTCTTCCATTTGTTTGTGTCCTCTTTGATTTCACTGAGCAGTGGCAACCTACAGAATGGGAGAAAATTTTTGCAATCTACTCATCTGACAAAGGGCTCATTTCCAGAATCTACAAAGAACTCAAACAAATATACAAGAAAAAAACAAACAACCCCATCAAAAAGTGGGGAAAGGATATGAACAGACATTTCTCAAAAGAAGACATTCATACAGCCAACAGACACATGAAAAAATGCTCATCATCACTCGCCATCAGAGAAATGCAAATCAAAACCACAATGAGATACCATCTCACACCAGTTAGAATGGCAATCATTAAAAAATCAGGAAACAACAGGTGTTGGAGAGGATGTGGAGAAATAGGAACACTTTTACACTGTTGGTGGGATTGTAAACTAGTTCAACCATTATGGAAAACAGTATGGCAATTCCTCAAAGATCTAGAACTAGATGTACCATATGACCCAGCCATCCCACTACTGGGTATATACCCAAAGGATTATAAATTATGCTACTACAAAAACACATGCACACGTATGTTTATTGCGGCACTATTCACAATAGCAAAGACTTGGAATCAACCCAAATGTCCATCAGTGACAGACTGGATTAAGAAAACGTGGCACATATACACCATGGAATACTATGCAGCCATAAAAAACGATGAGTTTGCGTCCTTTGTAGGGACATGGATGCAACTGGAAACCATCATTCTTAGCAAACTATCGCAAGAAGAGAAAACCAAACACCGCATGTTCTCACTCATAGGTGGGAACTGAACAATGAGCTCACTTGGACTCGGGAAGGGGAACATCACACAATGGGGCCTATCATGGGGAGGGGGGAGGGGGGAGGGATTGCATTGGGGAGTTATACCTGATATAAATGATGAATTGATGGGTGCTGACGAGTTGATGGGTGCAGCACACCAACATGGCACATATATACATATGTAACAAACCTGCACGTTATACACATGTACCCTAGAACTTAAAGTATAATAAAAAGAAAAAGAAAAAAAAAAAAAGACTGGCAAATGGACTCTTGGTAGCAATAAGATACCGGAATTCCAGCCTGACTCTAGTTTAGCATCTCATATGACAGATAGCAGACCTTGAAAGAACTCAAGGCAGGGCACAGTGGCTCACACCTGTAATCCCAGCACTTTAGGAGGCTGAGGTGGGTGGATCACTGGAGGCCAGGAGTTCAAGACCAGCCTGGCCAACATGACAAAACCCTGTCTGTACTACAAATACAAAAATTAGCTGGGCATGGTGGTGCACACCTGTAATCCCAGCTACTTGGAGGCTGAGGCACTAGAATCACTTGAACCCTGGGGCTGGAGGTTGTAGTGAGCCGAGATGGTGCCACTGCACTCCAGCCTAGGTGACACAGTGAGATTCTGTCTAAAAAAACAAACAAAAGAGAATTCAAAGTATTTTACCCAAAAATATCTTTCTTTGATATATTTTTAAATGATCCTGCAAAACCGTCTCTCATAGGGGAAATCTACATTCTGTAGAGAATCCTTTCTCTTTCCCAGATTTTCCTGATCAGGGAGAGCGGAACAGTCTGGCACCTTTTTAGTTTGATAAGAAATATTACCATTTATTCTCTCTGAAGCCTACTACCTGGAGGCTTTATCTACATAATGAGAACGTTGCTCTCCACAACCCCATATCTTAGCCCAGACATTTTTTTCTACTGATTCCAAGTCTTTAGATAATAACGTAGCTCTTTCAACCAATTGACAATGAGAAACTCTTTGAATCTACCTACGACCTGGAAGCCTCCACTTCAAGTTGTCCTGCATTTCTGAACCAAACCAATGTCTACCTTATATGTAGTGACTGATGTCTGCCTATAACTTCTGTCCCCCTAAAATGTATAAAATTAAGCTGTAACCCAACCGCTTTGGGCACATGTTCTCAGGACATCTTGAGACTGTGCCTCAGGCCTTGGTCACTCATATTAGGCTCAGCATAAATCCCTTCAAACATTTTACAGAATTTGACTGCTTTTTATTGACACAACAAATGATTTGAAGTGTTTCGTTCAAATACCCATACATATTCATCCATCTCTCTTTTCCTATGCTGAAAAATTAATTTTTTTGAGGAAACGTAGCTTGTTGGAATATTTAGCATTTTATATTTCAGTTAGAATTAAATAATTATAAATTGTAAACCAAAGCTTGTGCTTTTTTTCTTTAGAAATTTAGTTGCTGAAGAAATTTTAGAAGTATTTATCTTATTAAAATTAAATGCTCCTGGTGATTTGTATTTGAATTTTTTTCAAAATGTTTAAGAGAATAATAAATATTCTGCACTTCCATTACATGATAAGGAAAATGGTCACTGATGAAAGCAGGGAATCCTGTTTGATTTGTAGCTCAGCTTCCTGCAGGCCTTTCTCGAGGTGGCTTCAGGCAGCCCCTCAGCGCCCACATTGCTCGCTGTTTGCTGCTGAGGGTCTAGGTTACAACCATTGTTCTGCTAGTGATGGTTGTATCAACTTTGACAAATCACTTTGATCAGTTCTTTTCTTCTGGAAAACATAAAATATAAATCTAAGTTTGGAAATAAAATGAAATAACACATAAAGCAATTCATAAGTTTTAATTATCATCCAGTGTAAGTAAAAAATTATTATTGGGCTACTGTTACTTGTGATCAATGTCATTTTCTGTGACCGGTAAGGGAAATTACTAGCCACACCCTTCCAAGGATGTGAAACCACCCATTCAGAAAATATGTACTCTAATAAAAGATGCATAGTTAATTTGTCATGATTAACTCAACTGTGTGAGTCTCTTCTATTCCAAACAAAGTATATTCTTAGCAAATGATAATGTTTAAAAATGAAGTATTTAGATTATAAAGTGCATGGTATAAGCTATTTGAGAAGACAGTTGATGGCCGGAAGTGGTGGCTCACACCTGTAATCCCAGCACTTTGGGAGGCTGAGGCTGGTGAATGACTGGAGGTCAGGAGTTCGAGACCAGTCTGGCCAACATAGTGAAACCTCGTCTCCACTAAAAATACAAAAATTAGCTGGGTGTGGTGGCACGCGCCTGTAATCCCAGCTACTTGGGAGGCTGAGTTAGGAGAATCGCTTTAGCCCAGGAGGCAGAGGTTGCAGTGAGCCAAGATCACGGCACTGCACTCCAGCCTGGGTGAAACAGTGATACTTGTCTAAGAAAAAAAAAAAAAAAAAGTAAAGAAAACATTTGATGACTGCAATTATCTTAAATAGTCATATCACCAACTAGTAATTAAAGTATAAGCTATAAGCTACAGTATCAAAACGTCAGAATTTCCCTGACTGCTTGAACTGGGACATTTGTACCCTCTGGTTCTCATGCTTTTGAATTCAGACTGGAATTACACCACCAGCCTTCCTGAGTCTCTAGCTCACAGATAGCAAAAATCTTCTAGTCCTCCATAAATGCATGGGCTAATTTCTCATAATCAAATTATTTATCTATAGAGAGGGGCCTCTGATACAGGTAACTCTGACTAATACTAGTTCAAGGGACAGAAAATTGACAACTTTCCTACTACTATAAAGATCAATGTTTTTACCTAAGATTGCAATATTTTATACAATCAGTATTTTACTACTTAGTTTTCTATGTATGTTTAAAATGATAAAGGGAATCAATAGTAGTGTAATTTTTATAATAAAGTCAAGTTACAGTCTGGATGTTTCATTTTCTTCTAGTTGCTTTTTTATCTCTAATAATAGAGATAATAATATTATCTCTAAAATAGAAGGAGAGATTTTGTTTTCCTTTTGTAAGAAAAGAATAAATTAAAACAGTTTCTTAAATCAAAAGTTATTTTTCTAACCTTACACTACCATACTCATTTCCTAGACTGCCATATTCGGTTATGAAGGTTTTCACTAAATTTGAGCATTATCACATCTTTCAAAGTCAATTCTACATGTCCTACATGTTTCTGTTAATAGTGATAGGACAACATTGTATTTAGTATAAAATGAATGTAATTCAAAATTTTCATCTTATTATTCAACATCGATATTTTAGTCATTGTAGTTTTAAATAGTAGAAAGAAAACTACTTGGAAGTGTGGTATAAAAATGATAGTCCCTTTATAAAAGTTTGAAACTTTTTGAAGTTTGCATGTGACATAATGGATTAAATAATTTATTTAAAGTATCGTGCTTAAAATACTTAAATACTCAAAGTGAGCAACTGTTATCTTTTTATACTTCTTTTTTTTTCTTTGAGACAGAGTCTCGCTCTGTTGCCCAGGTTGGAGTGCAGTGGTGCGATCTCAGGGCTCACTGCAAGCTCCGCCTCCCGGGTTCATGCTATTCTCCTGCCTCAGCCTCCCGAGTAGCTGGGACTACAGGCGCTCACCACCACGCCCAGCTAATTTTTTGGTATTTTTAGTAGAGATGGGGTCTCACCATGTTAGCCAGGATGGTTTCGATCTCTTGACCTCGTGATCTGCCCGCCTCAGCCTCCCAAAGTGCTGGGATTACAGGCATGAGCCACCGCACCCGGCCTCTTTTTATACTTCTAAATTTTGGTTGCTTTTTTTATAGAAGTGTCTGTATAATTAAAAATAAAGTAAGTATTAATGATACTAACGTAAGTACCAATAATTACAAGGGCAAGTATTATTATAATTTATTTGGTAATTTTTGATTAATGTTCTATTTTCTCAATCAAATCTAAACTGAAGACTATGGTGTCAAGTGTTTTTCTTGCTCACTTTGTAGCCCTGTGTTGCTGGAATGCTTGTCATACAGTAGGCCCTAGAAAATGTTGGCTTAATAAAAAAATCATTTATGATTTTTATGATAAATCATGATAAAAATTAGATTAAACACATTATTTATAGCTGTGTTAATATAAATGTTTCATGATTCTCACAGAAACCCTACAAGGTGAATGCAGTTGTCCTGTTCAGCAGTTGAGAAAACTCATGCTCAGAAAGATTGTGTCACTTATTTCAAAGTTATGCAGATAGAAAAAATTTCCCCAGTTGGTAGTTTCTAGTTTTATTTATTTATGACTTTTTGCACACATAGATCAGAGATGCTCCATGAAAAATCTTGTTAACGAAATTCTCTATACAGCTCTCACTTTGTGCTTATCTCCACTTTGGTATCATTTTATGAACATTTATACTTTTACTTCCATAATTACCAATGGCTATAAATCCATATATTCTCCAATTATCTTTCATTCATTCAATAAATATGTATTGAGTTCCCACTATGAGTCATGTACTACCCTGAGTATCAGGATATTGTACAAAATGAGTCAGATTTTAGCTTTGCCTTCACAGAAGTTACATTTTAAAGGAGCTGAACATATGCAATGTATTAAAATGCTCCTGAATGATTCAAAAGTCATGTTTATCCCACTAGCTCTTTCTTGGAAATTTCATTAGCTTTTCCACAGCAAAGTAGGGTTTTGAGCAAACTGAATTTTAAAATTACTTGAGCTAATGAATGTATGGTAGCTGATACACAGTAGATAAATAATGATTAGTAGTTGCTTAATTGGGTTCCCATCTAGGTAGTTATTTGAGTACAGGGATATAAAATGTCAATGCAACCTACATAGAGATGAATAATGATTAAGGAGTAGCTATAGGCAAAATAAATGTGTGTGTGATAGAGAGAATGAGACAGAAAAAGAGAAACAGAGACAGAGAGAAGAGAAAGAGAAGGATTGATATTTTCTGCCTAATAGCATAATCTTTCATAATGTTTACTGTTTTAAAGCAATTTTCCTCGTGCCTAACTTTGGATATCTCGTCTCATTGCTATTGCATTCAGAGAGCAAGCCAGAAAGTACAGAGAGGCCAAACAAAGTGCAAAACAAAGCCATTCTTGGCATGATCTTAATGCCATCACAAATTTGATGAAGGAAGACAAATCCAATTGCATTTCAGCATTTAAATATATTTGACACTAGCCAATATATTTTGTGGGTATTTGCTTAAATTGAAGGCTAAGCTTCTTGTTAACTATGAGGATTCAGAGACCTCAGTTCTCTGCTATTAGAAAAAAATATCCGTTCTGATTCAGTTGAATTTGCAGGTAAAACAGAGACTCAAAAGAAGGTCAGTAAATGAAAATGGATCAAGAAAATGAAAAGATGGGTTAACAGAATGAAGACAAAGACCTATACCCACAACTGCTGATCTTTGATAAAGAGATTCGATAAATTACAATATTAGAGGAAAAGGAGGCAACAGACACTAATGTCAGAATCACATTAACAATAATAAATATTTATCAAATACCTAGTAAGTGCTATTCATTGTAGTAGTCTCTGTAGAAAGAGATCAGATCAGGAAATCTGTCTTCACAGGGCTTATGCTCTGGTTGTAGTTTGTCATAAATATGTTTATCGAAAGTAACCTTTTAATAATCTTACCTAGATCATTCCATAGAAGAGATTAAGTTATTCTCAATTAAACTCTTTCATGGTTTTTATAAGATTTCCCATTAGGAAGGGATCAAGAAGGCTATGCCATGTAATAGACTGTCATGTTATCAACTCCAGCCCTAAATATATATGGCTTCTCAACTCAGCAAGCCACCATCAACTTACTGCTTTCTGGTCTCATACTTGTAGCTCTTAAAAGGAAAGAAATCAGCTTGTCTTCTTCTCTATTCACAGTTGTAGCTGGGATCACATAGCATTTGCCAAACAATCAATGGCTTTGAAAATGACAATCTGCCAGAAAATGACGGTGTGTATGAATGGACTATTTTCTCTGAAATTTACCAACTTCACCAAATTATATTTGAAAAATTTAGTTTCATCATTCTATGACGTAAAATACTTTTCAGCTAGTGCTTTAATAAAAATTAATTAATAAAATCCTTTCTTGACTTACTTCTTATCATTTATTTTCTTTAAAACACACTAATTGGTTTAATTTTTAATATACTAGTCTACCATATCGAAAGTTGTTGTGTGTTTGATGCTTTACTCAGTAGCATTTTTCAGTTAGAAATGGATAATGAAAGTACGTCAGCTATTAAAAATTCTTAATTGTCTGCAGAACAAAACAATGAATCAGGTGTATAAGGCAATAGGGAAAATTCAAGAATAGGTGAGATCAGACAGAGAAAAAAATAAGAAAGACGTTAAGAGTAAAGAGCAGTCTCCTGAAAATGCATACTATGAGGTTGAGACTTCAAAAGTTCTTTTTGACCCTTTGCCCTTAAATATATCTGAACTTTAAATTTAGTAACTTTGCTTTTTAGCAGAAACTAAAAAAGTTGAAAAGATGGCATGAGTGACTTTGAAGTGTCTACGTTATCTGGAATATATACCCTGGGGTTCATTGTTGAGTGCCAGGAAAATTTAGGACAGGGCCACACATGAAAAGTTTAGGAATGGAGGCTTAATAAATAGAAGAAAAAGAAAAAGAAACAGCTTCCTTCATAGAGGAAGGGGTTTCTGAGCAGAAAAGACTAGTCTGAGGAGGTGGTGTCTGATTTACATAGGGTTCATAGATTGGTTCAATCAGGTATGACATTTACATAGCATGCAGGGAAGGCTGGTCTACCCACCCTAATCTTCTTTGCAAATAGGATTTCCAGTTGATCTGCAATCTTGTCTGCTCCTTAGGGCACATGTGGGTTAGTAGAGAAGGGAAACCGCCGTCTTGAAAATGTAGTAGTCCTGCTGGCATTCATCCGTGCAAGCTCCCAGTTTACAGGCTATTCTTTGTTAGAAAATTATTTGGGGCTGCTTTCCATTATAAAGAAAAGTCTTACCGAGGACTCCCATGCCCTTGCTATCTGCCTAAGTAATTCCTTCTCAACTCCTGTATCGATTTCACAGACACAAAGCAGCTTTAAAAAATAGGCATTAGAAAGTATCTCTTTTTCTTCTAAACTCATCAAGCAATATCCATTTATACTATTGCATATTTCTAACATTAAGTGTTGCAAACTCACTGGATTATAAAATCTTAAAATAGATGCATAAAGGAAAAGAGTTAAGCCACAGATTTAATCTGTGATCAGTATTATGTACCGGATCCTCTCTCTTCCAAATTTAACTATTGATTTAATATGCCAGTCAATAGTTGGAACTAAATACATTAAAACTTTTGAATAGCTTTTCAGACATAGACATATAACAAAGAAAATGTGTGAAGAAACAATGAAAAAATGTGTAAAGAAAATAAGAGAATAGTTAAATAAAATAATTTAAAAGTTACATTGTAATTATGATGAAGATATACATGAGAGTAATACAGTGACTAATTTCAAGTAAGTTCACACTGTAAAGAGCATTCTTTGATGAAAAGGAAGATTGTTTCATCAAATCAAGGCTGCACAGAATAGTTCAGCTGTTTTCTCACCTAAATCAAATGTCATTGTAGATAATATTTTCATTTATTTCCCTGTTCTTCCTATTATTCTGAATGCCTTTTTGGTTTCTAGGCAACCATGCTAATACTTCTCTTTCTAAAAAGTCCTCTGCACAAGAATAGTATTCTTAAAAAAGATGGGTGGCCTTCGTAGAAATTTTAAAGTTAGAAATAAATGCTTATCATAAAATAAGAAAAAAACCCAATTATAATAGTTTTGAATACTATGATGCAGAGAATTAAAAAATATGTGGCCTGCAAACTGCAATGAGCTTAACAAGGATGAAGAAAGAGAAAGAAGTTACAAGGTAAATTTATTTCCAGGAAAGATGCACAAAGAAACTCCGTATGTCAAATTCTGGGCAGATGTTATGATATTCATATTTATTAAAGATCTGTTAAGGGAATAGGATTGGTTCATTTGAGACAATCATGAATAGAAAACCACTTGAGATGGGAAAAAAATAGAAGTATGATGCTTAGCCTGGACAAAAAAAAAAAAAAAGATAAATGAGGTAAAAGGTTCTATTTGTGAATTTGTGTAGCACATGATGAAAGAGAGATTGTTTGTTTACATTTCTCCTCCAGAGATAGAATAATAATCATTAGGTATAAGTAGAAGTAGGATAATTTTGGCTCAATTTAATAAACTTTTTTTTAACAATTAGGGTTGGCTCTCAGGGTATTGGGTTACCTCAAAAGGTAATGAAATCTGTGACTCTAAGTGTCTAGGCAAAATGACCATCTTTGTGTACAATTTCACTGTGTTCTAACTCCACTTCTTAGCTATTTAATAGGCACCTAAAATTTAACATTCCACAAATAAACTCTAAATCTTTTCAGTCTGCTCTTCTCCTACTTTTCCAATCCCAATAATAATTGTTCAGGCTAAAAATTGAACAATCATCCATAATTCTTCTCCTCTTCTCATATTTAACAGCAAATGCTCAGCATGTATAATAAGTATGGATTCTATCCCCACGTTTCTCCACTTTACATCACTTACACTAATAACACCCCAGGCCTACCTACTACCATCTCTTGGTTGGATTGTTCTGATGCTCTCTGAATGATATCCTTGCATTTCCATGTGACTGTTGAAGTTTATTCTCTACAGAGCAGTCAAGGCAATCTTTAAAAGAAAGTATCTAATTTTGCCAGTCCTTTGTTCACATCCCTCTGGTAACATACCATTTATCTAAAATGGCAATCAAAGCTCTTAGTATTTCTTAAAAAACAGCCACATGTCCTAAAAAATGTTTTCAGTATGTCTTAATCCCCATGGCCCTCCCTTGTCATATTTTTCTCTTTACTATTCTCTTTACTATTCTCTTACCCCTTATTCACTTTAACTGCACCCCCACACCTATATGCCCCACAACTGCTATAACTCTGCCACTCTTTGCAAGCATGCAAATACTCATTATTGGACAGGGGAAATAATTAATCCTAGTTGTCCTGAGGGCTTGGAGCCACTGTCTGTTGAATTCACTTCACCCATACCGGTATGTCTGATGGGAGTGGAGTTCAAGATCAGGCAAGAGAAAAACATGTAAAAGAAGTCATCTCCCAACTAACCCAGGTACATAGCACCCCTAGCCCCTGCAAAGGACTGGATCTCTCAAAACTACATGAAACCCTCCGTACCCATACTCGCCTGGTAAGCCTATTTAATACCACCCTTACTGGGCTCCATGAAGCCTTGGCCAAAACCCTGCTAACCGTTAGATGTGCCTTCCCCTGCATTTCAGGCCATACATTTCAATCCCTGTATTTTTATCCTCCTTGTTAAGTTTGTCTCTTCCAGAATCAAAGTTGTAAAACTACAAATCATTCTTCAAATGGAGCCCCAGATACAGTCCATGACTAAGATCTACTGTAGACCCCTGAACCAGCCTGCTAGCCCATGCTCTGATGTTGATGACATCGAAGCCACCCCTCCCAAGGAAATCTCAACTGCATGACCCCTACTATGCCCCAATTCAGCAGGAAGCAGTTAGAGCTGTCACCAGCCAACCTCCCCAACAGCACTTGGGTTTTCCTGTTAAATCAGGTGACTGAGAGACAGGACTAGCTGGATTTCCTAGGCCAGCTAAGAATTCCTAAGCCTAGCTGGGGAAGGTGACCGCACCCACCTTTAAACATGGGGCTTGTAACTCAGCTCACACCCGACCAGTCAAGTAGTAAAAATAAGGGCTCACTAAAATACCAGTCAGGCTAAAAGCAGGAGGTAAAGAAATAGTCAATCATCTATCGCCTGAGGGCACAGGTGAAGACAATGATCAGGATATAAACCCAGGGCACTCCAGCTGGCAGTGGCAACCTCCTTTGGGTCCCCTCCCTTTGTATAGGAGCTCTGTTTTCACTCTATTAAATCATGCAACTGCAAAAAAAAAAAAAGCTATTGCATGTCTGAGTAACTCTCTGACATCACTTTCTATCATTTTCCCCCACTTTCATTTTGTTCCAAACTCTCAACTACCATTGCTGTCCTTAGAATTCACTAATTATAATCTTGACCCAAGGGCTTGGTCCTCACTGTTCCTTCTGCCTGGAATGTCTTGTCTCAACTATCTGCATAGCTTGTTCTCTCACTTTAGCAAAAACTCTGCATAAATATCAGTTTATCAAAAGACTTTTCTTGAGCCTCTTTCATAGTGTAGAATACCCATCACCCATCACTCTCTCTTTTTTCCCCTCTGGCATACCACCTAACTTTCTGTATGTTGTTTAGCATCTGATTCTGATGACTAGACTAGAAATTCCATGATCTCTTTTATTGATTATCCCTAGACATAAAAGGGTGCTGTTCCAAAGAAGAATCTCAAAATATTTTTTGAATAAATGTTATGGAAAGAATTTCATTGTGAGTAAGAGATTGGAATACACAACTTAATAAGGTTCTTCCTAACTCTGTAATTCTGATATCAAAGCCAAGGGATATATTTTATTTGTTCTTCAACTTGGCTATCATTTGGAAATTAATTTGAGTATTCTCTTAACCTTAATTATTTCTAGGTGTATGTACTCTTCCTATTCCAACACCCCCCAAACTTCTCATGAAGTTCATGATTTTTATAGAAAATGTTTACAACATACTAGGTTGTTGTTTCAAAATGTTAGATTCTTTTCACTTCCCCTGACATTACCATTTTAACCAGCTGGCTCTCTTCCTGAGGAGGCTTTCAAGCACAATTGTAAGAAAGTTGTAATCACTCCTTAGCAAGCACTTTACTAGAAGGATTTCCACTCAAGGCTGTTTGTCACAGCCTTAAGTTTTACCTTAACAAAATTATAAGTGCTATTATTATCCTTCTGAGTTCTTCTTATAAAAGTTATATAAGACTAGTTTTGTTTTTGAAGTTAACAACTTCCAGAGCTTTATGAAGTCAAGACACTGTGTTTTACAAAGATCCTTAAAAACCAATGGAGATTGTCATCTAGATCAGCAAACTGATTTCCAGATAACTAAAAGTAAGGGTTGTACTGTTCACATTGTATTTTTAGCACCCAACATGATCTAAAGATATAGGAATGACAGAAAATAAACAGGCCAACCACTGGTAAGTGGTACCATTGATTTACTCATCTCTTTTTATTTATTCATATTCATTATAAATTAACATCTACTATGGCCCACACAAATTTCTGATAATACAGTGATTTTTTTCAAAGTTTACAGTCTCACAGGGAGACATGCAAATTTTTCCAATACATTATGTTTGATGCCATGGTAGCAACAAGTACAAGTTATATGAGATGAACAAGATCATTTTTCTCTACCGACTTATAATTAATGTTTATCTTTCAGCTCTGTTAGAGACATGGAATTATACTTGTTTATAAGCAGGAAGTATATAAATTATTATTATATGGAAAAATGGTAGCTATAGGAAATTTAATTCTCAGTTTGAGTCTGGAAATAATTTGCTGTTTTTCTATCTCAATGGAAATAGCTTCTGGTAACATAATTTGACCAATAACCAATGATTGCACACTGAGGTACTGACAACTTGGTCATTGACTTTAATGTTTCTCTGGAGTTGGTAACCAAGAGTGAACAAAAATCTTAAATATAGCAATGTAGAAGAGTAGAATGAGCAGTCAATATCACGTCAGGAGACTTAAATACCAATTCCAGCCTCATCACTAATTTACCAAGCAATAGCTTGTTTATCACCATATAATAACCCTCCATGGGACAACCTTTCTTTATGTAATTAATGAGTTGGAAGAATAACTTCCAAGTGAACTCATAGCCCATATTTTGTTCTAAAATATGTTTAAAGGGAAACCAGTGCAATTAACTCAAAAGTATTTTCATTAGTTTCACTCAGACCTTTCAAAGAAAAGCAAACATTCTAACCTCAATCTTTTGAAAACTCTAGCCAATGCTGTCCAAAAACCTTTTCTGTGATAATGAAAATGTTCCTTATCCACACTGTTTAAAATATGGTAGCATCTAGCCACATTTGGCTATTGAACATTTGAAATGAGGCTGGTGCAATAGAGGAAATAATTTTAAGACATTATTATTATTTAATTTTAATTAACTTAAAGGTAGATAGTTATACAAGGCTAGTGACTAGTTAATTAGGCAGCACAGCTAAAGTCACTGTGTATAATTAGCATAAAATATACCTGATAGCAATGTAAGTTTAAAAAGAAGGGCCAATGTTTATTAGATCTGCTTTCAACTGTTCTGTTCTGTATTTACATTTTAATGAAGCACTATCATTTGTAGAAATAAACTATTAATGAAAACTGGAATGCTAGTCAAAGAAAAGCACTGAGAGTACATTGTATATGGTGAAAATTATCACTCACGAATGCTATGCTTTTACCATATGCTTTCAATGGCATTTATATAAATTGAAATGGATCATTTCTTTCATTAACCTTCTAAGTAAGGTTTTCTGCTCATTTTCCTTGAACATTCAAGAATATCATTATAACTTAAAGCAGGAAGATATGCTAAAGGGCATGAGATTAGTGCATGGGTAGTACACTTTTTCCATTTCACTACAGGAAATTATATGTCTTAGTTTTCAGTTTTGATCTGCAAAAATGTGAATTAAATGCAATAAACTTTGAATAAATAAGTTAAAATGACTCCATATTTCAAAAATATAAAAATAATATGGAACAACATGGATAGAACTAGAGATCATTATGTGAAGTGAAATAAGCCAGGCACAGAAAGACAAACATCACATGTTCTCACTTATTTGTGGAATCTAAAAATCAAAACAATTGAACTCACAGACATAGAGAGTAGAAGGCTGGTTACCAGAGGCTGGGAAGGGTAGTGGGGCTCTGGTGAGGGTGGTGAGGGCAGTCAATGGATTTAAAAAATTGAAAGAATGAATAGGACTTACTATTTGAAGCATAATAGGGTGGCTATAGTCAACAATAACTTAATTGTACATGTTAAAATAACTTAGAGTGTAATTGGATTGTTTGTAACTCTAAAGATAAATGCTTGAGGAGATGGATACCCATTCCCTATTGTGTGCTTATTTCACATTGTGTGCCTGTATCAAAACATCTCACCTACCCCAGAAATATATACACCTGCTATGCACCCACAAAACTTTTTTTTAATTAAGGAAAAATAAAATAAATTAATAATATGGATATTCTTTAATAGCTTTAAAGGAAATGAAAATAAAGTTTTATGGCAAGGCCATTATACACTTAATAAATCAGTAATAAGATATGAAAAAAATACCTAATACTACTGTATTTGTGATTAAACTGGGTGTTGCCATTGTCTTTTTTGCAAAGGTATTGTTAATGCTTTAATGCTGAGGTTTGTTCCCGGGCTTTAATTCAATAGAGGAAGATAATAACCCTGAAAAGGAACATGTGCATTTACAGTATTACCAATAATGTTCATAAAATTAGAATAATTAACAAATCTAGTTGATTAGCTATTCTTATATAGTCAGTAAAACATGATGATACAAAATACATAAAAATAAAATATTCTTATAATATAATGACTATATATTTTTCATTCGTTAACAAGAATGAATTACCTTGTGCCGGGCATTTGAAAATACAGAGGAAAAGGATGACAGTTTCTGCCTTCAAGAATTGTACAGCTTAGGTAGCAGACAAAAAAGAGTCATTCGGTAACAATCTATTGTGATATCTGCCAGGGTGAAGGGTACGCACAGAGGGACCTGAATGGCTGCTGTGACAATCAGGAAATTTGAGAAGATTCAAACAAGGCTGGCTCCCCCCTGGCTGAATTCTGGTGCTAGTAAGGAGCTGGACAACAAGCCAACCATTTCTAAAAGGCAGAGTGAGAACTTGTGCAGGCATCTTGAAATGATTTGGAAAAATAGCATTCTTGTCAATTAAGGGAGTTTACCAGATTTTAAATTTCAGACTTCTCAGAGAGTTGGATCTTCTTCATTCTTTGAGGAAGGAGCTAATGAGCCTCCTATAATAATGGGAAGTGATTCTCCATCAGGTATTCAGGATGGTCACACTTGAGGATCAGGGATTAATCGAAGTAGAGTGAATATTATTGATGTCCCATTCTAGCTCTGACCCATCTCAATTTCCTCTTAGATTGAGAGGTTGATTGAGGTGTTCTATCTGTCACCTTCTCTGCATAAAATTTTAGAAAGGGAGAACCTTCTCTATTGGAAGATATCATTATAGCATCTATTTTATTTACACATAATGTTCAGCATTCAATAAAAGTTTACCAGATATAGGAGGTTGAAAGAAAACATGACCAGTAGTCAAAATGAAAGACAGATAACAAATGCAGTCCACAATTGATCTGGATATTGGCACTAGCAGACAAGGACTTCTACATGACTACAATTAATATAGTAAAGAAAATCGAGGAAAAGTAGAACAACATAAAAGAAAGGATGAAAGGTTTCAATAAAAATTTGAAATTTATAAAAATGAATTATATGAACATTTCAAAAATCAAAATATGTTATTTAGTATTCAGAAATCAATGCATACATGGTTTTAAACACAGGCTAGATACGAAAGAAGAAAAGATTGGTGAATTCAGTCAGGTCAATATCTAAACTGAGAAAACAGAAAAAATATTGTGAAAAACAGGCAAGCAGATTGCCAAATAATGAATGAACTCCCATTCACAATTGCTGCAAAAAGAATGAAATACCTAGGAATACAGCTAACATGGGAAGTGAAGGACCTCTTCAAGGAGAACTGCAAACCACTGCTCAAGGAAATCGGAGAGGACACAAACATATGGAAAAACATTCCATGGTCAGCAATAGGAAGGATCAATATCATGAAAATGGCCATAGTCCCCAAACTAATTTATAGATTCAATGCCATTCCCATTAAACTATCACTGAGATTCTTCACAGAATTAGAAAAAAATATATATTTTAAAAGTCACATGGAAACAAATAAAAGCCCGAATAGCCAAGGCAATCCAAAGCAAAAAGAACAAACCTCTGAGAAAATTCTTGCTATACTTCATAACAATCACAAACCAAATAAATATCAAGCTATTAAGAAACTCATTAACCCCTTCTCCATGAGGAGAGGATCCAAGTCTCTCTTTTTCACTGTTGTATTCCTCACACTGAAGTAAGTGCTTGATACATAATAGAAGCTTGCTCAATATTTGTTAAGGGAATTAATAAACAACACGAATGTTGTCACACCTCAATTGATTGGAAAGAATGTAAAAAGAACTAAATTCCTTCATCTTATAGCTGATAGACTAGAATTGAGCAATTATGATGAACATGTACTTAGTGAAGATTAACAAACATTAACATTATTAGAACATAATCCAATGCTGGTAATACATGTATTCCAGAGAGTTGAGATTTTTAATTAATCTGAGTGACATGTATTTGGAATGATCTCCACAACGTGACAATGAACAGGCCACTTCTTTTATAATTAAAGAACCTCAGAGCTAGAGATCATCTTATTGAGCATGCGTTATTTGACCAGAGAGGAAACTGAAGCAGTAAGATTTTTAGATGTATAAGTTATTTAATGATAACTCCTTCTTTACCTCACAGGGTAAATTTTCATGATGCTAAATTTGTTGACAGAGGATCATGCTTGTATTCAAGTCAGAATTAATGTGATCATGTTATGGCAGATATATCCTTGTGTCCCATGATAATTTATTTTCAATCTCTCTGTAAATTTAGATCACTCTATTGACCACCAGCCAACTCTAAAATATTCTCAAATGCTTAAATGTGATCTCCATTCCAGTAAGAGTAAATTCTGTTAGTATTATTAGATTATAACACAGCAACGTAAAATATAAAACAATGCTAGTTATATGATACAGTCATCACAATGACTATTTTAGCAACCAACAATAGTTTACATTTCAACTCCTCATATACTAACAAGGGAAAAAATGCGCATATTGCTAGAATCGTTTTTGACGAATATTCATGTTTCCCAATTGGAGGTACAGAGGCTAGAGTTAGTTCTTGTTCTCAGGCCAATTCTCTATTATTAATGTTTTTAATTCCATTTTAAAACAAGCAACACACTAGGGTGGTATATATAAAAGCAACAAGATAGCTGTCTGACCCCTGTGGCACATCTAAATGTGCTCATGACTTTATGAAACACAAGTTGAAATGCTCAGTCTTAGGCTTGTCAGTAGACAGGAGAAGTATCTATCAATTTATGTATACAGGGAATGATTCACATATTAATTTATTATAAAATAATATATTGAATTTTTGTTGTGTACAGCACACTGTATTTGAAACAGTTTAAAAAGACACAAATACATTTAAAATGTCTGTCCTCTTGGAGTTTATACTTGAGCTCATTTGTTCTTTTGTTGTTTGTTTGTATTGAAGGACCAAACACCTTTAATTTACTCAATGCTAATTTTAAAATACACTCAAAATTCTGAGCTCATATACATGTTTATCGTGATTGTTGATTGTGTTTTGTAGAGTCATCATCACTGGTCATTATGATGAATCAGTTCACACTAATTATCAGAATAAATTTAAAGACTCTCAAACAGTATGTATTGTTTGTGGTTTATGTTCACTTGCATTTTTCTGGAGAAAGAAACTTAACCCTCTAAACAGTTAATGTCCCTGTTGTAGATCTACAAACATTAGACTGAATTAAGCTCTAGAGTAAGATTATTTCTTTTGTGGCAAATCACCACTGGATATTAGATAATTCATGAAAGACAAAAAGATTCTTAATTAAGTGTCTATTCTTATTAGTAATAAGAATAAGTAATAAGTAATAGTGAATAAATATGCCTAATGTGTGTATAATTGACTTGTTTTTAAAAATATAATGTATTTTTAAACATCTTCATCAATATATAATTCACACACCATAAACTTCACCAACTTAAAGTGTACAATTCAAATATTTTAGTATATTCACGTAATTATGTAATGATTACCATAGTTTAATTAGCAGACACTGCCCGTTCTCCTGTCCCTAGCCCGTAGTAACCATTAATCTATTTTCTGTCTCTGTAAAGTTGCCTATTCTGAGCAACTCATATAAGCAGAATGACATAATGTGGTCTCTTACAGCTGACTTATTTTACTGAGTATAATCTTTTCATGGTAATCCATGTTGTACTGTTCATCAATGATTCGTTCTTTTTTCCTTGTTGAGTAGTATTCCATTGTATGGATATACCAGTTTTGCTTATCTATTCATTTGTTAATGGACGTTTGAGCTGTTTCTACGTTTTGGCTATTATGAGTTATAATACCGTTATGAACATTAATGTACAAATTTTGTGTAACATATGTTTTCGTTTATTTTGGGAATGGTCAATCTAAAAGTGGAATTGCTGGTTTGTATGGTGACTCTAGGTTTAACACTTTCAAGAACGGCCAAACTGCTTTCCAAAGTGGCTGCACCAATTTACACTCTCGTCAGCAAATTGTAAAGGTTCCAGTATCTCCACATTCTTACCAACATTTGTTGTTACCTATCTTTTTTATTACAGTAATTCTAATGGTGTAAAGTGGCATCTCATTGTGGTTTTGAGTTGTATTCATTTCATGCTTTTTTGCTTTTTCATATTTCCTGAATAAGACTCCATCTAAACATAGTAATTGAAGTAAATCCAATCCCAGCTTCCAATTCAGTCATGTCAATGCTGAACTTCAAACAGAATACAAATCCTGAAAACTTAATATTTACAACATGTTCTATCTTCTATCCTGCTGCAAATATAATTATTGCACATAAGAATTCTCTACTGAAAATTGTTTGATTTTAACAATAATTCATGCCTAGATATTTTTTGCCCTTTTCTTCATTATTGTGAATTCCAAGTTATGTTATTAAACAAAAATATTAACATTATTTATAACATTGTTGATTTGTGTTCTTTTCTGGATTACCTTGTGCTGATGGTTGCATAGGAAATAACTTCTTTATAACATTTCATTGCTTTTGATGAGCATTGCTTCAGATGTCTTTACAATTTACAGATGGCTTTACAAATGCAGCTTAACTTTGGAGCCTGCTGAATGTGTTTACTGCCCTAGATTCTAAACACCTGTATCTTGAAGGAAGATGCTGTGCAAGGCACAACCTACTGAGTCATTTTCAAAACATTGAGTACAGGGAGCAGGTGTTCAGTTGTCAGTAATGGAATAAAATAAAGTTACAAACTGGGTTAGTTAATAATATGAGGTGCATAAACTATATTTCCAGACTTGCAGTTAAATTTCTCTATTTAATTTTCAAAATTACTAAAATACTCTACTCTTTAAAGATGAACTTCACCTGAATATAATAGATGTCTCACTCCATATCTATTAATCTCAACATATTCTGATGCATTAAACCATGGCAGATTACCCATTTTCTCTTTACCACTAGGATAATTAAGATACCAGAAATATTTATTCCAAGAGAAGATGCAATGTGGTCGCTTCATAAATCATTAACTTCGAAGACTAGCACAACTGGTCAAAGGAATTTGTGAAGCTGCTATTTGACATCACTTTAAGTAAAAGAAAAGAGAAGAGAAAGAAGAAAGAAAGAGAGAAAAATAAATAAAGGGGAAAAAGAATACTACAGTGTGTTATTTTGGCATCATATCAGACACTCTTTCTGAGTAAGCATAAAGTTCATAAAATTTATGCAAGCCAACATGAATGTCATTTTCCATAACAGCTAACATTTATTATTTCTGTAAAATAAGCATTTTGTAGATGTGTTGCATGTATAATTTTTTTAATCATTAAAAAAATCATAAAATAGTACTTTAGGATCTGCACCTTTTGCAGACAAAGAGTTTTCATTAAAGGACTGAGAGATTCAGACAATGTGAAACAAGGGAGGGAGAGAGCCAGGACCCAAGCCCAGGCAACCATTTGCCAGAGCCCATTCTTCTGAACAGCATACAATCATGCCTCTGCATAAAACTGAAATGTTGATTCTACATGTTCCATTCAAAATAAGCAACTAAATTTAAATACTTACCTGCTCACTGTTTGAAAATCCCAATGAAAATATAGGAAGATGAACAAAAAGGAAAAAAAATCTGCATTAATACTGGGAACAAAAGGTCCAAAAAGCAGAGATATTTTTATGAATATCTGGAAAACACAAATATATAGAATTGCATCGACCATGAAAGTAAATAAGGAAATCAATTATCAATCAAATGCAAGGACAAAATAGAAATATTTTTGCGAAATACAAGAACTAAGAAACTGTAATGCCATATACCCTTCTTTAAAAATATACTAGAATATACACTTCAGAAAAAATGAAAAATGATTCAGAATAAAAACTCCTGGACTTTTCAATATATATTTGTGAATAAAAAAGTTTGGGAAACAGTAAAAAGAACTTCACCAGGAAGTTCTAACATTAACATTTGCAACTCTTCAACATTTTAAAGCATTTTCTAATGTATTGATCAATAACCTGCCTCTTTTTATTTCTAGGGGTGAATAGCAAGAATCTATTAGAATTCTGCAATTGAAGAATAAGTATCATGATCATTGAATTAAAAGTTCCTCATATTTCATGTAGGTTTGGACTCAGTTATAGAGGTAAAACGGAAAGCATCCAGTGGGCAAAAGACGATGGTGTTTTCTTACTGTAATTCTTTGTTTTCTTTCTTTCTTTCCTCCTTTCTTCCTTCCTTCCTTCCTTCCTTCCTTCCTTCCTTCCTTCCTTCCTTCCTTCCTTCCTTTCTTTCTTTCTTTCTTTCTTTCTTTCTTTCTTTCTTTCTTTCTTTCTTTCTTTCTTTCTTTCTTTCTCTCTCTCTCTCTCTCTCTCTCTCCGTCTCCCCCCCCTCTCCTCTCTCTCTCCCCCTCCCTCCCTCCCTTGCTTCCTTTCTTCCTTCCTTCCTTTCTTTCTGTTTTACAGGTTCTCACTGCATCACCCAGACTGGAGTGCAGTGGCAAATCTCAGCTCACTGAAGCCTCTGACTCACAGGTTCAAGCAATTCTCCTGCCTCAGCCTCCTGAGTAGCTGGGACTACAGGCACACACCACCATGCCTGGCTAATTTTTGTATTTTTAGTAGACAGTCTTTCACCATGTTGGCCAGGCTGGTCTCAAACTCCTGACCTCAAGTGATCCATTCTCCTTGACCTCCCAAAGCACTGGATTACAGGCATGAGCCACTGCACCTGGCCTGTGATTCTTATATACAAGCATTTACCCTGCTGCTAACTTAAATAGGCATGCATAGAGTACAGTGTTCTGCCAATGACATTGACCTTGACAAATCCCTGAGAGTTCCTAGGCCTTATTTCCATTTTGAATGGAGACACGGATCTTTTTATTGACTGAGTCATTTGATAGACCAGGCTGATTCTGTCAGGGGAATCAGCCCCCAATATTTCAATTGTAGGTTCTTTTCTATTTTCCCTAAGTGTCAGCTGGTCTGAGAAATAAAGAGAAAGAGTACAAAAGAGAGAAGTTTTACAGTTGGGTCTCCAAGAATGATATCACATGTCAGCAGGTTCTGTGATATGCACCTGAGCCGCAAAACCAGCAAGTTTTTATTAGGGATTTCAAAAAGGGAGGGGTATACAAATAGTGGGTCACAGAGATCACATGCTTCAAAGGCAGTAAAATATCACAAGGTAAATGGGGGCAGAGCAAGATCACAAGGGCAAGGCAAAATTAGAATTGCTGATGAGGTTTCAAGTCCCACTGTGCACACATTGTCATTGATAAACACCTTAACAGGAAACAGGGTTCAAGAGCAGAGAACCGGTCTGACTGGAATTCGTCAGGCTGGAATTTCCTAATCCTAGCAAGCCTGGGGGCACTGTAGGAGACCAGGGCATATTTTTTCCCATATCTTCAACTGCCTACGACAGTCACTCCCAGAGCAGTCATTTTACAGGCCTCCCCCTGGGAATGCATTCTTTTCCCAGGACTGTTCCTTGCTGAGAAAAAGAATTCAGTGATATTTCTCCTATTCACTTTTGCAAGAAGAGAAATAGGACTCTGTTCTGCCTGGCCCTGCAGGCAGTCAGGTCTTATGGTTATCTCCCTTGTTCCCTGAAAATTACTGTTACCCTGTACTTTTAGGATGCCCAGATTTCATATTGTTCAAACACACATGTTTTACAATCTGTACAGATAACGCAATCATCACAGGGTCCTGAAGGGACATACATCCTCAGCTTACAAAGATGACAGGATTAAGAGATTAAAGTAAAGACAGGCATAGAAAATTATAAGAGTATTGATTGGGGAAGTGATAAATGTCCATGAAATCTTCACAATTTATGTTCAGAAATTGTAGTAAAGACAGGCATAAGAAATTGTAAAAGTATTAATTTGGGGAACTAATAAATGTCCATGAAATCTTCACAATTTATATTTTTCTGCCGTGGCTCAGTCGGTCCCTCCGTTCAGGGTCCCTGACTTTCTGCAACATGATTCCTCTTGGTTCCACTTAATGAATCAAACACCTACCTGGAAGGTTTGACTAACCATTGGTGGTGGGGAGTGTCATTAGAACACCAAAAACTTTTTTGTAACAGGGTCATGAATCAAAAGCTTTTTAAATGTTTCAACTCACATTAGATGTATAGAAACAATATGATGGCATTTTTAAATTTACTCTTTATTATTAACTATAATACAAGCTCTAAATAAAACCTTAAGAGTACAGATAAAATATAAATAAGCTAAGCCAATGAATACAGAATTATCCTTGATAAATATACTCCAAGTTAATTTCCAAATCTGTTCATGTTTATTTAACAAAGTGTGTTGTTGTTTTATTAAGGGACAAGGACTTAGGTTAACAGCTAATTGATACAACTTTAATATATGCCAAAGGACCATAGACACACCAAAGAGGATTGGAAAACAGAAGTAGATTTATCTACATTCTAGAGGAATCAGAAGTACAAACTCATGGGCAATCAAAAAATATGCAAAGCCCGATTAATGCTCTAAATTTATGAAATCGGATGCAATTTGGATCATAACTTTTTGAGTTCAATGAATTGCAAATTTTTTCCACCTATGACTCACATAATATAATGCTGGTGACTCAGTCTCTTACTGTTCACTAACCTCAAATCACACCTGTGCATCTATTACTGAATTTAGAAGTATTAGAACATTATGTACCCAAGAATGTAAAGGTTTCTGGCAAAGAATGCACTTCCCTTAGTGAAGGTCACAGCAGGTACTGATGCAGTAAAGAGATCACCACCAGTGGCCCTCTAAAATCCAACTCCATTATACATCCCAGCTTGCTTTCAAGTGAATGAGCTTCCCTTATGATTATAAAATGAATCTGTATTGTTATCAGGGAATTCTAAAATCAGCCTTACAGATGAATTTTGCAGCTATCTTTGTGCATGAAAGCCAAGTATTTCCTGGAATGCAAACCCCAATCACATTAGTTGGAACAATTGACCTTGAGAGTCTCCTTCCTTTTGGCTCCTCATCAATTTAATATGGATCCACCTCCCTTTACCAAGTATTATCTTGGTCCTTGTGGACTTTAGTGATGCTGTTAACAAAGCATCATTACATGAGGGAAATGGAGAATATTAGAAAAACTAATCGTTGCCAACAGAAATAAAATTTTTAAAAAATGAATTTGAGTATCCTGTTACACTGTCTTTTAAAGAAGTCAAGATTCACACCTGTCTTCTAAGTCATCAAAGGAAATGTGAGCAGGCACTGAGAGCCCAGTATGGGTTTAAAGATATGCTGCTTGGCAATTCCTCTGCTGTATGAATATTCTTGAAAAGATAGTATAGAAAACTTATTTTACACATACTTGGGAGAATATCAGTTTTTTGAGAAACTAGAAGCTAAACAATTTTCATTAAAGCCATAACACCAGATTGCAAATATAAATCATGAAGATTCTAATTTCCAAAAATATAATGAAGCAAATTATCCAAAATTAATATGCAGGCTTCAGATAATAACTACAATTGTAAGAGGTTTATATTGTATGTCTTTAGAGTTATTTTGTTTATCTCACAAGGAATTTGAAGCTGCTTACAGATAATGATATGAATGGTAGCACCTCATTTATCTGGATGTTTCTTACCTGGATAATTGTACTTACTCAGGACAAAGTTGAGAACATGAAAATAAGCAAAAGCATCCATTAGTAGCCAAAATATACATCTCAAAGTTTATGAATTTGCTGATGAAAAAACCTTCTAGGACATATGGAAAACAATATGCTTTATTTTAGACACCGTATTCACAACTTTGACCCTATGGAAGCAAACTGGCAACATGAATTGGTGTCAACTGAAACTGAAATGAACAAGAAAAATAAACAATATGAAAGACAACCCAAGAAGTTGCAAACACAGGATAATCTATAAAGCCAACATAAAGACCAATAAGATATGAAGTTTTCAAAGAGTACCTAAGACCACACATTATAATTATATCTGAACTCTGAGTCATCAAAAGAAGCATAAATTATGTTTGATACATACTGCTCAAGAAGACTGATTTTTTTTCACACTTTAGGGAAAAAAAATATCAGACACATAATTTCAAAAACTATTTTCCAGAAAACCAATCAACTGTCTAGAAGATTCACATTCCAGAGAGATACGGAGTTACAGATTAAGTAGAATTAGACACTTTATAATATCCGTATGTATGTATGCATGTATGATCCTTATCCCTAAACTGTTAGCTCCTAAAACAAAGTAATGTATTTTCTGCTGATTTTTAATTTCTCAAAGGCCTAAAACTGAAATAGAGAAAAGAGAGAAAAAAAGACATGATTAAAAGGCTTTTTGGTGACTTCTGGATTCAGTTTTAACATGCAAATAGCTTAGAAGTCATCATTCCTGTCACTGCAAGGGGAAAAAAAGGGCTGGACAAAGTTGGAATCAGTGACTTCTCTTGGACCCATCAGATTACTGCAATTGCAGGGCAAACTGCCATCTGGAAATTTGGAGAGACGGGTGAACCTAGTCCCTGCTGAGATATGCTTAACTGGAGCAAAAGCTGCTAGTGTCATAGACTTGTAAGAACAATTAAATGGTAACTGACAAACTGCTGGAAGATAAGTGAAAGAGCATTAAGCGTAAAAAATTTCTGGCAGAAGAACACATTCTTAGGAGGACCCCACAATTTCATGACCTTTACCTCCAGGAAGACCACCAGGTTCTCATGGTGAATGAAACTAAGGAGGATCCTTCTAGCAGAAGGAAGGATCATTGTTAAATACACCAAGATCCTTCTCCACAAGAAAATCCTACTCTCCAGAGGAAAAGGCTTTCCCAGAGTTTTATCCCATCTGGGAGGACAATCTTCCCAAACCAGCCTCCTCTAGTCTTTCTCTCTCACGTAAGGAAGAAAAGTAGCCAATTAGTCAATAGGGTTCAGAGTTGAAGACTCATATTATGAATATTTTAGCCAGAGAAGGGAGTAGAGGGGGATAGGAGGGGAAATGTTATGCTTTTTTTTTTTCAAAACAAATTTATATATTTATTTTTTATTTTTTTATTTTACTTTAAGTTCTGTGATACATGTGCTGAATGTGCAGGTTTGTTACATAGATATACATGTGCCATGGTTTGCTGCATCTATCAACCCATCATCTAGGTTTTAAGCTCCGTGTGCATTAGGTATTTGTCCTAATGCTCTCCCTCCGCTTTCCTCCCACACCCTGACAGGCCCTGGTGTGTGATGTTCCCCTCCCTGTGTCCATGTGTTTTCATTGTTCAGCTCCCACTTATGAGTGAGAACGTAGTGTTTGGTTTTCTGTTCCTGTGTTAGTTTGCTGAGGATGATGGCTTCCAGCTTCATCCATGTCCCTGCAAAGGACGTGAACTCATTCTTTTTTATGGCTGCATAGTATTTCATGGTGTATATGTGCCACATTTTCTTTATCCAGTCTATCATTAATGGGCATTTGCGTTGGCTCCAAATCTTTGCTATTGTGAACAGTGCTGAAATAAACATGTATGTGCATGTGTCTTTATAGTAGAATGATTTATATTTCTTTAGGTATATACCCAGTAATGGGATTGCTGGGTCAAATGGTATTTCTGGTTCGAGATCCTTGAGGAATCGCCACAGTGTCTTCCACAATGGTTGAACTAATTTTCACTCCCACCAACAGTGTAAAAGTGTTCCTATTTCTCCACATCCTCTCCAGCATCTGTTGTTTCCTGACATTTTAATAATTGCCATTCTAACTGGTGTGAGATGTTATCTCATTGTGGTTTTGATTTGCATTTCTCTAATGACCAGTGATGATGAGCATTTTTTCATGTTTGTTGGCTGCATAATAGCCTTCTTTGGATAACTGTATGTTCATATCCTTCACCCACTTTTTGATGGGGTGTTCTTCTCGTAAATTTGTTTAAGTTCCTTGTAAATGCTGGATATTAGACCTTTGTCAGATGGATAGATTACAAAAATTTTCCCCCATTCTGTAGGTTGTCTGTTCACTCTTATGATAGTTTATTTTGCTGAGCAGAAGCTCTTTAGTTTCATTAGATCCCATTTGTCAATTTTGGCTTTTGTTGCCATTGCTTTTGGTGTTTTGGTCACGAAGTTTTTGCCCATGCCTATGTCCTGAATGGTATTGCCTAGGTTGTCTTCTAGGGTTTTCATGGTTTTAGGTTTTACATTTAAATCTTTAATCCATCTTGAGTTAATTTTTGTATAAATTGTATACAAAAATGTAAGGAAGGGGTCTCCAGTTTCTGTTTTTTTGCATATGGCTAGCCAGTTTTCCCAGCACCATTTACTTAATAGGAGATCCTTTCCCCATTACTTATTTTTGTCAGGTTTGTGGAAGATCAGATGGTTGTAGATGTGTGGTGTTATTTTTGAGGTCTCTGTTCTGCTCCATTGGTCTATATGTCTGTTTTGGTACCAGTACCATGCTGTTTTGGTTTACTGTAGACTTGTAGTATAGTTTGAAGTCAGGTAGTGTGATGCCTCCAGCTTTGTTCTTTTTGCTTAGCATTGTCTTGGCTATATGGGATCTTCTTTGATTCCATATAAAATTTAAAAGTTTTTCTAATTCTGTGATGAATATTAATGGTAGTTTGATGGGAATAGCATGCAATCTATAAATCATTTTGGGCAGTATGGCCATTTTCACAATAATGATTCTTCCTATCCATGGGGATGGAATGTTTTTCCATTTGTTTGTGTCCTCTCTTATTTCCTTGAGCAGTGGTTGTAGTTCTCCTTGAAGAGGTCCTTCACATCCCTTGTAAGTTGTATTCCTAGGTATTTTATTTTCTTTATAATAACTGTGAATGGGAGCTAACTCATGATTTCACTCTCCGCTTGTCTATTATTGGTGTATAGGAATGCTTGTGAATTTTGCACAATGATTTGTATCCTGAGACTTTGCTGAAGTTGTTTAACAGTTTAAGGAGTTTTTGGACTGAGATAATGGGGTTTTCTAAATATACAATCATGTCCTCTGCAAACAGAGACAACCTGAGTTCCTCTCTTCCTATTTGAAGACCTTTATTTCTTTCTCTTACCTAATTGCCCTGGCCAGAACTTCCAACTCTGTATTGAATAGGAGTGGTGAGAGAGGGCATCCTTGTCTTGTGCCAGTTTTTAAAGGGAATGCTTCCAGCTTTTGCCCCTTTAGTATGATATTGGCTATGGGTTTGTCATGAATGGCTCTTATTATTTTGAGATAGGTTCCATCAAAACCTAATTTATTGAGTGTTTTTAGCATGAGGGGTCACTGAATTCTATCAAAGGCCTTTTCTGTATCTATTGAGATAGTCATGTGGTTTTTGTCAATGGTTCTGTTTATGCAATGGATTACATTTATTGATTTGCATATGTTGAACCAGCCTTGCATCTCAGGGATGAAGCCTATTTGATTGTGCTGGATAAGCTTTTTGATGTGCTGCTGGATTCGGATTGCCAGTATTTTGTTAAGGATTTTTCGCATCAATGTTTATCAGGAGTATTGGTGTAAAATTTTCTTTTTTTGTTGTGTCTCTGCCAGGTCTTGGAATCAGGATGATGCTCGTCTCATAAGATGAGTTAAGGAGAATTCCCTCCTTTTCTATTGTTTGGAATAGTTTCAGAAGGAATGGCACCATCTCCTTTTTGTACCTCTGGTAGAATTTGGCTGTGAATACACCTGGTCCTGGGCTATTTTTGGTTGGCAGGCTATTAATTACTGCCTCAATTTCAGAACTTCTTATTGATCTATTCAGGGATTCAGCTTCTTTCTGGTTTAGTCTCTATCGGGTGTATGTGTCCAGGAATTTATCCATTTATTATAGATTTTTTAGTTTATTTGCCTAGAGTTGTTTATAGTATTCTCTGACAATAGTTTGTATCTCTGTGGGGTCAGTGGTGATATCCCCATTGTCATTTTTTATTTTCTCCATTTGATTCTTCTCTGTCTTCTTCTTCATTAGTCTAGCTAAAATTCTATCTATTTTGTTAATTTTTCAGAAAATCAGCTTCTGTATTCATTGATTTTTTGAAGGGTTCTTCATGTCTCTATCTCTTTCATTTATGCTTCGATCTTAATTATTTCTTGCATTCTGCCTGCTTTTGAATTTGTTTGCTCTTGCTTCTCCAGTTCTTTTAATTATGATGTTAGATCTCCCTGCCTTTTTATATGGGCATTTAGTGCTCTATAAATTTCCCTCTAAACACTGCATTAGCTGTGTCCCAGAGATTCTGGTATGTTGTCTCTTTGTTCTCATGGTTTCAAAGAACTATGTTATTTCTGCCTTAATTTAGTTTACCCAGTAGTCGTTCAGGAGTAGGTTGTTCAGTTTCCATGCAGTTGTGCGGTTTTGAGTGAGTTTCTTAATCCTGAGTTCTAATTTGTGTTCTGAGAGACTGTTTGTTAAAATTTCTGTTCTTTCACATTTTCTGAGGAGTGTTTTACTACCAGTCATGTGGTCGATGTAGAATAAGTGTGACGTGGTGCTGAGAAAAATGTATATTCTGTTGATTTAGGGTTGTGAGTTCTGTAGATTTCTATTAGGTACACTTGGTCCAGAGCTGAGTTCAAGTCCTGAATATCCTTGTTAATTTTCGGTCTCGTTGATCTGTCTAATATTGATGGTGGGGTGTTAAAGTCTCCCACTTCTATTGTCTGGGAGTCTAAGTCTCTTTGTAGGTCTCTAAGAACCTGTCTTACGACTCCAGGTGCTCCAGTACTGGGTGCGTATATATATTTAGAATAGTTAGCTCTTCTTGTTGCATTGATCCCTTTACCATTATGTAATGCCCTTCTTTGTATTTTTTTTTTACCTTTGGTGGCTTAAAGTCTGTTTTATCAGAGACTAGGATTGCAACCCTTGTTTGTTTTTTGTTTGTTTGTTTGTTTTGCTTTACATTTTCTTGATAAACATTCTTCCATCCCTTTAATTTGAGCCTGTGTGTGTCTCTGTATGTGAGATGGGTCTAATGAATACAGCACTCCAATGGGTCTTGATCTTTTATCCAGTTTGCCAGTCTGTATCTTTTAATTGGGGCATTTCACCCATTTACATTTAAAATTAATATTGCATGTGTGAATTTGATCCTGTCATCATGATGCTAGCTGGTTATTTTGTACATTAGTTGATGCAGTTTGTTCAATGTGCCATTGGTCTTTATATTTTGGTGTGTTTTTGAAGTGGCTGGTACTAGTTTTTCCTTTCCATATTTAGTGCTTTCTTCAGGAGCTCTTGTAAGGCAGGCCTGGTGGAGGATAAAATCCCTCAAAATTTGCTTGTCTGTAAAGGATTTTATTTATCCTTCACTTATGAAACTTAGTTTGGCTGGATATGAAATTCTGGATTGAAAACTCTTTTCTTTAAGAATGTTGAATATTGGTCCCCACGCTCTTCTGGCTTGTAGGGTTTCTGCAGAAAACTCTGCTGTTAGTCTGACGGGCTTCCCTTTATGGGTAACCTGACCTTTCTCTCTGGCTGCCCTTAACATCTGTTCCTTCATTTTAACCTTGGAGAATCTGACGATTATGTGTCTTGGGGTTGCTCTTCTCAAGGAGTATCATAGTGGTGTTCTCTGTGTTTTCTGAATTTGAATGTTGGCCCGTCTTGCTAGGTTGGGGAAATCCTCCTGGATAATTACCTGAAGAGTATTTTCCAACTTGGTACCATTCTCTCTGTCACTTTCAGGGACCCCAATCAGTCGTAGGTTTGGTCGTTTCACATAGTCCCATATTTCTTGGAGGCTTTTTTTTTTTGTTCCTTTTCATTCTTTTTTTTCTAATCACGTCTTCACACCTTATTTCATTAAGTTGATCTTCAATCTCTGATATCCTTTCTTCTGCTTGATCGATTCAGCTATTGATACTTGTGTATCCTTCACAAAGTTATCGTGCTGTGTTTCTCAGCTCTATCAGGTCATTTATGTTCTTCTCTAAACTGGTTATTCTAGTTAATCATTCTTGTAACCTTTTGTTAAAGTTCTTAGCTTCCTTGCATTGGGTTAGAACATGCTTCTCCAGGTCAGAGGACTTTGTTATTACCCACCTCCTAAAGCCTTCTTCTGTTAATTCATCAAACTCCGTCCAGTTTTGTGCCTTTGCTTGTGAGAAGTTTTGATCATTTGGTAGAGAAGAGGCATTCCGGTTTTTGGAATTTTCAGAATTTTTGCGCTGGTTTTTCCTCATCTTCGTGGATTTATTTACCTTTGATCATTGAAATGCTGACGAACTCTGGATGGGTTTTTTGCATAGATGTTCTTTTTGTTGATGTTGATGTTATTGCTTTCCGTTTGTTAGTTTTTCTTCTAACAGTCAGGTCCCTCTTCTGCAGGTCTGCTGGAGTTTGCTGGTGCTCTACTCCAGACCCTATTTGCCTGGGTATCACTAGCTGAGGCTGCAGAACAGAAAAGATTGCTGCCTGCTCCTTCCTCTTTCAGAGGGGTAAGCAGTTCTGTCTCACAGGAGTTCCAGGCACAACTAGGAAACAAAACAAAACAAAATAAAACTCCTGCAGCTAGCTTGGTGTCTGCCTGAACGGGCGCCCAGTTTTGTGCTTGAAACCCAGGGCCATGGTGGTGTAGACACACAAGGGAATCTGGTCTGAAGATTGGAAAAACTGTGGGAAAAGTATAGTATCTGGGCAGAGTTCCCCATGGCTCCCCTTGACTAGGAAATGGAGGCTCCCTGCTCCTTGCACTTCCTGGGTGACATGATGCCCCACCCTGCTTCTGCTCACCCTCCATGGGCTGCACCCACTGCCTAGCCAGTCCCAGTGAGATGAACAGGGTACCTCAGTTAGAAATGTAGGAATCACCCGCCTTCTGCGTTGGTCTCGCTGGTGGCTGCAGACTGGAGCTATTCCTATTCAGCCATTTGGCCAGATCCAGCCAGGAAGTGTTATTCTTAGTGACAAAATACATTTATGAAGATCAGCTTAGAGATGTAGGACATTTAGAGATCAAGATCTAATCAGAAAGTTGTAGAATGCTCCTCCTACCTTACACCTTTCCTCCAAATCAACAAAACTCCAATATAGTAACAGCGAATTATATATGAAAGAGGCACAAGACACAGACTTCCTCTGAGGAGTACTTAGGGAAGCCAAAGTCAAAAGGAGAAATGAAAACAAATTCACTACAGGAGTTTGAAGACTCTAGCACATCCACCTATAGCGAATGTTAAACACAGCAGAGTAACACAAGTTCTCTCATTAAAAACCTATTGACTTCAGTCAGTTTCTCTTAGCCAATACATGTCTAGTTTTCAACAAAAACTTAAACAGCGTGCTAAAACACACAAAACAATTCAGTCTTAAGAGAAAAAGATTATTACACATGTATCAGTGAAGTGAATGACAGCAATATCACAAGGAATGTGAGGGAGAAATTGAAAATGCCCTCTTAGAAGGAACCCACCTACATGTAAAGCATACTAGTGTTATTGGAAAGAGGATTTAAATCAGTTGTAAATGTATATTGTAAACTCTAGAGCAACCACTATATATATTTTTAAAGATGTTTAATTGATTTACTATGAGAGAAAAGAAAATGAATTCATAAAATATTCAATTAAAGCCAGAGAAGGCAGAAAAAGATGGGGAAAAAAAATCCAAGAGAACAAATACAATAAATATAAAACAGTTACAGGGGAATGTCTATTATTACAACCATGTTAATATTATTTTAAATGTGATTGGTATAAATGTATTCATTAAAAGACAGCTATTGTCAGCATGGATTAAATAAAAAACGAAAAGCAGACAGACCCAGTGGTATATTGTGTAAAAGAAACCTAGATTAAATATAAATAATCAAATAAGTTACAAATAAAAAGATGAAAATGCACCATAATAAATAATGATGAAATAATTATACGTAGTACTAAACTAACCATAATTTAAAAAATAATTTTAAAAAACTAGAGTATATATAACTTCAGAACATAGAAAATTATAAGAAATAGAGAAAGCTTAGCATCTTTCTTTGATAGCAAATCTATTCTTTAAGAAGTCACAACTTTAGATGTGCATGCACCTAACAACAGAGCAGCAAAATACTAAAAATAAAAACTGATGGATCTGAAAAGAGGACTAGAGAAATTTACTATTATATATGGAGACGTCAACACACTATTTCAATCATTGATAAATCAAGCAGGCAGAAAATCAGGAAGGATATAGTTAAATCGAACAGCATCATTAATCAGCTAGATCTAAAAAACATTCAAGAATAATTCAACAGCAAAAACATGTACATTTTCTAAGCTCACACGGAGCACTCACCAGGACAGATGATCACATTCTGGACTATAAAACACAGCTTCACAAATTTAAGAATAAAAACTATAGAATGTATATTTTTCATGAAACTAACCAGAAGTCAATTACAGAAAAATAACTAGAAAATACCCAAATATTTGGAAATTCAACAATACACTTCCACATTTCTAAATAACACATAGGTCAAGAACAATTATCAAGGTGAATTTAGACATATTTTAAATTAAATGAACATAAAATGCTTATCAAAATTTGGGAAATACATTGAAACTGTTCTAAAAGTGAAATTTATAACATTAAATGCATACATTAGAAAGAAAATGTGATATAAAATTAATAACAGAAGTGCTCACTTCAGGAAACTAGAAAAGTAAGAGCAATATATGCCTATATCAAGCAGAAGTAAAGAATAAAAGTTAAAGCAGAAATGAATAAAATTGAAGATAGAAAAACAATAGAGAAAAGCAATGAGACTAAAAATTGATTCTCCATCAATAAAATGAACACATTCATAGCAAGACTAACCAGGAAGAAGGGAAGGGAGAGAGAGAGGAAGTGTGGAAGAGCGACAAAAACAGGAGACATAACCTTTCACCAGAAATGAAAAAAAAATTGGTTAAAGAAATAGTACAAGTAAAACTGTATCCACAATTTTAAAAATTATATGATATGTACCAGTTATATAGAATACACAAACTACCACACTTAAACCAGGAAATATAAATAACCTGAATAGCACTATATTTATTAAAGAAATCAATCAATAACTATTCCATTGGTAAATTATAGCAAACTTTCCAAGAAGAAATGATGTCAGTTCTCTAAAATCTTTCCAAAAGGTAGACTCAATTCATAAGTTCATGATTACCCTAATGCCCAGAGCAGAGGAAGACATTTCAAGAAAAGAAACTTTCAGACTAATCTCTCTCATAAACATAGATATAAAATTCTCAACAAAATAGTAGCAATTTGAATCTAACCATATAAATCACAATCAAGTGGAATTTATTCCAGATATGCAAGGTTGGCTCAACATTTGAAAATCAATCAAAACAATCCAACACATCAACAGGCTAAAGAAGACAAATCATATGATCATACCACCTGATACCCAAAAGGCATTTGACCAAAATCCAACATCCTTGTTAAAGAGTCTCAGCAAACTAGAACTAGAGAAGGACTTCCTTGACTTTAATAAAGAACATCTGCAAAAACTATAGGTAAAAATAATTAATAATGACACTGGATACTTTCCCCCTAATATTGAGAACAAAGCAAGGAAGTCTTCTCTCACCAGTCCTTTTCAACATCATATAGAAGTCCTATATAATGTAATAAGGCAAGAAAAAGAAATACAAGGTATACAAATTGAAAATGAATAAACAAATCTGTCTTTATTTACAGATGACACTGTTGTCTATATAGTAAATCCTAAAGAATCAACAACAACACAAAAAAATTAAAAAGTGAGTTTAGACAGTTGATAAAATAAAAGATTATTATATAAAATTAATTGCTGTCCTACGGCAAACTACAATTTGAAATGTAAAAGAAAGTATCATTACAATATCACCAAGATAAATAAAATACTTAAGTATAAATTGAACAAAATATGGAGGTCTATATGCAGAAAATTTCAACACACTGATAAATCAAAGAACTAAATAAATGAATGTATTCTGTGTTCATAAATTCATTGACTCAATATTGTTAAGACATTAATTCTTTCCAACTTGATCTATAGATTCCATTAAATTCCTATCAAAATCGCAGCAAGTTATTTTGCAGATATTCACAAACTGATTTTCATGTTTATATGGAAGGGCAAAAGACCCATAATTAAGCCAACAAAACACTGAAAAAGTAAAACAAGATCAGAGGACTGAAACTACCAGAATGTAAGACTTAATATAAAGCTATAATCAAGACAGTGTGGCATTCATGAAAAAAATAGACAAATAGATCAATGCAACATAATAGAGATCCTAGAAATACACTCACACAAATAAAGTCAACTGATCTTTTACAAAGATGCAAAGACAATTCAATGGGGAAAGGATAGTCTTTTCAAGAAATGGTGCTGGGACAACTGGATATTCATATTAAAATGAAATCTAGACAAAGGAATTGCACCATTCACAAAAATAACTCAAAATACTTGTTAGACCTACAAGTAAAATGTAAAACTATAAAGCTTCTAAAAATTAACACAGGACAAATCTATATGACTTTTTGAGTTTGGTGACAAGGTATTAGATCCAATACCAAAAACAAATCCATGAGAGAAAAAAATTAATAGGCTAACTTTATAAAACTTAAAATTCTGCTCTTCAAAAGACACTGCTGGAAGAATGAAAAGATAGGAAAATAGACTGGGACAAAATATTTGCAAACACAATATCTGGTAAATGACTAATCGAAATATTTTTTAAATTGCCAAAAATATTACTTAAACTTTCCTAAATTTTATTAATAATAAACAGAAGAGCTAATTTTAAAACAAACAAAATATCTGAATAGATATCTTACTCAAGAAGGTTTGCAAGCTGAATGTGGTGGTGTGTACCTATAGTCCCAGCACTTTGGGAGATGGAGGCAGGATGATCACTTAAAGTCAGTAGTTCTAGACCAGCTTGGGCAACACAGCAAGACCTGGTCTCTACAAAAAATTTTAAAAATTAGTCAAGCATGGTGGCATGGTGGATATGGTCCCAGCTCCTTGGGAGGCTGAGGTGGGAGGATTGCCCAAGCCCAGGAGGCCGAAGCTGCAGTGAGCCATGATCATGCCACTGCATACCAGCCTGTGCAATGGAGTGAGACCCCATCTCAAGACAACAACAACAACAAAAATCAAAGAAGATATGCAAGTGGAAAATGAGCACGTGAAAAGATGCTCAACAGTGTCTTTCACTAGGGGATTGCAAATTAAAACATAAATGAGACATAGTTACTCATGTATTTGAATGGCTAAAATCCAACACACTGATGATTCCAATTCCTGTCAGGATGCAGAGCAAAAGAAATTCTCATTTGCTGATGGGAATGAAGAGTGGAAGAAGGGTTTTGCAGTTTTTCACAAAACTAAACAAAGCCTTACTATGGGATCAAGCAAATCCATTCTTAGGTATTTACCCCACTGATTTTAAAATTTATATCTATACCAAAACCTGCACATGGATAATTATAGCAGCTTTATTCATAATTGCCAAAAACTGTAAGCAATCCCTCAGTAGATGAGTGAAAAAACAGTATTAAAACCACACAATAAAGTATTAATCAGAGATAAAAATGAATAAGCTACCAAACCTTGAAAATACATGGGTAAATCTTAAATGCATATTGGTAAGTGAGAAAAGCCAATTTGAAAAGCTGTATTATTCCAATTGTGTGACATTCTAGAAAAGACAAAACTGTAAAGATCATGAACAGATAAGTGGTTGCCCGGGGTTTAGTAAAGAGGAGCTAAACAGGGGAAGCACAATGGATTTTTTGGGATGATTCAGCTACTCTGTATAATACTTGTAATATCATGGTTCATAGATGACACTTTGTGTAGACTAAAACTCAGAAGTTTATAACACAAAATGTGTTCCTTAATGCATATACATTTTAAAACAATCACTTAGGAATTTTGAGAATCAAAGAGAAGATATAATGTGATAAAAGAATCTGTGTTACAAATGTATGAAACAGTCTCATTGAAGGGGATGGGAGAAAAAGGTGCAGACCTGAGTAATTCTAAGATCAGAGAAAGAAAGCACTGAAAATAAGCACTGTATTCAGGTAATAACATTGTTTCCCATGGATGTATGGCTTTACAGTTACAAAATCACTGCCCATGTATGCTGAAATTCAAGAATGTAATGTAGGTCAAGCATCGCTAATCCGTAAATCCAAAATCAGAAATGCTCTAAAATTTGAAACTTTTTGAGCATGGCATAATGACATGGCACCAGAAGTAGAAAATTACACCTCTAAGTACTTAACAAAAACTTTTTTCATGCATAAAATTATTTAAAAATAAAGTATATTTATATACTTAATAATTTTCATGCATAAAATTATTTAAAAATAAATTTATTTTAGTCTATGTGCATAAAACATATATGAAACATACATGAATTTTGTGTTTAGACTTGGTTCCCATCCTCAAAATGTCTTATTATATATGCCAATATTCCAAAATTCAAAAAATTTTGAAATCCTACACACTTATTTTCCTAAGCATTTCAGACAAGAGATACTCAACCTGCAAATGGATAATAAATGGCGGGAACCAAGATTTCACTGGAGTTGGAGGTTACAGATAAACAAGTTAAGGGGTTAGAATGGTCCAAATGGTAATGGATTATAGTTGGAGAATCAGTATGAACTTAAGTTTAGCTGAATATAGCTGTAAATGCTTATATACAGAAATATTTATAGATAAATTTATGTATATAGAATAGTCTGTATACATCTATTTCCTTCCCTGTTAGCTGAGAGGTCCTAGATGAAATGACCCTCCAGCAGCAATGAAAGGAATCAGGTCTCCTTGGAGAAATGGCTGAATGTAGGACTGGAGCTGGTAATATACAAGATGAACCTGAATCATCTTATGGTGCTAGAAAATAAGAAAGTCCTGATAAGAAAAGTAAAAGAAAAACACAACAACGGGAGTATGTCAAAGAGACACATATGTAAAAGAGCTCCCATGGCCAAAGTTGAAACAACTTGAGTAACAAAACAAATAAAGCAATGTGGGGTTATAATCCACAGCATGGAATAAACACTCACGAGTCAATCTGGAATAAACAAATGAATTGAACAAATAAATAAATAAATAGGGAAGATGAAACAAATCTCCCATGTAGAATTAAAAAAAAAAATTAGGTAGACATTTCACCCTCAAAGAGTTAGAGCATAATTCTCCACTTAAGTGTGGGCTGTTCATAATTACTTCCTTTTCAAGAGTAGGCTGTGGAAATAGGAGGAAAAGTGTAAGTTTACAGTAGAAAAGTTGATAAACATAACGCTGGACATGATGTCATGCTGATAGGTTGTACCTTAGATATGATTTGGATGAAAATGACACATTTCCTTCATGGTTTTTCTCCCCAAAACCCATAACTTCAGTGTAATCATGAGGAAAAAAATCAGACAAATACCAATCAAGGGAAATTCTACTAAATACTTGACCAATAGTCCTCAAAACTGTCAAGGTGGTTAAATCGTAAGTTTCCAAAATTGTCACAGGCACAAGGCCCTTCCGGCACCATGATGATTAAATGTAGTGTGTCATGGGTGGGATTCAAGAATAGAAAAAGGACATTTGATTTTTAAAAAACAAAAAGAAAGAAATCTGATGAAGTATAAACTTTTTAGTTGATAAAAAAGGTAAAACTGATATATATGCATACACACACACATACACTACTCCTTCACTACACTACATCTGGATAATCCTCTTTTTCTCGGGTAGCAGCTGCATGCACTCACTTCCTTCATTCACATTGAGAGGGCAGAGATCAGGCGGCACTTCGGGATAATCAGCTAAGTATTGATTGTGCTTGAATCAGCTGCCCATTCTGAGACCAGTCGTTCTTTCTAAACTCTCTTCTTTTTATTTCACCCAGGCTGGCCTCCCTGAAACCTTAAACTCTAACTCGAGTCTGTGCACAGGAATTGTATTCTTGTCATGCCTTTCTACTTCTACCGAACAGCAGGCATTAGATGAGTATGGCCGCTGTCTATGAACTTTGCTTGTCTAGATTTTCTGGACATTGCTCTCAGGTCTGACAATCTGACTTTAACTGTTTCCTATTCCCTTCCTGAAAGTGAAAGTAATTAGCTGGAGATAAGTCTCAGACATCAGCTTTCCATGTGCCCTTGAGAATAGTCTCCGACTCCTTATATGTCACCTTTCCCTGGTGTAAATAAAGATAACACTAGTTCATACAGCACAGATTCAAGGTTAGAATGAAGATTATGGTCTTAACATACTACCTGGAACATAGACAATTTGCAATAAATGTTAATGATCATTATTAGCAATGTTGTTACTTTTGGCTAAAAAATCGTATGGCACTTCTAAAATTCTAGTATGTCTGAGTATATGCTATCAAACGTAATAATGGTTATTATGTTAAGTTATTGTAGACCACAGAAATAACCAAATTTTCTTGTCAATTGTGTCTTTAACTGTGACTGCTTAAAGTCATTTTCACTGTTCTGAAAACTTCACAAGCACACAAAGTCCTAGAATACAGTATCTTTAAGGAAGTTAATGAAAGAATGGAAAGGATCCTGAAAAGCACTCTTGAATACAGGTTTCTGATAACTTTAGAATCATATCATTTGGACTGGATAAGAATAACTTTCATGAAAAGACTCACTGGTTTATAAAACTGCTAACCCAAGCAGAACAAAAATTAGTTGAACACCACAAAAATATTTTGCCAGATTTCCATGCTATATCACCAATACTAAAATTGTTTAGATATACAATTTGAATGAACTCCATGATCTAAGTCAAATTACCTATGATAGCACATCAGTTATCAGTGCTATGGACCTAAATTGGAGGAAAAAAACTGGCATTCAAGAGTGCGTAAGCTCAACATGAAGCATGGACTCATGGAGAACCAGGACAGCCACCTTGTCCCTCCTGAGTCCTTAGACCTTTTGTTGTTAAAATTTTGCATTCCATGACTCATGGTGGAAAAGATAAAATTATTTAAATCAAATATATATTGGGATGGTTACTTCTAAATTGTTAAAATAGTTTATGACCAATGTTTGTTTTGGTTTGTCAAACCCATATTCCTGGGAATACAATCAAAACTTCAAGTACATTCTGCTACTTGATGGGCCATTTAAACATTTATAGAGAGATTTCATCTTTATATCATTTTCAATGCATATTTTCTCATGGTATAAAAACTTTCCCATGTAAGGGGGCTGATGTTATAATAGTATCTTTTTATGCCACAGGGTGTTTTCACCAGGTAAAGAAAGTTTTTCATAGTTCACTAACTGACGGCAATCAACCCCTTCACAATCTAAAACCCAAAGATTGGATCTATAGTCATTCTATAGTGGTATGGAACACTAGAATCTAGTCCTTTAAGCTAGTTGTAATATCTATAGCTGGAAAAGTTTGTATAAATTTGTAATGTTTTTGTATTTATAAATTTAGTAGCAGTCATTTTTAAAACCTTGTGAGATATTGCATTCTTTTTAGAATTCTTCTAATTCATTTATGTCTATTAACTTTGTGCTTTCCTTCTACTTCATGTTTTCTTTGTTCTTTCTCTAACTTCTTAAATTGGATACAATTAATTGTTAAACCCTTTTCTCATATTCCAATTAAGGATATGAATGTTTCTTTATATACTATTGCTACTACATTCCAGTATTTCAGAAAGGTATGCTTTTAATTATCTTTCCATTCTAAGGCTGGTCTTGAAGTCCTAGGCTAAAGCAATCCTCCCACATAGGCCTCCCAAAGTGCTAGAATTACAGTCATGAGCCGCCGTGCCCAGTCATTCTAAGATGCTTTTAGTTTCCCTTTTACATTCTTATTTAACTGACAGGTCATTTAGAAGTATGTTTTTAAAATTTAACACTTTATTTATTTATCTGACTTCTAACTTATTGTATGAGATCAGAATAATGTGTTATGCATGACTATTTGAAAAGTTTGAAATTTACCACTGGTAGGTAATCCATTTTTGTCAATGTCCCATGTACATCTAAAAATAATCTCTAATAGTTGGCTATGAAATTTCACATGTATTTCTTACATCTCCATTTTTGCATATAATTTTTAATGCTGTAGTTTAATACAAAATTGTAAGAGGCATATTGAAATACCTCACAATGTCAAATAAATTTTTCTTTATTTGGAGTTTATCTGTTGAAAAGCTTAATTGAGATACAATTCATATACTATACATTTTACTCATTTAAAATATACAATTCAATGATTTTTAGGATAGTCACAGTTATCTACAACTATTCAATTCTAGAATTGACTCAAAACAAAACGGAACACCCTTTTCCTTTAGCTACTATTAGTACCTATCCCCCATTTCTCTCCACCAGCCCTGAGCATCCACTAATATACGTTGTGTCCTTCTAGATTGTTCCGACTATGGGTGTTTACTGTAAATTGAATAATGTAATATGAGGTATTTTGTGATTGGCTTCTTTCATTTAGCATAATGCTTTCAAGGTTTATTCATCTGTAGCATGTATCAGTACTTCATTTCTTTGGATGCCTAAATAACACTCCATTGTACGGATATGCCATCTTTTAAAAATCCATTTATTATCTGAAGAATATTTGGGTTATTTCCACCATTTGGCTATTATGAATAATGCTCCTGTAAGCATTTGTGTACATGTTTTTGTGTGGACATATGTTTCATTTCTCCTGGATATGCTCCTAAGAGTGAAATTGTTGGATAATATGTAACTCTATGTTTAATAATTTGAGGAACTACTGGACTGCGTACCAAAGCAGCTGTGTTATTTTACATTCCTAACAGCAATGGATGGTGATTCCTGCTCCTCCACCTTTTTGTATACTTGTTATTATCTGACTTTTTTATTCTAGGCATCCTAGCATGTGTGAAGTGATATCTCATTGTTCTTTGATTTATATTTATATTTCCCTGGTAGCTAACTTTGAAAGCTTCTTTTCATGTAGTTATTGGCCATTTTTATACCTTCTGTGGAGAAATGTCTATTCAGACCCTTTACCCATTTTCCAAAGTGGGCTTTTTGTGTTCTTATTATTGTTATATCAATTTCTCTATGTATTCTTGATGTAAGTCTTTTATCAGGTATATAATTTGCAATTACTTTCTCACACTTTGTGGGTTGTCATTTTACATTCTGATAATATATGCTTTAAAGCACAAAAGTTTTAAATGTTGATAACATCGAACTTGTATAATGCTTTCTTTTGTTGCTCATGCTTTTGATGTCATATATAAAATATCCCCAACCAAACCCACAGTCATAAAAATGTACCTTTATGCTTTCTTCTAGAAGTTTGCAGGTTTTGCTCTTACATTTAGGTCTTTAATCCATTTGAGTTAATTTTTTGTATATGGTGTTAGATAAGGGTCCACTTCATACTTTCAGTTGTGCTAACACATTTTGGGGTAATTTTGCTTAATATATGCAAGTTTAGGATTTTGGTAGCTTCCTATTGAACTGAAGTTTTTATTCATATGGAGTTACCCTACCTATCCTTAATTATGTTTTTTTGTTAGTAGGTACTATGCTGTCTGGTGCAAATGTGACAACTCATACTTTCTTATATACATCATATGTATCGGATGTATCTTTTTACCCTTTTAATTCTAACTTTTTGGTTTTTTTGCATTGTAGTTGTGTCTCTTTTATGTGTTGCTAGATTTTTAATATTCAATGTGAAAATGTCTGTCTTCTCAGGGGGTGGGGGGCTAGGGAAGGGATAGCATTAGGAAAAATACCGAAAGTAGGTGATGGGTTGATGGGTGCAGCAAACCACCATGGTAAGTGTATACCTATGCAACAAAACTGCGTGTTCTGCACATGTACCCCAGAACTTAAAGCATAATATAAAAAAAGAAAATGTCTGTCTTCTACCTTGTCAATTTAGTGCATTTACATTTATTGTGACTATTAGTATTTTTTCATTTAATTATATTGCCTTCTTTTGTGCTTTTCTATACTTATTATTTTTTCTATGTTTCCATTTCTCCTTTTTTGGCATTTTTTAGAGTCAATTCATGTTGATTTGTTTGTTTGATGTGTTTTTAAAATGTAATTATATTATCATTATTATTGCTTGCACATTGATTTTCTTGTCATGAAGGTAGGATTTGCATGTCTCGTTTACTAAACTATCTCTAGAACCTGAAAGAATATCTGCCACTTGTTAGTTTCAAACAAATATTTACTGACAGATTGTTGCCTAGAAATCACTTTGCCGGGCTCCTCAATTGTTGGTTCTATTTCTACTTAATGGCCAAAGTTAGCTTGATGCATTGTTAAGCAGTAGCTATTTTAGGGTGGATGAGCAAGACCTCCCATTTAAAAAGTAAGAAAGAATAATTAATATGCATTCCCTTATGTTTTATAAATTAGTGTATCTGTATTTTATAGCAGCTTTGAAAATACAGGATGACAGAAGTGATCATATGTTTTAGTTTTCCGTTCATCCCTTTTTACATGTGAGAAAACTGAAACAAAGTGAGGTAATGCAGATACCTTACATCATATAGCAAATGCTGGGGTTGTCCTAATTTATAGCTAGAAAGTTCAGTATTAGCTTTTTTGTTATTGGTTAACTAAGCTGTTCCTTTTTATTTAAAAATAAAATAGAAATAAAACGGGGATGCTGATCTACGATAATTGCAGATGATCTGCTCTGTGGGATCACTGGTGAATATCACCTTCCAAAAATCGAAGTGCAATAATTTCCATGACTTCACCCCAAGCACTCAGATGATAAAGGGTCTAGTGTTAGTGGAAAAAAAAAAAAAAAAAAAAAAAAAGAGCAAATGTAATTCTCTCCCCCAAAAGAAATACAAAATCTCCCATATACTTTTCCATTTGTGCACTCTTGACTTCATTAAAATTGTATATTGATCCAATCACTCGGTTTTGTTAATAGCTCCACAGAGGAATAGTAGTTGCTAGAGCATGAACACCACGATCCATTTTTCTCTGATTACTGTTTTGCAGTGCTGCTAATTTGACAGCTTTTGCTAAACATGGACTCATTATTTTGTGCCACTGTTTTTGGAAAAGGAATGTCAAGTGAGGAGTAAAGTAACTTACAAAGAAGTATGCAGCTAAAGATAGGTTGGAAGATGAATAATCTTGTCCGGGCATAGTGAGAGAATAGCTAAATTGAAATGAGAAGGAATGAACTGCTTGATCCCTATAAGATATCTATTCATCCTTCAAGACTCAAATTAGAATGACCCAACCCCCATTCCAACCAAGATGAATCTGTCCATTTTCTCTTTTGTGTGCTCTAAGTACATATCTACTTCTATATCAATGTCTATATCTATATCTATATGTTATATAGAGATATTTTTAGAGTCTTACATATGTAGCACTCTTATTTGTTTATATGTTTGTACCTCTGTTCTAGACTCTGTTTTGTCACCAAATTGCTTTTAGGGAAAAATCAAACAAAAAATCTGTCATTGTTCACAAGGTCTTGCAAAATCAGGCCTCTACCCACCTCTCTAGTCTCAATTTGCTGCATTCCCATTTACTATACTCATCAGCTATACTGTACCTATTAAGGCTTCTCAAATGTGCCATATTATTTCTTATTTAAGGGCTGTGTAGATCCTGTAATCTTCTCATGGCCAGACAGCTATATTGACTTGTCTCTACTTGTTCCTCCTTCCATTAGCTTCTATTTATCATAGATATCAGCTTAAAATCATTTTGTCAGAAAAGTATGTGCCACATCTGCCCATTTACACAAGATTAAGTCTCTTGCAGTACTTTCCTTTACAATATTAGTCACATTGCAACTCTGTGTTCAATGCCTAGTGCCCACAAGATTTTGTGCTCTAAGAAGTCTAGTGCTCACTAGATTTTGCCCACTTGAGCTACCTGGAGATATTTGTTACTATAAATTTTCTTAAAAAGCATAATTAAATCATCCCTCAAGAGTTGTATATGTGAAATTAATTTTTAGAACAAGCTGCTGCCAGTTTTCGTCATCTGGTAACAGTCTACTCTCTTCTTCACCCCTATATTCACAGTGGCTCCCATTCTATCTTTGCTTCAATATATAATATCTTCCATATATTTCCTCTTGACTGTATACTTCTGTTTTGTTTATTTCTTCTGCTTAAATGTCCTTCTCCTGCATTTTGATTTTTTTAACTTGTCCTTCGAGATCCAGCTCAGGCTTTCCTTTTCTTGCATCTTTTGTAACCTCCTTTCTCTCTTACCTTGGCTTCTACCGCCTTCTGTGTTCCCATTGCACACTGTACCAACAGCCCTCCCCAGCCTCTGCCACACAGAAGTGCATCTCTAAGCTCTATACACCCTTTGCAGAACTCTGGTACCTCATGGACAAAAATCATATTTGTTTTTGCTCCATTATACGATCAGAAAAAAATGCATCATAGCTGAACACAGCATACATGTCCCAAAATACTGTTGAAAGAATTCTATTTTTAAACCTCTTTCAAAAGTGAAATTTGAATGGTAATAGAGATATCCTCACTCATTATTAAAGCCTGCCATAATCATTTACAGAATAGAACTAAGTGAAAAAAAGGAATGTAATAATGTAATTAGTAATGTCCTTTTACAGCGAGGCCGTTATTATCTTTCTGATAATACCAAGTAAGGGATCTCTCCTTTCTAGCTGCTGATTGAAGGAAGTTACATAAAATGCTTAAAGATGAGATTTTTAAAAATTTGAGTTTAATGATGACTTGAAAAGCCTTCAACCAATTGATTAATTCAGAGGAAAAGCACATTTAAAGGAAACAAAGTGTTCAACAATATTTATGAAATATTACATACACACACATATGTATACACATTTATACAAATATATACACACACATATACAAATGGGTTGGTTTTTTAATCCTTATTTAGCATTTTTCTCTACCTTATATATTTTTTTTATTAAAATATTAGAAACTAAAATTACATGTAGAATCTAATGTAAAAGTAAAGCTTGACCATTTTATTTAGATTGGAGCAGCTCTTGCTGAATATAAAGCCCTGGAAATCCTAAAGCAATGTCCAAGTAAATGAACAGAGGAAATAAAGCCACTGACAGCTCTACAGAGAGGCAGTAAGAATGACTTCAGGATTCATGCTATTTGTATCCCCTGATAACCCTGTCATCTAAGTCACAGTGCTTGTTAGGCGCTGGTAAGGCAGATGGAAAAGTATTAAGTACCGGGTGAGATACTTGCCTTCAGTAGACTGTTACTAGGTGACGAAGACTGGCAGCAGCTTGTTCTAAAAAATTAATTTCACACATACAACTCTTGAGGGATAGCTTAATTACGCTTTGTAAGAAAATTTACAGTGATAAATATCTCCAGGTAGCTCAAATGGGCAAATAATATTGGGAAAGGAGAAAAATCCATCTATTTCCACAGGATATTTATCAGAAAGATCCTAACAACCTCACTGTTGATGGACATTATTAATTACATTCCCTCTTTTCACTTCATTCTCTTCTGTGAATGATTATGGCCAACTTTAATGTTGAGTGTGGACATCTCTATCACCATCCAAATATGCCTTTTAAAAGATTTTTTAAAATAGAATTCTTTCAACACTATTTTGGGACATGTAGGCTATGTTCAGCTATAATGCATTTTTTTTCTGGTGAATATACATTCACTTACCTCTTCTTTCCCTTTGAGCTAGAGTACAATTCCCCACTCCTCTTTGAAATTAGCTATGTGACTGGTTTTGGCTAAAGGAATGTGGGTAGGCAGTTATCTGAGTAGAGTCTTTAAAACGTGTTTGAACATTTCGGTTTGCCCCTTGGCTTCTGCCATTTCTATGGGTTTGTGTTTCAAATAACTGCTGATCCTAAGTTGATATGCAGCAGATCTGAACCTAACCTTCAGTCTAGAGCCAAAGCTAACCGGATCACAGACTGAAGCAGTTTATCAGCCAGCTCCAGCCAAGATTAGTAAAACCTTAGCTGGGCTGCAGACCTATAGGTGTGAGAATGAAGGCTCATCTTCGTAAGCCATTTAGTTTGTTTCACAGCATTATTTTTGTAATAGCTAAATTAATTATATAGTAACAAAACAAATTAACAGGGGCAACAATAACAACAAAAATGAATATTTTAACATTATCTCATTATTTCTAGCTCTTTTGTTTGCCCCTCATTTTACTCTCATGACATACTTCTCCATGATTTTCAAATATAGTATTGAACAGTTAGATAGCTTATCTATATATTATCCTCATTCATCAAAAAGACTTCATTTTAGAAAAAGTCACATGCTGAAAGAAGGTATTTGCTACCCATATAGCTAATAATGGAATACTAAATGGAATACATTAAGAACTTCTACAAAGCAATAAGAAACACAACATCTATTCAAGAGACAATGGGCAAAAGATGTGACCATGTAATGCACACACAGGGGAACATGTGTAATCAACACATACAAACACGTTCAATCTCATTAGGAATCTGTAAAATAAAAGATTAAACCATTAGATTAGCAAAACTGAAATGATCAGACAGCACCATGTGTTGATGAGTGTATAGAGTAATGAAACTTCTCATGCTTTCCTGATGGGACATAGCTATGGAGAACAATCTAGCAATGTCTCGAAATGCAACTACATACACAACTTAGGATCTAAGAATTCTACTGCTGGAGTGTCGGGCATGTCTTGCATGTGTTAACATGGAGGCATGTTCTGCATTACATAGAAACACATCTGGAGAAAACTTAGATGTCAAACAAGAAGCAAAATAAGAAATCGTATCACTCATACAGTGGAATACAACAGTATGCAAAATTAAAGAACTAGAGCTGTGCGTTTCAGCCCAAATGAAGTTCATAAAAATCTGTGAGCAATTAAAAATGTGTTTTCATTTAATCTGAGGTAATTTCTAGATGTTCTGATCCTGGGAAAGGATCAGAAAAAGACTTCTTCACTTTTCTCAGAACTAGGCTTGCAATTTGGCTTTGTCAGTCATGATAAAATCTGGAGCAATGCTTCTTTTAATTGCCTTCTTTAACTTCTAAGAATGTAAGATAGATGGGCGACATATGGTATCAGATGGACTGTTTTTAATGAAATGAATCGACATTGAAAAGCATTCAATACAATTGGAATATCTCATTACGTCTACATTTTCAACCTATAGTAGTTTTGTATTGCGCACCATCTAGGTAAATGCCTACGATTACATACTGCTGTTTTTTTTGTCTTTTGTGCTGAACCATGGGTGTCATTCAACTTAAGTAGGACATGCCCTTTCAGCCTTGATGCTTCTTCTCATAGTCCCATAGGTATGTCTCACAATAACTCTATTGCAAAGTAAAATGTGCTTTCCTTCTTACTTGTGTGCTGCTTATCAGTATCTGAGCATTGGAGGCAGTTTCCCTCTCCTCAGATTCTCAGTCACCATCAGTTCCCACGTGATTCTCTGTTCCCCATTCTAGCTGTCCTGCACATTCTTCTCCCTCATTAACTTGTCTTCCGTTTAAACTTAGAGGCTGTCGGTGTCCGGTCAAACACATTCTTTCCTGACATTGAGAGGTACAACCCGTCTCTGTGCAAGACATGGTCTTTATGTAGTTTTGGCCACAATTCTAAGCCACGGTGCTTGCTAGGCACTGGTGAGGCAGATGGAAAAGTATTAAGTACAAAATGAGATATTTACATTCAGTAGACTGTTACCAGGTGACCAAGACTGGTAGCAGCTTGTTCTAAATAGTTTCACATATACAACTCTTGAGGGATACTTTAGTTATGCTTTGTAGAAAATTTAGTGATAAATATCGCCAGGTAGCTCAAATGGACAAATAGTATTCTACAGAGTAACCCTTTGCTCTTCCAAAGGCTTCTATCATTAGTGATAACAAATGTTGAGAAGAGCACTGGTGCTGCCTGTTCTGAAGATAATTCTCTACTTATTTCAAAAGTATCACCAATTTCTGTATAAAAGAGCAAAAGAACATAGTTATCAATAGTTGGGATAAATCTTGTTAGCCTCCCCAGTACATGCCAGGATTATCACCCAGGACAACAGCCCATTTTCTGGCTAGGCCTGTACTATGTACAGCCACCTTTGTATATGCCATGTTGATGAGAACTCCAAGGCATAATTTTATGGCTGCCACTTTAAGGAAGAGAGGAAAGTAGGTAAGGACAGTGGCTTTCAGGAGTAAAGCAATAATCAAAGTATTATCACTGTCTAAGATTTATTTATTTTTTTGCCTCCACTAGAAATACATACTTTTAAGATGATAGATGCCAAACAGAATACTGTGATGAGAGGGTCAGGGAAGATCTCACCTAGCAAGAATGTGTGATTAATTTTCCTTCTGAATTTATGAGACAGGGTCATTCTAAAATAGCAACAGGGTGATTACAAGGTGGCTGAGTAAATAATGTAATAACTCTGAGTGGAAGTTAATCTATTCATATGTTCTGCTAAAATCTCCAGTTTTTGAAAGAATACCATGAACCCAAAAGGGGTACTATTGCCATTAATGCTACCACAAGGAAGGAAGAGTGAGAGGAGATAACCCGGTCCTAAAACACTGATACTTGTTGCATTCATTCACTATATGTACCTTCAATTGCTAATATGTATGCAGTTTTCCAGGCACTTTGGGATGCGAAGTCAAAAAGATGATTTCCTTATTTACAAAACTATAGCATGTTAATGAAATTTAAAAGATCTATAATGCATTTTGTTCTTTTTTTCAAAGACTTAAAAATACTAATTATTACTATTTATTGAATATGTATTATGTGTCTAGGACTTTACATAGGTAATTTTATTTTTATAAATGTATATATAGTATCCTTAACAGGTGATTATTGACTCCATATATTTTAAAGATTTAAGAAAATAAGACTCAGGTTAAATAACTTGTTCAGCGTTCCCTGGTCAGTGCTAGTGCTGGAATTTGGATGTGTGTGAATTGCAAAGTTTGTTTTGCTAAGCAAAGTCCAGGGGCTGTCTGCAAAGAGGAGTCTAGGAGTCTATTATAAGTATATATTGACATTATATAGAACTCAACTTGTGATCAAATATGTCAGCCAACATGAAGGAAACAGGTATTACTAGAGGTTGATTCTTAAAAGCAACATGGCCTGGGTTCAGGGGCTCTACATTCAGGAGAGGTGGCATCTCCGTGGTTTATGAACCAAAACAGTATCCTTCAAAGTAAGAATAAATATGTATGTATATGGTCTGCACTATAGAATGAAGCAGTTCTTTCTGATGGAGCTGGGGATGTGGCCAGAAGGGGATGCATGTGCAACTTTGCATTTGCGATTAACCACTAGGTGGCGCCGAGTCTACCGAGCCAGGAGAGAAGTTTGAGCTATGTTCCGCGGGATACATTGATAGGCTTCTTGGCTGGGTGTGAATGAGCGCCTCTTTTCTTGTACGTATCCCTAGTGTAAATGTATCCCAAATGTTTGATCCTAAATCATACTTCATATCAGCTGCTGTTTATATTGTGTTCCACGCCTCCCCCTGCTGGTTGCCTGAGTGACATTTTTGAACAGAACATGACAGAGCTTGGGTGGAAGATGAAGGACAATGTTGGCATGTTGCTGTGGCCCATGCGTACTATTCTGATAATATGGTGTCCTTAAATATAGTTGTTTCTCCTTCAGGAATAACTACATCTACAATAACTAGCTCCTGGATGGAGTCATATGAATAAGAGAATTGACTGTCCTACTGAATATAACTGAATCTCAGAATAAAACCCTGCTTTTTTATTGCTTACACATGTCCATTTGTTAACATTGCATTTGGATGAAGCAATGGTTCTAAACCAATTAAATTTAGTGAAAGAGAGGAAGCTTCAACCAATGGAGCTCTTTCTTTTCCTGCCCAAATACACTACCTAGAGAGAGCTTGAAAACAAAGAGAAAGTTTATCAACATAGTCATGTAATATTTCAAATTAGATGTCAAAGAGAAGTCTTCGCTTTTCATGGGGACATGTGTTAGTTAAAGCTTCAAATGTAAATCAGATTGATAGGAATTTAATTTATTGTGCAGAAACTAAAGGCCAATTATGAATATAATATATTTGATTATATTCTTAGTACTCTTTCAACGTGAGATAGGAGTATAGGTGAAAATAGATTTAATTATTTAATAAGAGCTTACTGTGTTTTAAATAAATAGATAGTACTGTAGTGGTATAAGACATAGAGCTGATGGATTCATAATCTCAGTTAACAGTTTAGATACCATAGGAAAGAAAATGGAAGCATTCATGTAGATATTTCAATACCTTTGTCAAGGGCAATTCCAAAGAGTTCTATAGTTAGCAATTCTCTTCTTGTTAGCCTTGCCTCCTGAGTGTTTCTTCCCCTTGGCTTCTTTGCTAGAGTCTGATGACTTCTTGAGAGCTGGCCGCTAATTCTGCACACTAAGTCCACCCAACTCAACCATTCCCTCATTCTCCAACTTTTATCTTGGGCAACCCTAATATTCCTATAGCTATTCTAATGCAGATCTGAGTGCCAGCCACTTCAGGAAGGGCTGACAGATAAATTTTAGGATAAGCTCTTTTCTCTTCCTGATGGAAATCTAGGCTTAGAATTCTACAGGGAATACCAAGGCCATAATTTCCTAGATATCTTTTGTGCAATAAAAATGTATTGCAAAAATTTGGGTCTAGGAGTCAATTAAGTCTTGGAAAATCTACAAATCATATTTCCATCTTAAAAATGTACAAAACCCTTTAGCAAATGAAGCCTGCCTAGAAGTGGTGTAGTAATGAAGCCTGGTGTTTACCAAACCTATTTGAACACCACATTTTAAAAATAACTATTTAATGGCAGTTAGGGACTCAACAGACTTGACAATAAATTAACCAGAGAGCTGAGTTTGCTGGTTCCAGAAAATTTTTAAGTGTTAGAATAGAAAGTGTTGTCTTTGATCTACATTATACTACCTGGCCCACATTGTCCATGAGTCTGAATGGGATGGGCACCTCTTCCTCTCTGTTCCAGAAATTCCCCCTTTGCCTTAAAGAGGACGGCTTGGTTCTGCCTGCAAGCAGTCCTGGAGCTGGCTTATTTGGATGGAAAATCAGCCAGTCTCTCTTCTCCTGGAGGAATACGATTGGAGGTGCCCAAGCAGTGGGTGGCCCAAGTATCAATCTTTTATGAAAATTTGTATCTTGCTTGTGGCATAAGCAAATTAATAAGCATAAGGCAATGATCATTACATGAAATATAATCACATATAGAGCAAAACCTGTTTCTAACTTACTGCCTTTATCTGCCTCCTACAGATTTAATGTTTATTATCCAGTTCTAATTCTAAAAACAATACTTTACAGTGTTTTATAAAAATACAGAAATTAAATCTACCATAATTCCAACACGTAGAGAAAAATACTATTAACAAATTTAGTGCCATTTCTTACTAAATGTCTTATTTTAAACACTTGTCTTATACTGTATAATTCCATCTTTTGCAAATTTCACTTAACATTTCAGAAGTTTCCCATATCATTCAAGAGTTTTTGATATTGCTGATTTTATTGGCTACATAATATTCCTCCCTGATATCATTTCTTTAACTTTTTCACTCTTATTAGACACTTAAGTGATTTCTACATTTTCATTATGATGATATGACTGTGTTTTCAAGACAATTCTTTCTAGTTGGGAATGCTTATTGATGAGAATGATAATCATATTATCATTATAAAAATAGCTAATTTTAATTGAATGTTCATAGTGTGCATTTTCTCATTTAATTCTTTCAACAACACTGTGAAGTAAGTGATACTACTATCCTCATATTACAGTTAATAAAAATGAACATAGAGAGGTTAGGAATCTGACTAGGACTAGACACTGGGCCTCAGTTTTAATTCCTTGCAGTTTTTCTCCAGATTTAACTACAGTGTGTTGCTATGTACTGTTCTTATTTCCATTTGTTTAACTGTATGCTGTCTCTCTTTTCTTTCTGGGAGATTTTAAAATCTGTTCTTTTTTTATTCTAAAATCTCAGAATAAAGTGGTTTGATGGATATCTTCTTGCATTCATTGATTTCAACAAAAAACAGATCATTTAAATTTGAAAACTGCTCTTTTTTCATTATGGAATGGTTTATTACTTTATTCAAAAATTACATTATCTCCATTTCTTCCCATTCTCTCTTTATGGAACTCCCATTATGAAGCCTCTGTACCTTCTAAGAAATATTTAATTTATTTTTATCTTTTCTTTCTATCATCCCTTTCCTTTGTGTTTTTGTTCTAATTTCAGGAGAATTATATTGAAAATATTTTAATGCCTTCTATTAAAGTTTTTAAAATTTGGGCTTCATAATTTTAATTCCCATGAGTGTTTTTTTTTTTTTTTTGAATCGCATGTTATTCTCATTTCAAAGATGTGCTGTTCTTTCAAATTATGCTTATTAATAATAGTTTTCATAAAGCTTGTTTGGGCTATTTATCTTCTTGCTCAAAATAATTCTTTTCCTGTTTATTTTGGGCTTTGGCCTTGATTTTAAAGACTTGTTGAAATATCTTGTGACCCTTGCCTTCAAATGCCCCTTTGAATTAAGGACTCCATGGGAGATCCAGGTACAGGGCCAGGACTTTCCAGTTGATAAAAAGATTGTAAAGTAATCTAACAGAGTCACTTCTCTCCTTCGGCAACTCCAAATGTCAGAAGTAAGAAATATCTTTCTCTAGAGCGGTCTTTCCAGAAAATAATCTTCTGCCTTTTTGCTTTGGTGACTGAAAGGGCACGCATAGTCCTGATGGCCCCGGTTCTTGGAGCAAGGGGTTTGAGAGTCTCATGATTCATGTGCCCATTTTCTCCGAATCCCAGTATCTTCAATCAACCTCAGCCCCACCCTCTAAGTATCTTGAGTTTAACTTCTCCAGAGAATCTGCCACCTTCGGGGGTGGAAGAAAGAGGGCCATCAGGCTGCTTACTTGATGAGACGGTGATATGAGGCTTCAACTTCGCTGTAGACAGCCTACTTTCACTTAGATTTGAAATCCAAGTCTCAGCCCCCCTCACTCACCTCTTGATGCATCCTCATTTTAAGGTGTTTTGAGGCCCTCTGGAGTAAGTTTGGGCTTTTAGCATGATCCCTCTCTGCAGGTACCATTTTCAAGCTTTCTCCACTCTGCTAGTTAGCAAAGAAGTTATTTAAACATGGAACTACTATATAGATTATTTCTTCCTTTCTCATAGAGGAAAAGGTCAAAATGTGTTTTAAAAAGTAATTCATATTCTGAACCATAAAAAAACCTTTGCTCCAGAGTTCATAGGGATTTCTATTTATTGTTGCATAGGCTTGTTGCTAAGACAACCCCACCCACTCCATCAACCACCCTTTGACCAGATAAACTTTGGAAAAAGAAAAGAGAAAAAATGTAGATTTTATACTCCAGTGAGAATTAACAGAACTGTAATATTATGGTTGAATAGGAAGAGCAAAATAGAAAAATGAAAACTGATGAAGGAAAGACACCAGGGATAGGAAACTGTATTTTTCATGGCTTTACATAGTGTAGTTTATAGGCGGGTGCATAGCTGGCCCTTAACAACATTAGAAATTGGTCAAATATTATTAAACAACCAAGTCAATCTATTTTTCACTGCTTTCTCTTAGGCCTGTTCTAAAGCAGGTACTAAAGACTATCAAAGGCCAAAGTTAGCCCTGACCAGCACTTCAACAAAATTTTTAAAGAGATAGTGAACAAATCTATTAGTACACTGAAGCCTTTCACAAGTGGCTAGAGAACCCATCTGTATATCATAATACATAAAAACCATTGGTAAGTGTCTGTGTTGCAGTGATTTGCTGGCTAAAGCACAATATATGACAGCATTTCTCCAACTTTACTTTGAGTTCAATTTATATCCCTGTAACGAGAATAGCTTTTGGAGTCACAAAATTGCATAAAGAGCCAAATTCTGCTGTCACCTAGAAGTGCTGTGACTCGGATTAATGAGTATTTCTGAGCTTCAGTTTACCTCAAGGTGGTAAATGAGAATAATAACGACTTTGCACTGTTTGCTCTGAATTTCTATCTCCAGTATCAGCACACCCTCCTTTCTCCCCAACCCTTTCATTGAAAGTTCCCTCCACTTCCTTGCCCTAACTGAATGCCAGCAAAACCCGTGAGCACTTGCCATCAAGCAGAAGGTATTTACTTTCACGAATTCTTAAAAGCCCACACCTGGCATGTGAAGTGGGCCACTTCCTGCTTTCCACAGGCGCTACGTGTGTCATTACCTCTCCTTACTCCTCTAGAAGGTTTCACTACTTGAGATGTATTCCATTAGCATTTAACACTTTGCTCCCTCATCATTGCTGGCTTTTACTGACCTCCTTGTCATTTTCTTTCCATTATTGATGTTTTGAAGACCTGGGTCACAATCTCCTCATCACACCTTTCCTGACAGGATGTTGAGTTATTTTAATATTTACAAGAACAGCTCTTCAATACTCTGACTTCTCAACCCCTTGAGCCCTGTCTCACTCCAACACCATTTTGATGAATCTCTCAGAATGCTTTTTAATTGCTCTTTAGCCCAGCCAGAAAAGAGCCTAGTGCTTGAGGAAGCGTGGATGACAGCCAATGACAGTCACTGCTTTTTGCCAAAATTTATGTGTTAAATGCAGGAAAAGATTCCAAAAGTAAAAGTAATTTCAAATCAAGATTTCTTTCTTCAACTATAAGTACTCTATTTTTGATAGGTCCTACAATCTGAAGGCGGGATTAAGAACTGTCTGCACCCACAAAAACGTTTAACCATGAAAGAAAACCAGTGTCTTTCTGTGAGCAGAAAACATTGTGTGAGGTTTTATGCAGACCCAAATTTGTCTAATTTCTCATGGAATGAAACTGTATAGAACGTTCTGAAGTTGAACTAAATATAGGTACATTGCCTTACGAATTTCTCAAAACAGATTTTAACTCCAAGCTGCAATCAAGTCAAACAAAGATAAATAATAAAAAAACGAATGCAGGCCGGATGCGGTGGCTCACGCCTGTAATCCCAGCACTTTGGGAGGCCAAGGCAGGCAGATGACCTGAGTTCAGGAGTTCAAGACCAGCCTGACCAACATAGAGAAATCCCATCTCTACTAAAAATACATAATTAGTTGGGCATGGTGGCGCATGCCTGTAATCCCAGCTATTTGGGAGGCTAAGGCAAGAGAATCACTTGAACCCAGGAGGCGGAGGTTGTGGTGAGACAAGATCATGCTATTGCACTCCAGCCTGGGCAACAAGAGTGAAACTCCATCTCAAAAAAAAAAAAGAAATGCAGCATTTCCTTGACATCTGTAAATTTAATGTCACTTGTTTTGATTCATCTCAAGCCACCTACAAAGTCCATAATATGTAATCTTAATTAATTTGCATGGTGTTTAATGACACCTACCAAATAGAGCTGTTGTAGCAATGAAGTGCCATAATAAACATGAAGAGAGTTGCCAACTTTTAACTTTGAGTATGTCAGGTAGTTGGGCAGAAGTGGTCTCTCGAGGTTAAACGAGCTGAGCAAATCACCAAGAGCCACTTCTCAAACACCTTTCAAGAACCCAAGAATTCCTATGTTTTACCTTCAAATTATACCTGAATTCAGCTGCTTTTTCTTGCCTGTAACACAACTGTCCTCCTATAAAGAATAACCTGTATCTCTTGACTGGACGGCTGCAGAAGCTTTTCAATAGGCTTTGTCTCCTGTTCAAAAAATGTCTGTTTTCCAGATAGTAGCTGTAGTGATGCATGTATAAATATAAATGTGATTATGTCACCACACACACACACACACACACACAAACACACAAACACACACACTCTTCAAAATCCAGCAGTCACATCATACCACAAAAGAAAAAACTTCAAGCTCTTTATCCTGACTGAGAACTTCTGCCTGATCAGGCCTCTGGCTACCTTTCCGTTCTTATTCCCTGTCACTTGTCACATCTGACACTTTATTTTATATATCAACTTATGTATATATTGTGAATCCTGTCATAGGGGATTATATATATATATACATTTTATATATGTAAAATAAAGTTATATTATATACACATATCACGTGTGTCATCTCTCTTATCCACTAGAATGTAAAATTCATTGGGACAGGGAGTTTTTGTCTGTTTTTTTACTGCTGTCAATCTATTGCTTAAAACAATGCATGGCACACAGGAAGCCCTCAAAACATTAAGTGTTGAATGAGTGAATCAGTCTCCTAAGTCCATTTCCTTTGCTGCATCTCAGCCATATTCTCTCATGGTTACATTCTGGGTCTAGCTATCACCAGAAACTGTCTCCCTTCAAAACACAAACGTCCTATTTATATTGTTCATTTTCTCAACTGGTCTCATAGAAACACTACTTCAATTATTTTCAGACCCTCAATCCATTGACCCCAGCACTGACTCCAGATCTCACTTCCTCTTAGTCCAGCTTCAATTTAAAGATGCATCACCATAATTATTCCTTTTTACCAACCTGCAAACCTTTTATGTTTCCATTACACTTCCAGAAAATCTACAAATTTGAGAGATAAACTTTTACTTTCTTTGTATCTATATTCAGGCAGTGAAGTTTGCAAGAGAAAACTTGAAACTGACCAGATTGGTATCACAACAAATTCATGATGTTGAACTGCAAATGGGTGCTCAATACTTCCTGGAAATCCCACGCTTTTTTTTTTAAGTGTACTTTTATATTTTTAGAAATGAATATTTCATGCCTTTTCCTTCCCCCCAAGTCTGCTGTTCTCCTAACCCTTTCCACTCCCAGTTAAGAACACGGTGTAATATCCCACTAAAATACTGAAGGCCTCACAAAAGAAACATACCACCTGTTCTTTTTTTTTTTTTTTTTTTATGTTTAAAGTGTTCAACATGGTGTTTTGATATACTAAAGCATAGCCAAATAGTTGCTGTAGTCAAGCAAATTCACATATCCATCATCTCAAAGTTATCCATTTTGGGTTTTTTTTTCTTTTTTTTGGTAGGAATACATGATATCCACTCTTAGCACATTTTCGGTATATAATGCAATATTAGAATTCACACTTGTATGTGCACTCTAAAAAATGTGAAATATATAAAAACAGAGAATAAAATGGTACTTACGAGGCATAGGGGCTGGGAGGAAATTGGAGGTCAAGGGGTCTAAAGTCGCAGATACGTGGGATGAGTAAGTTCTATGCCGCACATACTCGTGACTAAATCTCTAAACCTAACCTGAATTTGCTTCCATTTTCTCCTTTGTTCTTGTTCAAAGGAGAAATGTCCTGGCAAGTCCAATATTCCATATGCTTTATTACACCCTAAATCACCTCATTAAGGGCTTTACTTCCATGGGTATCTCCTCTCCTGCCTTACCACTCTTACTCTATGGAATTATTGCCAGAAGTATAGAAATCTACTCCAGAATTCCCCAGATTTAAATACAGCTCTTCTTTCTTCACATCCTTTTCTAACTATGACACCATTTCTCTACTTCCCTTCTTGAATTTTTGGAAGCATTTTCTACAAACCCGTTGTCTACCACTTCACCCCCTAATCACTGTCCCACACTCTCTCATGAGAATTTGGTCCTCATCAATCAATAAAAGTTATTCTTGACAAGATCATATCTACTATTGCTAATTCGACTGGATGTTTTCCAGTGCTTATCCTGTTAAATAGTCTTGTCCATTCTCTCATACTTCACTTTCATCTCTTGTATTCTGTGAAACTTTCTCTTCTTATATTTTACTTGGCCACTTCTCTCTTCTTCAGCTCATTCTTTTACATAAGGAGTCCTTCCCTACTAATAAAACCCTAAGCATTGGAATCCCTAAGGAGTTAGCCTATACTCCATTTCGTTTCAACGTCTCTTTCAATTTATCTTTTTAATTTCATTTCTTGGCATGGCTTTAAATACTATCTATATGCTGACAATTCCAAACTTTTCTCTCTAGCCTGAACCTCCCCACGACTGCGACTGTTAATTGCTTACAAGATATCCACAACTTATAGGCTTCTCAAAATTAGCATGTTCAAAACAAGAGACAAATTTGTCTTTTTGTTAATACTTACCATTTCCGTAAATAGCAATATCATCCACTCACACTAGTTGGTTAAGCCAAAATTCCAGGAGTCATTTCTGAATGTATAATTTTCCTCACTGACTACAACCAACTACTAAGAAATTCACCTCTAATGCTTGTCTAAACTCTCCCTTTGTTTTCCCATTTCTGCTTCTATCACTGCAGTCCAAGTACAATCATCTCTTTCCTGCACAACTGCAGACGGTTTCTTGTCTCCCTGCTTCTGTGTCGGATCTCCATGGTCCATTCTGCATACAATAGACAAAGTGATTCTTTAGTAATGTGGACAGAATCACACTGCTCTTCTTATGAAAACTCCTTTAATTGTGTTCTACTGGACCCATAATAAAATTGAAAACCCCTTCCATGGTACAAGGGGCCTACATATAATCTTTTTGGGCTAGTCTCACAATCTTCATCTCAGATTACCCTCATCTATGCTCACTAGCCTTGGTTCCATTTCATCTTCTTTCTGTTTCTTGAAAACTCTGCTAATTCTAGCCTTAGGACGGTTCCCTTATTATTCACTCTGCCTGGAATACTTTCTCCCAATTCTAACATGGCCAGTTTGTTCTTGTTATTCAGCTACAAACTAAAGTATCAATCCCTTAAAGAGTATTCCCTGACCACATAAATTTCTTTGGTATTAAATCTTGAGAGTTTATAAGTTTCCAGTATCAGGGTCATCATTCACTTTTTCCTACATAATCTAAAGTTCAGTTACTGGCTTACCATTAAGCTTTTGTCCACAACATAGTAAGAACAGAAATTTGCTCAAGTAGTTGAAAACTGCAGTTCTAGAGTATTTCTGGTTATTATTGCCATTTCTTGCTTTATCGGTGAAACATAATTGGATCTTGACAACATGATTACAATCAAAGGATTCACACAAGTGCACATAATTGATGCAGCTGAGCTTCTGGCTCTTGGCCACATTCAAGAGATATTGATGAAAAAGAACACGAGGTTCCATTGCATTTTGACCAACATTAAGCAAGTGCAAATTAGTTGTCTGGGTTTTTCTTGTCATTCTTATGAGCAGCTTGGTTCCGATTGTGTTAAAAGTGATCATTGATCACCTGAAAAACCATAGTACATTGATAAATGAGTTTTAGCTTGATGCTATTTTGTATATAAACAGACTAATTTGCAAAACTTTAGACAACACAAATTGTTCATAGGGTAGTAGACTAGTTTAATTACTTTTCAAATTATCAATCAGAAACACAAACCAATATGAAAATAGTGGGAAAATAAGAACTACAATGAGAGCAATTATGATGTAACAGTGAACTCAGTTGTCTCAAGCCAGTTTAACTAACAAGACTGGTTTAAGGGAGGTTGATGAGCAAAATACTCATAATTTCAAAAAGTGGTCAGACACAAAATAAATACTCAGTGACTTTTCCACTGCCTGAGAGAAGAACCTTACACAAGCACTATGTAATGCAGCATCATGCCAGAGAAGAATGCTGGTGAAATATACTTGCAGACTTGTCATGAGACTTTTTATTTGGCCAGTTAAGGTAGGAGAGTTTTGTTAAATGCCTGTGCATATATATTTGTGTCATTCTTCTAAAGAAGCATTAACTTTTTTTTAATGGTACTACTCAGAAGAACAAAAAATAATTGACTAAAGCATTATATTCTTTCTGTGTAACTGAGAAAAAAATCAAGAGTATCAAGTATAACGAAGACATGGTGATGATGTGAGTACTCTCAAAACTCTCATACACCTGCTCAGATTATAAGTTGATTAGACTTTTTAAGTTTTAGACTTCAGAATTAAAACTCTCTGTGTCTCTCTTCCTCTCTCTCTCTTTCTCTCTTAAACACACACACACACCATTAAAATCCACCATTATAAGTACATTTACATGTGCACAAATATTCACCACAACATTGTGGTGACAGCACAACGCTGGAATAGAAATGTCCACCAAAAAACAGTAATTGAAAATATGGTACATCTACTGAGTGAATTGGTAAGTGGGGAAAAAAAAAGGAGATGGGGGAATAGTAATCCTTATAATATAAATCCTTATATTTGTGTAAAAACTAAAAGATTAAAAAATGACCTGTAGGCATATTTGAATGTGCATAGGTAGTGAGAGAAATGATGCTAGGGAACAAATATATGCTCTGTAGTTCAACTTATGCAACTTAGGTCAAAGATAAATAAAGCTGGATAGTAGTTTAAGTGGTGAGGAAAGATTTTATTCAGTAATAAGTATTGCACTAGGGAAAAGAGTTCAGCATGAACTGAACTCATCTTTGATTTGTACAGAAGTGACTGAGCATTTTAAGGGGAGAATCAAGAATTAGGGAGCAGGGTGAGTAGGGGCTTAGTGGAGTCAGGGAAGTGTGAAATTACAAAGGATTACAAAGGGTTGCTCAGTGTACATTCAGTTAGGCCAGCTGTGTCTGTGAGGTGGCAATTCTTGAAGTTAGGATTCTGTCCTCCCACAAGGACTGGGAGAGAGAGACTCCATCCTCAGGCATTGGCTGAAACAAGAAATAAATTCTTTTTGGCAGCCTTGATTTTCTAAGGCTGGCACTTTAAGGTGGGGTAAGGTTATCTTAGGGATGCTGCTTTGATCTGTTTTACATGTGTCCTTGCATGAGGTTTATAGTTGGTGGAAGAAAGGTAGAATCGTGCAAGTTTTATGATGCCTCACGTAGAGTTCCTCTGAGAGAATACAAAAGCCTCCTATTCCAGGCCGGGCGCGGTGGCTCACGCCTGTAATCCCAGCACTTTGGGAGGCCGAGGCGGGTAGATCAGGACTTCAGGAGATTGAGACCATCCTGGCTAACACGGTGAAACCCCGCCTCTACTAAAAAAATACAAAAAACTAACCTGGCATGGTGGCGGCGCCTGTAGTCCCAGCTACTCAGGAGGCTGAGGCAGGAGAATGGCGGGAACCCGGGAGGCGGAGCTTGCACTCCAGAGCGAGACTCCGTCTCAAAAAAAAAAAAAAAAAAAGGCCTCCTCTTCCAGAGCCCACTCCCATGAGGGACTTCTCTTAGACAAATACCACAATAGAATTGGATTTTAGTGCTTCTGACAAAGACTACGCCAAAGTTTAGAACTACTAAGACTGAGGCTGCTGTGGACTGAAGGGCCTTCTCCCAGCTCCCCTCATGCCGGGGTCACATTCTCAGCTGCCCTGAGGGAGGCTTGGTGTGGTGTTACCTCCTTCACCTCTTCACAGTCACCACCAACACTCAAGAACCAGAGTCACGGCAGTCTGCTCATGAAGTAGGGAAAGAAGAGTTAGTTGAATAGTTTTCTTAAGTCACAAAAGAATGTTGGGTTTTTTTGTTAATTAGCTGTTATTACGTGAGGATTTTTTTTATTTAACTGGAAGTTGAAATTCTCAATAAACATACCCCAGAACAACTACCATCTCTCTCTGTAAAATAAGTACACAGCCTAGTCAGAAAGAGAAGTTAGTGACATCTGGTTGCCAGGAATAAATAAAATCTCCCATCTGGTGAAAGATTTGAGTTTTCACTTCCTGTTCAGATTGTCACTATAACTGCAGCTGGATGACAATACCCTGCATATTATGAGCAACCTGCCCGGATCTGTTTGGCGTAGCAGCATCATTCAGTCGCACTGATTAAAAATAGATATTTCTTGCTATGCTGAGATCTAATCATCTTTTTTTCACAAGGTGATGATTTACGATACACCAGATGGATAAAAAAAAATACTTTAGGTAAGGACAAGGTGTAATCAACTGTCCTTTTCTCTAAAATGTATTCTATCTTATCTATTAATTATTTACATTTCCATGAAAGAACAGTGAAAATTTGCGTGGTAACAATCTTGTTAAATGTAAAATACAGTGTGAAAGTGCTCTAAAACAGAATTTGATGTTTAAGGGAAAAGTGATTTTTTTCAAGTATAATTTATTTAATTAATCATATTTATCAACTTTTACTCCGACTTCTCTCTGATATGAGATATTGTAGCTTGTCTAAACACCTGCTTAGATGATTCTAAGTCCTAAGAGAGTTGCTGGAAAGTAATGACATTACCCTCCTCTCCCAAGCAAATAAATGGAAACTTGCTGTTGTATCCTTTGATTGAATCAAAGGTTAATTAACTTTGATGAATGGTTGCACTAATTGGTGACACATTCCATTTTACTATTTTTCCAGAACTAAATATTTGAGAAGTAAACAGTTTTTAAATGACTGAGCAGTTGCTAGATACATACAACTACAAAAAGATTTCTATGTGTATTTAATTAAATTGAACTTAAGCAATCCTGTAATGTTTATTTCAACAAAGAGCTCACTCTGTGATAACTTTTAGAATATTTGTATGACCTGAAACATCTTTTAGATACAATCAGCATTCAAACCATCATTAAACTTTACTGTTTGTGTATCATTAGCATCTGTAAAATATGTTAACACTGGGCAAATGATACCAAAGAGATTCATTTCACTTCATTGCTCCTATCTCATATTGCCAGTTACCAATAGACTATGTGAATTATTTATCTTCTCATGTTGACTTCACATCAAATATTTTACCACTTCCATATATAACAAATCTCAAGGGTAGCTTTACCAATATTTTCTTCTTTCCTTGAGCAAAAATTCTTGGAGACTTCTGACAAACTTCTTAAATAAATACAAAGCAAAACTGAGATAAAAGGAAATCATACCAAATAGATTATTAAACTATTTCAGAAAATGTCAGAGGGCATTTCAATCAAATGTTGAAGATTCTGTGGTTTTACTGTATATGCAATTAACTAAAGAAAATGTAGGGCTTTTACATTTGTTGGGCATGTTTGTCTCTTTTTGATGTATACACTTAACCAAATCAATATAAATGGATGGGGAAACATTAGCAGGAGCTCACCTTGGCTTCAGGATTTTTAAAGGACGTGGAAATAAGTCTGTAATAGGAAATAGAAATGACACTGTCTTTGTCTTAAGGGTACCTCTCACGTCAACTTTATTAAGAACATTGTTTTCTCCTGTGGAAATGTACTTAAATATTCTTTTTGTGAATTAAAAAGTCAATGCCATTCTTAAGTATTTTACTGAATATCAGTTGTTCATACAAAGTAAAAGATTTTCAGATGAAACAGGAAGAAACTTATGTGCATTAGGACAGCATTTGAGTCTCTGTCTTTCACACGCTCATCATCCAGCCTGAATTTTCCTTGCCCTTTTACATGTTTCCTTTTTTCTAAAACAGCTCAGTTAATAACTACTGACCTCTCCATTAATTCTTGCCTGTGGCACTCAAATTTTACCATGCATAGAGTTAAGTGGAAAGCTTTGTTAAAAATATGGATTTATTAGTTTCAACTCCAGATATTTTGATTCAACAAGTTTTGAGTGGAGACCAGGAATCTGACTCTTTTAAAATAAGCATCCCCAAACAATTTTAATGAAATTAGAATATAGACCATACATTGAGAAACAGTGAAATTTTTAAAAAATTAAAGAAATCCAACTTTGTATAAATCCCAATTGAAGACTTCCTACCAAACTTGTACTAACATGTAAAGCAGAGAGTGTACAACAACACCTAATGGAAACTATTTGTGTTGATTGGGTTGGAAACCATCTGTTTTGATTGGCTTGGAAACCAGGAGATCCAACATAATCAGTTATGGGTTTTTCAATTTTAATCAGACTTTGGTTAAAATATTTTTTTCTGGGATTCAGACTGATACTATTGACTAAAATTAGACACAAGGAAATAATTTTAGATAAAAATAAACCACTAAAATCAAATTTTGTAAAGAAAACAGTGAGAATTGATTTGTATACTGTATTAGTCAGGGATCCCTAGGGGGACAGAACTAATAGGAGATATACACACACATGTGTGTGTATACATATATGTGTGTGTGATCCGGTATGATCCGGTTTGATCTGGTTTGATCCGGTTTGATCTGGTTTGGTCTGGTTTGATCCGGTCTGATCCGGATTGGTCTGGTTTGATCCAGTTTGATCTGGTCTGATCCGGTCTGATCCGGTTTTATCTGCTTTGATCTGGTCTGGTCCGGTTTGATCCGGTTTGGTCCAGTTTGATCTGGTCTGATCCGGTTTCATCTGGTTTGATCCGGTTTGATCCGGTTTGGTCTGCTTTCATCTGGTTCGATCTGGTTTGATCTGGTCTGATCCAGGTCGATCCGGTCTGATCCGGTTTGATCTCGTTTGATCCGGTTTGGTCTGGTTTGATCTGGTGTGGTCTAGCTTGATCCGCTTTGGTCTGGTTCAATCTGGTTTGATCTGGTTTGCTCCGGTTTGATCCGGTCTGATCCGGTTTGATCTCATCTGATCTGGCTTGATCTGGGTTGAACCGGTCTGATTCGCTTTGTTCTGGTCTGATCCGGTTTGATCTGGTTTGATCCAGACTGATCCGGTCTAGTCTGGTCTGGTCCGGTTTGATCTGGTTTGATCCGGTCTGGTCCAGTTTGATCCAGTCTGATCCAGTCTGATCCGGTTTGATCTGGTTTGATCCGGTTTGATCCGGTCTGATCCAGTCTAGTCTGGTCTGATCCAGTCTAGTCCGGTCTGATCCGGTTTGGCCTTGTTTGATCCGGTCTGATCCGGTTTGGCCTTGTTTGATCCGGTCTGAGCCGGTATGGTCCGGTCTGATCCGGTTAGATCTTGTTTGATCCGGTCTGGTCCGGTTTGATCCAGTCTAATCTGGTTTGATCTGGTTTGATCCGGTCTGGTCTGGTTTGATCCAGCCTAATCCGATTTGATCTGGTTTGATCCGGTCTGGTAATCTGGTTAATCCGGTTTGATCTGGTTTGATCCGGTCTGGTCCGGTTTGATCTGGTTTGATCCGGTCTGGTCTGGTTTGATCCAGTCTAATCCGGTTTGATCTGGTTTGATCCGGTCAGTCTAATCCGGTTTGATCTGGTTTGATCCGGTTTGTCTAATCCAGTTTCATCTGGTTTGATCGGGTCTGATCTGGTTTGAGCTGGTCTGGTCCGGTTTGATCCAGTATCCGGTTTGGTCTGTTTTTATCCGGTTTGGTCTGGTCTGGTTTCATCCGGTTTGGTCTGGTTTCATCCGGTTTGATCCGGTCTGATCCAGTTTTATCCGGTTTGATCCAGTCTGGTCCGGTCTCATCCGGTTTCGTCCGGTCTGATCCAGTTTGATCCGGTCTGGTCCGGTCTCGTCCGGTCTGATCCGGTTTCGTCCGGTCTGATCCAGTTTGATCCGGTTTGATCCGGTCTGGTCCGGTCTCGTCCGGTTTGATCCGGTTGGTCCGGTATGATCCGGTTGGGTGTGGTTTTATCCGGTTTGGTCTGGTTTGATCCAGTCCGATCCAGTTTTATCCGGTTTGGTCCAGTCTGATCCGGTCTGATCCGGTTTGGTCCGGTTTGTTCCGGTTTGATCCAGCTTTATCCAGTTTGGTCCGGTTTGGTCCGGTCAGATCTGGTCTGATCCGGTTCCGGGTTCATCCGGTCTGGTCTGGTTTGATCCAGTCTGATCCGGTTTGGTCCGGTTTGATCCGGTCTGATCCGGTCTGATCCGGTTTGGTCTGGTTTGATCTGGTATGATCCAGTTTGATCCTGTTTGAACTGTTGTGATCCGGGTTCATCCGGTCTGGTCTGGTTTGATCCGATCTGATCCGGTTTGGTCTGGTTTGATCCGGTTTGATCCGGTCTGATCCAGTTTTATCCGGTTTGGTCCGGTCTGATCCGGTTTGATCCGGTCTGGTCCGGTCTGATCTGATCTCATCCGGTTTGGTCTGGTTTCCGGTTTGTTCTGGTTTGATCCTGTATGATCCAGTTTGATCCGGTTTGATCTGGTGTGATCCGGGTTGATCCGGTCTGATCTGGTTTGATCCGGTCTGACTGATCCAGTTTGATCCGGTCTGATCCGGTTTGGTCTGGTCTGATCGGATTGATCCGGTTTGGTCCGGTCTGATCCGGTTGATCTGGTTTGGTTTGGTTTGATCTGGTATGATCCAGTTTGATCCGGTTTGAACTGGTGTGATCCGGGTTGATCTGGTCTGGTCTCGTTTGATCCGGTCTGGTCTGGTTTGATCCGGTTTGATCTGGTCTGGTCTCGTTTGATCCGGTCTGGTCTGGTTTGATCCGGTCGGGTCTGGTTTGATCCAGTTTGATCCGGTTTGATCTGGTCTGGTTTGATCCGGTTTGAACTGGTCTGGTCTGGTTTGATTCGGTCTGGTCTGGTTTGATCTGGTCTGATCTGTTCTGAACCGGTTTGATCTGGTCGGGTCTGTTTTGATCTGGTTTGGTCCGGTCGGGTCTGGTTTGATCTGATCTGGTCTGGTTTGATCCCGTCGGGTCTGGTTTGATCCGGTTTGATCCAGTCTCGTCTGGTTTGATCTGGTCTGGTCTGGTTTGATCTGGTGTGGTCTGGTTTGATCTGGTTGGGTCTGGTTTGATTTGGTCTGGTCTCGTTTGATCTGGTTTGATCCGGTCTGGTCTGGTTTGATCCTGTCTGGTCTGATTTGATCCTGTCTGGTCTGGTTTGATCTGGTCTGGTCTGGTCTGATCTCCGATTTTTATTTTAGATTCACAGGGTGCATGTGTAGGTCTGACATGTGGGAACACTGAAGTTTAGGAAATCCTGTCACCCAGGAGGTGAGCCTAGTCCCCAGTCCCCTTCCTCCTTCCCCACTCCAACAGTTCTCAGTATCTGTTGCTCCCATATTTCTGTCCATGTGTACATAAATTGATGTTTAGCTGCCACTTATAAGTGAGAACACATTGCACTGGCTTTTCTCTTCCTGTGTTAATTTGGTTAAGGTAATGTCCTCTAGCTGCACCCACGTTGCTGCAAAAGATATGATTTTATTCTTTTTGATGGCTGTGTAGTATCCCATGGTGTATATACTGCATTTTCTTTATCCAGTCCATTGTTGATAGGCTCTATGCTAATTCCATATCTTTGCTATTGTGAATACTGCTTCCATGAAAATATGAGCGCATGTCTTTTTGGCTGATTGATTTATTTTCTTTTGGATGTATACCCACTGATGGAGTTGCTAGTTAGAATGGCAGTTCTGGTTTAAGCTACTTTAAGAAATCTCCAAACTGCTTTACATAGTGGCTGAACTAATTTACATTCCTACCAACCGTGTATAAGGGTTTCCTTTTCTCCAAAGTGTCACCAGCATTTGTTATTTTTTGACTCTTTAATAATAGCCATTCAGACTGGGGTAAGATGGTATCTCACTGTGGTTTTGATTTGCATTTCCTTGTAAGAGCTTTTAATCAAAGTTTGATCATGAACCTTGAAAAGATTATTTGAACGATTTTTGCTTCTCAATTTTTTTTTCTTTTTCACAGAAAGAAAATGCTTGTAAACACTACAAAAATGAGGTGTTTTTGTATTTTATGTCATGTCCTTCACAAAGATACTCAAAATAGAGAATTTTCACTAAAGTAGATTTGCCTGAAGAAGTCTTGAATATTTCATCCTTGTAAATAGATACATGTTCCTTGTAATGCTTTAAACTTTATATTAATGAAAGGAGCTAAGGGCACTGCACGAGAGGCATTAAAAAAGCACTAGAATATCCCAGAATTATAGAGCCAGAAGTGAGCTCCAGGGAGCTGCCTTTCTACTTACTGAAAGGACTGTAGCTAAGCAGTTAATCTTAAAAACATTTTCCAAGAAATAGCCATGCTGGCTGTATTTCGTAAGGGAGTCCTTGAAGGTTATGCTAAGCCAACACCCTTTCTGTCTGTTTTTATCTTCTTTTCATTTGTCTTCTGTGGAAATGTGTGTATCCTACTTACAAATGGCATCTCTTCACAGACTCAAAATCTGTTACTTCACTTCCCCTACTCTGAGGCAATTTGGCTTCATGTAAAATAAACAGTTTTTGGTTTTTTTTTTTTTTCTTTTTAAAAAGATTTTCCTTTATTCTCAATCTTTCAATGATTTACCTGTACTCCTTGCACATAATATATGATCAATAAATATTAATTCCAGTAAATTCACTGTTGATTTGCTGTAGATCACTGGTTATGCCACATCTTGTTTCAGTTCTAAGGTCCTAAAGCAGCAGCAGATACACTCAGAAGAAAATTTAAATAATTCTGGTAGTACAAAAAGAATGCTTCATGGTTTTAAACATATGTTGTCATCTGGCTTTTCAACCAGTCTTGTTCTGTGGAGTTTACTTTCGTGCTGAACTGGGTTTACATTTAAGGTCTACAGATACACCTTAGGATGGTCATCCCTTGTTCAGTGACTTGGGACTCTATCTAGGAAACCTGGGGTATCTATCTGCTCAATAAAACATTATCAGATATACACTAAGTGATTGATAATTGATTGTTGGAAAATATTCCTGGTCTAAGAATCTGAGTAAACTATCTTCACAAAATTCTTTCTTTTAATCATTTTACTTGTTCATCCATTCCAGTTTAGATCATTCATAACTTTGAGTACATATTATGTACCAAGCACTAAACTGGGAATAAAATGTAAATGAATACAGTCCCTGTTCTAAAGATACAATAAATATATTTGGGAAGATTCACATAAACTGGAATCATACTTAAAATTTGTGGATAAGAAGACATTCAGTAGAGTATTGTGGGAATACAGAAAAGGTTGCATAGTGAAAGGCTCAGTTGGCAGATGAGCTGTTTAGTGAATGCACAAATCATTGCTAAGGAGTGAGAAATCGTGGGGAAATTTTTTTTCTCCAGGTAGCAACCTGTGGGTTTTCTTTTAGTCATTCCAGATATTTCTGGCAAGAAAAACAAACAAACAAGAAAAGAAAACGTGGGGTGGGGGACGCAGGGAGGAGGAAAGTAAACAAAGGACAGGAGAGGAGGGTAGGAGAGAAGAGACCAAAGAGAATGAAAGGATAATGAAGTGTCGAGTTCTGTCACTATTATTGTGTGGAAGTCTAAGTCTCTTTGTAGGTTTCCAAGAACTTGCTTTATGAATCTGAGTGCTCCTGTGTTGGGTGCATATATATTTAGGATAGTTGGGTGTTCTTGTTGAATGGAACCCTTTACTATTATATATTGCTCTTCTTTGTCTTTTTTGATCTTTGTTGGTGTAAAGTCTGTTTTGTCTGAAATTAGGGTTGCAACCCCTGCCTTTTTCTGATTTCCATTTGCTTGGTAGATTTTCCTCCATCCCTTTATTTTGAGCCTATGGGTGTCACTCCATGTGAGATGGGTGTCTTGAAGACAGCATTCTATTGAGTCTTGCTTTTTTATTCATCGTGCCTCTGCCTTTTAAATGGGGCATTTAGCTCATTTACATTCAAGGTTATTGTTGACATGTGTGGATTTGATCCTCATCGTTGTGTTGTTAGCTGGTTATTGTGCCAGCTTGTTTTATTGTGTCACTGGTCAGTGTACTTAAGTGTGTTTTTGTACTGGGTGGTAACAGTCTTTCCTTTCCACATTTAGTGCTCCTTTCAGGATCTCTTAGAAGGTGGGTCTGGTAGTAATAAACTCCCTCAGCATTTGCTTATCTGAAAAGGATCTTGAGCAGGACCATCTCTTTCGAACATCTTCTGGAAAAACTTGACAGCTACTGTATCTCTAGCAGGTAGACCTACAGTCCCCTCCCTCTTTTTGTTACCACCTCATGGAAATAATATCATCACAAAACTAGCAATTTTGATGTGATGAGACATTAGGTCTCCCTTAAACCGCTTTCTAACCAAACACACTGGCAATGATTGACACTTCTGCCTTCTGATTCTGACAGGCCTTTGCAGTACTGCTTCTTTGCAATGGGGCTCACCTGCCCTCACTGTCAGACTCTACCCAAGCTCACTGGGGACAGGGACAGACTCCCATTCATCCCTATAGAGCCTACTATATGGGTGAAGACTCTTTCAATTGGTTGCTTCCTGAAATTACTTCTGGAAGGAATGACTTATTCTAATTTTAACCCCAAACTGTAATTTTGCCAGCCTCACAGACAAAATCCCATTCTGGGCTTTATTTATTTCACATTTTCTCTCATTGCTCATGTTCTGCCTGGAATTTCCTTTCCTCAGACTATGCAGAAAGCAGTATCTATACATACACTCTTCCATCTCTATTACATTTAAACCTGTTTCTCCCAAACCTCATAGTCACAGCAAATGTCTTTTAATCCTGTGGAATAGCATTTCTCAAAATGTGTCCCGTAAAATAGCAGTTTGTTGAAATGCTTGGAGAAAGAGGCTTACGGTCAAATAAATTTAGAAAAAAAATGCAAAGTATCTGAACAACCATACATTTAAAGAAATTGTTTTAACATCTTTCAAGGTTAGTATTCTAAAGATCAGAGTACTCTGGGTAGACTTTTAAAAATACAGATCCACGGGCTCAGCTTAGACTTGCCAAGTCAAAATGTTTGATAGTAAGTCTGAGAAATCTTTGTTTTTTTGACTTCCTTAGTATTTATTGTGTCATCATCCAGGTCTGAATTCCAGAACAGTGTTTGAGAGCATCTATTCTATAAAACTCTCCAAGACCCTTTTACTGATCATCTGACAACACCCCAGTAGCCCTCTATTCACCAACTAACTGTTCACAATGCTTCACAATGCCATTTATTGCATTCTTTAAAAAGTCTGTAACTATGTGGTATATTTATAAAGATGAAGGAAATGAGGAAGTGAATAGCCCCTCCAAGGAAGCCATTTTAGATTTTAATTCTTGACTACTCTCATTCTTAATTGCTTTCTTTCCTAAACCAGTCTTTCCTCATCTTACTGTTAGTTGTGTATCCATTATTTCTCAGAGCCTTAGCATTCTTTGTGCACTAATGAGAAATGGTGAAGCACTGTGGACATCAGTGTTAATAACTTCTGCATACAGCAATAAATCATTAACATTTTCTTAACAGATTCATGAAATACATTCTGTACTACTTAAGCTATTTTATTTAAAAACACAAAAGTATTGATTATTTTAGAATTGTTTAGAGTTTTTATCTTTATTTTTATTTACAAAACATGCTTTGAAACTGGTAAAAACTAAGTATAAAATGTATAGCAAGTATAACAACTAATCAAAATGTAAGTAATAAATTACAGCCCAGTGTACAATTAACAGCACAAAAAATAACAAGACTGGTTGTCAACAGGATGGCAAGTTAATGAGGAAGCATGTAATACAGACTAATTTTTAACTGAAAATGATATTTGTATCACATCTAAACTGCAGTTTCCTGAAAATTGTCAGAAATTCAAGGCAATGAAAAGATTCTTTGAGATGTTTTTTAAAATGATTTGTTTCCTTCTTTATAAATTTACCTTCAAGATCATTTAGACACAGCATTTCATAATCTTAGGCTTTCTTGTTTGTCAATTTATCCTATTAATTAAAGACACATACATTTCTCTTGTAATTACTGTTTTATTGACATCTCTCTGACATGTAATACTTTCTCATATATTTATTCGTTACTTGTATTTATTTTTATCTCAATTGCAAGTTTGACTATATATATACTTGTCTTTTTTGTTTGATTGCTCACCTTTTTTCATTAATTTTCATTTGTTCTTCGTACAAGTATTAATGTTAGAAATCTGTGTCTATGTTGCAAATATTTCTTCTTCACCTTGTATAAAGAAGGAATGGAAAGTATATTCCAGCTGACTTGTTCCTGCTTCTGAAATAACTTCTGAGTTTACTGTAGTATTTTCTTTTCTTTTTCTTTTTTTTGGTAGTAGAGAGAAGCCCATCTTCCTGCTTGGAGAAAGGGAGAAAAGAAATCTATAAATCAGTGTTAACTATCCTAACTACTTATTTTTTCCCCCACAGGCAAGCTCAATTACATGAGCAACTAGTGAAGTTGACAGGTTATTTGTTTCCCCAAGTAAATCATGCTAGCAGCAACCCTCATCCAACAAGTTCACCTCCTGCTTTTGATGTTTATCAGATTAGCTGCTCTGTCAGTGAATAAGGTGTCATTGCAATAGGTTTGTTCCAGGTTCCCTGAAGGTAATTTTAAACTACAAATATAGCAGTCTTTCCCTGAAAAAAGGTGATAGTGATTCTCTTTATAGATCTTCAAAGTCAAGAAGAGAATTCTGCTCATCTCAAGACACTAAACAATAAGCAATATTATCTGAAGAAAATTTTAAAATATTTGCTTAGAATAAATGTTTGGCGTCTGGAGTCATTTAAATTTTTTCTTTTGTTCTATTCATCAAAATAAACTATAGAATTTGAATATAATTTGATTAGTTTTGAAATATGTATACTACCTTGAAATAATCACAATAATTGGTGATGAACATAGCCATCACACCCAAAAGTTTCCTCTTATCACCATGTAATTTCCACTCCATGGCTAGAAAACCACTGATAGTCTTTACCAAAGTTTCTATTCAAATATTTTGCCCAGCTTTTTCTTCATATTAAGTTATCATAATTCTTTATAAATTCTGAATACAAGTCTTTTATCAGATATATGTTTTGCAAATATTTTCTACCAGTCTGTTGCTTATCTTTTTATTTCCTTAATTGCATCTTTTAAAGAGCAGAAGCTTATACTTTTTATGAAGTCCAACTTTATCATCTTTTTTCTTTTATATACACCATGGAATACTATGCAGCTGTATAAAAAAGGTAGAGTTCATGTCCTTTGCAGGGAAATGGATGAAGCTAAAAACCATCATTCTCAAGAAACCAGCAAAGGAATAGAAAACCAAACACCACATGTTCTCACTCATAAGTGGGAATTGAACAATGAGAACACAGGGACACAGGGAAGGGAACATCACACACTGGGGCCTTCGGGAGATAGGGGACTAGGGGAGGGATAGCATTAGGAGAAATACCTAATATAGATGACGGGTTGATGGGTGCAGCAAATTTATTCGAACGTAAGTGATTCCATTTTGAGTAGGCTAGGCAAAATAAGGCTGAGACCTACTGGGCTGCATTCTCAGGGGTTAGGCATTCTTACTCACAAGATGAGATAGGAGGCCAGCACAATTTACAGGGCACAAAGACCCTGTTGATAAAACAGGTTGCAGTAAAGAAGCCGGCCAAGACCCACCAAAATGAGTATGGTCATGAAAATGATCTTTGGTCATCCTCACTGCTCATTACATTTGAATTATAATGCATTAGCATGCTAAAAGACACTCCCACCAGCACCATGACAGTTTACAAATGTCGTGGCAATATTCAGAAGTTATCCTATAGGGTCTAAAGGAAGGAAAAAAAATCCAGTTGTGGGAAATCCTTGCCCCTTTCCCAGAAATCTCATGAATAATCCACCCTTTGTTTAGCACATAATCAAGAAATAGCTATAAGCATACTTAGTCTTACGGCTCATGCTGATGCTCTGCCTATGGAATAGCCATTCTTTCATTCCTTTACTTTCTTAATAAACTTGCTTTCACTTTACTCTGTGGACTCGCCCAGATTCTTTCTTGTGCGGGGTTCAAGAACCCTTTTTTGGGGTCTGGATCAAGACCTTTTTTCAATAACATTTCCTCTCAAACCCAAAATGTCTTTTACATGGAATTCTCTTAAAGCCATTTTTAATTGTGTGAACTTTTCCTACAGTGGCAGGAAAACAAATGAAGGGTATGTGAATTATAATGAATTCCAAGTCATAAAATTGAAAGCCAAAAAAAAAACAAAAAACAAAAAAACTAAAGCAAACAAATCTGTATAGAGGAACAGATACAGGAAAAAGCCTTTTCATAGGTATAACGTAAGCGTTGGTATGGTAAAAGCAAATTCACAACTTCTTTGAAATTACAGTAAAAGGAGATCCCAGAATATTTCACAAAAATTGTCCAAAGAAAATATTTCAGTATTAATACTTCAAGTTACATTAAGTGCTGTTAATATTCATTCCATTTACTGTGTTGACCCATCACACTCAAAATAAATCCAAAGTTGTTAATGAGAGACCCAAATCCTAGCTGAGCAACTTCTGGCTTCTTACCACATCTCCTCCCACTCTCAAACTAGAAAACTGCTCTAGCCACAGGCATTTTTGCTGCTCCTCAAACCCACCAAACATTTGGCTACTCAGTTACTAATTGCATCTACCATTGCCTCTTTCTAAATTGTTCTTCCCTCAAATATATGCATGGTGTGCTTCCTGATTTCATGCAGGTCTCTGCTGAAATGTTACCTCCTGATAGAAGCCGCTTTGACTATGCTATCTAAAATAGCACCACACAACCCTGCACTCTGTATTTCTTTACTTTTCTTTTTCTCAGAATCCTTATTATGACCTGTGATTACAATGTAATTATTTACTTTTGTCTGTCTACCCTGACTACAATGTCATCCCAAAAAAGTAATAACTTTATTTGGTCACGTAGGCTATATCTGTAAAGCTTAAAACAGACTCTAGCATATAGAAGATGCTAAATAAACATTTGTTAAATAAGTAAATGAGTAAATAATTGAATGCTATCTTTATTGTCTCATTTTCTAAATGGTAACCTATGTGTAAGAGTTTTATAAGTTAATTTGTAATCTTGGTCTGTCAATATAATTTTCCCAAATGATTAGTTTTTAAAATTAAGGTAAAATTTATACAAAATAAAAGTGGCGATTCAGTAGTATTAATTACATTCACAGTGTTATACAATTAATATCTACATCAAGTTCTAAAACAATGTCATCAGCCCTAAGGAAAACCCTGTAGCCATTAAACAGTCACTCCTCATTCTCTCCTCCCCTCAACGCTAACAATTGCCAACCCATTTCTGTCTCTATGGGATTACCTATTCTGGATATTTCATATTAAATAAAATAGAATGATACAATCCGTAACCTTTTGAGTCTGTCTTCTTTTACTTAGGATGATGTTTCCAAGGTTCATCCATGTTGTAGCATGCTTCAGTACTTCATCTCTTGTTATGGCTGAATAATATTTCATTGTAAGTATATACCACATTTTGTTTATACATTCATCAGTTGGTGAATATTTAGGTTTTCCACCTTTGGAATACTTTGGATATTGTGAAGAGTGTGAGGTAGGGATCCAGCTTCTCTCTTTTGCATGTGGAAATTGAGTTGTCTTAACACCACTTGTTGAAGAGACTATTCTTTTGCTTATTGAATGGTCTTATAATACCCTTTTCAAAATCAAATGGGTTTATTTCTGGACTCAGTTCTATTTCATTGGTTAATATGTCTATCTTTATACCAGTTCCACATTGTTTTGAGTACTGTAGCTTTATAGTAAGTTTAGAAATCAGGAAGTGTGAATCCTAAAGTATTTTATGCATTGTAATGTCTTCTTTGATCCAATGCTTGTTTAAGAATATGTTGTTTAATTTCCACATAATTGTGAATTTTCCAGTTTTTCTTCTGTTACTGATTTTGGATTTTATTCTATTGTATTGAAGAAGATACTTTCTATGATTTCAATTATGTCACATTTATTGAGACTTGCTTTGTGACCTGACATATAATTCAGAGAATGTTCCATGTACACTTGAGAAGAAGGTGTAGTCTGTTGTTACAGGATGAAGTTTTCTGCATTTGTCCGAGAGGTGCAGTTTGCTTATACCGTTACTAAAGTTCCCTACTTCCTCACTAATATTCTATCTAGTTCTATACATTATTGAAATTTTGGTATCCAAGTCTCCAACTTTTAATGTAGAATTGTGTGTTTCTTCCTCAATTCTGTCAATTTTTGCTTTAAATATTTTAGGGCTTCATACTTAGGTGTGTATTTTTTTTTATAATTGTTATATATTCTTGCTGGATTGTCCCTTTTACCAATATTTAATGTCTCTTGCAATGGTTTTGACTTAAAGTCCATTTTTTCTGATACTAGCATATCCATCCTAGTATTCTTTTGGTTACTATTAGTATGGAATATTCTCTGCTTTCAACTTATGTCTTTGAATCTATAGTGAGTCTCTTATAGACAGCATAAGGTTAAATGACTTTTAAAAATTGATTTTACCAAGTTCTGCCTTTTGGAGAGTTTAATTTATTCACCCTTTAAGTAATCAATAACAAGAAAGAGCTCATCTCTGACATTTTGCTATTCATTTGCAACATGTCATTTTTTTTGGTTCCTTAGTTCCTCCATTTACTACATTCTTATGTATTTAACTAATTTTTTGAAATTTATCGTTTTCATTATTCTTTCATTTCCTTTCTGTGTATAGTTTAGTAACCCTCTCAGTATTTCCTCTTGGGATTACTAGTAACAGTTTAAACTTATAATTAAATTTTCATTAATATTAACTTGGCCTCAATAGTGAAAAAAATCCTCTGCTTCTATACAGCCCCAATAACTAGTTTCCTTTGTGTACTGTTGTCACAAAGTATATCTTTACACATGTCTGCCTGTTACCCTAGAAGTACAATTATTATTTTATGCATTTTTATTTAAAACCTTGTATTTTAAAAACAGGAGTTACAAACCAAAAATACAATACTGGCTTTTAAATTTACCATTCTCATTACCTTTACCAGTGTTCTGTATTTCTTCATATATCTTCAAGTTACTATCTAGTGTCGTTTCATTTTTGCCCCAATGACTCTCATTAGCAATTCTTATAAGGCAGGTCTATTAGCAATAAACTCTTCCAGCTTTTTTGTCTGATAATATTTTAATTTCTCCCTCATTTTTGAAGAACGGTTTTACCAAATATAGAATTCTTGGTTGAGTTTTTTTTTTTTTCCTTTCTGTATTTTAAATAGATTGTCACACTGTCTTCTGGTATCTGTAACTTCTGATAAAAAGAAATGGCTGATATTCTTATTGAGGACTCCTTCTAGTGACAAATTACTTCTCTCTTTTTGCTTTTAAGATTGTGTTTGGCATTCAATAGTTGGATTATAATATCTCACTGTGGGTCTCTCTGGGTTTCCTTTATGGAATTTTTTGAGTTTCTTGGACATAAAAATTAATGCCTTTATTAAAGTTATAGTGTTATAATGTTTTTAGCATTCTTTGTTCAAATATGCTTTCTTCTCTGTTCTCTCTCTCATCTTTTTCTTGGACTCTCATTATTCATATGTAGATCTGCTTGATGTTGTCCCACAGGTTCCTTAGGCTCTGCCTATGTTTCTGCATTCTTGTTCTTTCTGTTATCAGACCAGATAATTTCATCTGATCTATTTTCAAATCCACTGATTCTTTTTTTACAATCTGCTCATCTGCTATTGAGATCATTTGGTGGATTTGTCACTTCAGTTATTGTACTTTCTAGATCTAGAATTTTTATTTTTAAAAATAATTTCTATCTCTTTGTTGATATTTCCATATATTCATGCATTGTTCTACAGATTTTCTTTACTTCTTTGTCCATGATTAGTTTCTTTTAGTTCCTTCAGTATACTTTAAGAAGTTGACTTAAATTCTTTATCTAGTAAGTCCAATGTCTCTGCTTTCTTATGAATAGTTAATTTTTATTTCTCTTTTGAATGGACCATACTTTCTTTTGTCCTTGCATGCTTTGTAATTTTTTGTTGAAAACTAGACAATGTTAATATTATAATATGGAAATTCTGTAAATTAGATTCTCCTGTATCTCAGGGTTTGGTTTTGTTGTTTGCCATGGATAATAGCTGTTTGTTCACTTGGTGACTTTTCTAAACTAGTGTGTGTATGTGCGTGTGTGTGTGTTTAGACACTGTATTATTTGCTGCATATGGTCTCCAAAGTCACTATTTCTTCAGCTTGTGGTAAACTAGTGTTTGGACAGAGATTTCTTTTAATCCTTGAAACCCCTAAAAATGGGGAATGAGGAGAGCTTAACTAATTTTTGCAAATTGGCCCTGTTTAGATGTACTCTTTCAACACTTTGCCATGTCATTTACAACTCAGCGTTAGTATTCACTTCCTGCTTGCATTAAGCCAAATAGCCAGAGATCCAAGAGTACAGCCTTCTCAGCTTTTTTCTGAGCATGCATCCTGCTCTGAGTGTGGCTTTCTAAATTCCCCTGTACGCACAAGAGTTTTTCTGTGTTCTAATTCTTCAAAGAATATCTCCTCCAGAATTTGGTGTTTTTAAGTTTTGCCTTAACTGCTCGTTTTGCTTGCTTGTTTTTTGTTTGTTTCCCCAGGTAGCAGACGGTTATTCACTTGTCTTTTAATATTTTCATGAAATGACCTCTGCATAGCCACTTTTGTACCCTGAACACTTTCCAAGTTAGATGAAACAAAGGCTATCTTATGTCAGTTTCTCAGGCAGCCCACAGGCAGGTCAAAAATGATAAACACAGTTGTTTGAGAACAAGGTCTACTCTGCTGCAGGAACCAGGGTCTCACACTGGGAATGAAGGCCTCCGATTTCAAGACCATCACCATCTTAAAGTGGAGATGGAGCAAAGGCAAGTAAAAATGCAACAAAGCTTTCTCATCGTTTTAATGTTGCCCCTTTCTTGGGTCAGCATTTGCTTGGTTGCTGTAAACCTTTTACTATTTTCCAGAGAAAGTTGATTTTGACAGGTTTTGTTTTTCTCAGTATTTCTGTAGAGGGAGAATTTTCTCTGACATCGTACCAGACAATTTTAAGTTATTTGGCTTTATTTTCCTACCACAGAAGTTCTCTTATGATGACAGTTGGCAGTTGAAAATAATACCTTTCTGTATTCTTTGTAAGACTTAGAATATTATTGACCTTGGGGGAGATTCTTCATAAAATATTGAGTAATTGATCAGACTTCTTATTGTACAGCTTTCCCTTCAAGTTATAAAGTTAGTGGGAAAAAAGTGTATTGCTATTTTGCTTGTTTGTTTTTTAATTCTGGAAGCCACATTTTTTTTTTTTTTCAATCATTGGTCTCATCTTTGAATAATTTCTGCACAGCAAGGTTAGGCAAAATTTTCTATTAAGGCCCAGATATTATATATTTTAGGCATTGTGGACTACATGATCTCTGTTACAAGTCTTCAACTTTGCCATTGTAGTGCAAAAGCAGCCATAGAGAAAAGCATAAATTAATGAGCATGACTTTGCTCCTATGAAGCTTTATATAGAAATTAGATGGCAGACTAAATGTGGCATATTTATTGTAATTTACCAAAGCATGTTATAGCATAGAGACACCAATGTTTCCAGTTCAGCTGATGTTTTAGTCCTGATCTACTGGTTCTTTCTCCACCATATCAAGTTAAATTTATAAACAACAACAACAACAACTGAAAACAAAAAACAGAAACAAATTCTTAACAGAGAAAAATGAAAAACTTGCTGCAATTCTTTCTCCCTTGTTCTGTTTAGTAACTCTTATGTCACAGTTGCCTCCTACAATCTCAAAAGATTTCTAAAGTTGGTAATAAGAGTTTGAGTAGTTTCTCACATTTTATAGAATTAAAAAAAATTACTTTTTATCTTTAAGATAGGATGATGTTTATCTTGTACAGATATTTATTCTGAAAAACTTTCACTAAGTTGCATGTTTGTGAAATTAAAGACTAATTTAGCTATAGGAAGCCTATTTATTCAGAAATAATTTAGTTTCACAGATAATGTTTATAAGCTTTTAAATGTTCAATCTTTATATATTTTAAATCACTTCAGCATTATATATAAAATATAAATTCTAATTCCACCTTATATATTCATATACAATTTCAAAGACAGAATTTTCATGCAAACATTGTTAAGCATATTTAACTTGTGTTGTGCTCCTAGGGTAAAAAATATGAAGTCTTTTAAAAATACTTTTTATTTCAGAATATATTAATTCAATTCTAATTAATGAAATATGAAGGTTATAAAATAAATACATCAAGAATGCCAGAATTAAATGCACACTGAAATGGGCAACTATGCATTGCATATATACTCATACTATAGATGTCTATTCAACTTCATATTTTTTAGCTTCATAGCTTAAAGCCTTATAGGTTTTTGTAAGAAGGCAAGTTGCAGGACATTTACATGTTAGATTTCTACAAAGGAATGTTAGAAGTCTGACTTCTTTACTTTTTTTTTTTTTTTTTTTTTTCCATTTCTAGGAAACCAGAATGGGAGAATTTGGTTTCAGAATATCTCACAAAAATAAGATTGTTGCTTCCATATGCCATAACAAATTAGAATACTGTACATGACATCTAGAGACACACATTGAAACTTAAGGTTAAATCTTCCAGCCGGACTTCTTATTTTAGTACAAAAAGCATCATAACTAAGAGTGTCATTTTTCATAGAAACTGCTCTCTGTGATGTGTTTGAAGTTGTGCCTGGTGAAAATGATATTACTGAACTATGAGTCCTTATTCTTTTTTACCTATTAACAGCACAGCTAGTAGTCTTCACATCTCTGTATTCTTCCAACTATTTTGTGAGGTGTCTTTCATCCCACTACGAAAAACAGATAAGGCAAGAAAAGAGACATTTTTTGCAGGGCTTAATTGGAAAAGGTATAGATTTCAAGAAGAGAAATGAGGGTAGCTCTTTTCAATTAAATCCGCTTTCCTTTTTGGTTTCCAAGACTCCTCAACAAGCATGCCTCAAAGCAGGCTCTGCCAACGCAAAATTTTCAATACTTTAATGTATCAAGGAAAGTTTATTCTAACACTATTATTTTCATTTAAACGAAGACTAATTTACTCATTGAGTTGAATATTAAAGAACACAAAATACATAGTTCGATTATTAAACAAGAGCCAACACTAGTTGTTTATATCTCAGAAACCCTGAAAACTTCCTGCTTGCCCTCTCTCCTCATACCCCACTGATTCCCTCTCACCTAACGTCCCTTGGTAGAATAGCTTCTAGATTTGTTCTCATGAAAGTCTGCCCCCAACTTATGATACTTCCTAAACCCTGTGAACCCTGAAAACCTGAGACAGGTTTCAATTAATTTAGAAAGTTTATGTTGCCAAGGTTTGAAGACACACACCCATGACAGCCTCAGGAGGCCCTAACAACATGTGCCCAAGGTGGTAGGGGCACAGTTTGGTATTACACATTTTAGGTAGACAAAAGACATCAATCAATGTGTGTAAGATGTACACTGATTCAGTCCACAAAGGTGGGATAACTCGAGGTGAAGGTGAGACAACTCGAAGCAGGGAGGGGCTTCCAGGTCATAGGTAGATAAAAGGCAGGTGGTTGCATTCTTTTGAGGTTCTGATTAGCCTCTTCAAATGAGACAATCAGATATGCATTTATCTCAGTGAACAGAGGGGTGACTTTGAAAAGAACGGAAGGCGAGTTTTGCCCTAAGCAGTTCCCAGCTTGACTTTTCCCTTTAGCTTAGTGATTCTGGGGACCCGACATACATTTATTTATTTATTTATTTATTTATTTATTTATTTATTTATTATTATACTTTAAGTTCTAGGGTACATGTGCATAATGTGCAGGTTTGTTACATATGTATACTTGTGCCATGTTGGTATGCTGCACCCATCAAATCGTCAGCACCCATCAACTCGTCCTTTACATCAGGTATAACTCCCAATGCAATCCCCCCACCCCCTATAAAAGGCCCCGGTATGTGATGTTCCCCTTTCCGAGTCCAGCTGATCTCATTATTCAGTTCCCACCTATGAGTGAGAACACGCGGTGTTTGGTTTTCTGTTCTTGCGGTAGTTTGCTGAGAATGATGGTTTCCAGCTGCATCCATGTCCCTACAAAGCACACAAACTCATCCTTTTTTATGACATTTAATTTCCTTTCACAACCCCAGTCTTCAAAATGCCTCGTGTTTTATTCATCGCTAGGTGATAGCTAATTAATTGATCAAAATAGTTGGTGTTCATGAGAAACATTCAGCAATGGTTTCAAAAACAGCCTTTTACATAACAAAAGTGATTTTATTGTTAGGTACTGGGCAAAATCCAATGAGTGAAATCTAATGGAGAAATTAGTAAGCACTAGAGCAGATGAGAGCTGGAGATTTTAAAATTGTTCTCTTAAGGAAACAACTCAGATGAGTAACCCATTTTACCACAGAACTGACATATTAATAATCTCTTAAAAATTTTTCTCCTGCAGATATATCTCAATTTATTCACTTATCATATTCAGTTTACTCACTTATCAAAAGCTCCAAAGATGATAAGATAATTGAATTGTGAATATTTGTTTGCTAAAAACATATGAGAAGAAAATGTACTCCTAGATAAACAAATAGCATGAGCAAAGAAGTAATCAATTCACAGAGAGCCAAGCATATTAAGACAATTGTCTAGTAATATTGAGACAATTTCTAGTAATATTACTGGGTTACATACTTTTAAAGCAAACTACGTATGGCCTGAGAAGGACTCCATACCTCTGTATTTGAGTTCTTGAGGATAAACTGTAACCTGGCTTAATAGTCAGACAAGATTGAAAACCCAACTTAATAGTATACACCTGTAACAATAGTTGAGTGTTGGCCAATCCCAGCAGTCATACTTCCAACACTCATAGGCTGCTGAATGTTCAAACTTCATTCAAATAAGGCAAATGCTAAGCTGTAACCATTCTCGCTCTCTCTGTACCTCACTTCTGATTCCTGTATGTCACTTTACCTTTTTTGTCTATAAATTTGTTCTAGCACGAGTCACCCCTAGAGTCTCCGTGAATCTACTGTGATTCTGGGGACTTCCTGATTCGTGAATTGTTCATTGTGCAATTAAACTCCTTTAAATATAACTCGGCTGAAGTTTTTTCCATATCAATACAAAACTGATGAATGTTCCACAGAGCATGCTACCAGACAGAAATTATTTGCACCTCAACTGCCCTAAAATCTACAATTTACCATGTAACTTTGTTTAGTTTGATTCCTTTAATCAAGACTCTTAACAGTCCCCACTTTCCTTGTGATCACAGTAACCTTCAAGAATTTTTAATGTTTCCATTAAAAAGGCTGGTCCCATCACGTGTGGCCTAATTATTTATTTAGGTACATCAGAAGTGTTAATACTAATAGCTTCCTTGAGTTTGTTCTGTAACTCCTAAGGCCAAATGAGTTACTCCTGTCTAGATTTTCATCATAATCTTGAATTGCCCATCCAATAGCCTCTGTTATTTGCTCTTCTATCCCATGGTTATAAAACCAAGTCCAAGACACTCTTCCCACCAGACTTTACCTGCAGTACCTGCATATTTTCATGAACCTTCTTCAGAGTCAATAAATTTGCTATGGTTGCTAAGTTGCTAGAAAGTGGCCCCCATTGCCATCTCTGAGACTGGGACCCTATTAGCCAGCTACACAGCCCCTTTTCTCAGAAGAGCTCTATAGAAATTGGCTCCACATATAAAATAAACCATTTTTTCTGAATAGCAGGCTGGGCTTGGCATATCTAATTAAATGACAATCACTCTAAAGTATGATTCTGTAGTAGATGTAGCCTCAATTGTACAATCAGTTTGTCCAGTTATACCCTGGTTAAAGGGAGAACACGTTCTCACATAACCTGTGCAAATAATGCATTATGTAAAAGTGAAGGGAAATGAACAAACATATCTATTCCTAAAATCTGGCAGGGAGGCAATGAAAGTTACATATCACTGAAATTGTTCCCTTTTGTTTCACACACACACAAAAAATCTAGTAACTTAAAGGTTAAAGATATCTTAAGAGGAAAAAAAAATTAAAAATAAATTAAAATTTTAGAAAGTCACCTTCATCCCTGGGATGCCAGGCTAGTTCAACATATACAAATCAATAAATGTAATCTATTGCATAAACAGAACCATTGACAAAAACAACATGATTATCTCAATAGTTGCAGAAAAGGCCTTCAATGAAATTCAACACCTCTTCATGCTAAAAACACATATTCTCACTCATAAGTAGGAGTTGAACATGAGACCACAGGGACATAGGGAGAGGAACATCACACGCTGGGGCCTGTCAGGAGGTGGGGGGTTAGGGGAGTGATAACATTAGGAGAAATACCTAATGTAGGTGATGGGTTGATGGGTACAGCAAATCACCATGGCACATGTGTACTTACATAACAAACCTGCATGTTCTGCACAGGCACCCCAGAATTTAAAGTATAATAAAAAAAAAAAAGATAGAAAAATATCTTAAGAAGAAAAGACACTATTTTGAATAAACAACCACAATAAAACACTCAATAAACTAGGTATTGATGGAACATATCTCAAAATAGTAAGAGCTACACATGATAAACCCACAGCCAATATCATATTGAATGGGCAAAAACTGGAAGCATTCCCTTTGAAACCCAGCACAAGACAAGGATGCCCTCTGTCACCACTCCTATTCAACATAGTGTTGGAAGTTCTGGCAAGGGCAATCAGGCAAGAGAAAGAAATAAAGGATATTCAAATAGAAAGAGAGGAAGTCAAATTGTCTCTGTTTGCAGATGACATGATTGTATATTTAGAAAACCCCATTGTCTCAGCCAAAAATCTCCTTAAGCTGATAAGCAACTTCAGCAAAGTCTCAGGATACAAAATCAATGTGCAAAAATCACAAGCTTTCCTATATACCAGTAACAGACAGAGAGCCAAATCATGGGTGAACTCCCATTCACAATTGCTATAAAGAGAATAAAATAGCTAGGAATCCAGTTTATAAGGGATGTGAAGGACCTCTTCAAGAAGAACTACAAATCACTGCTCAAAGAAATAAGAGAGGACACAAACAAATGGAAAAACATTTCATGCTCATGGATAAGAAGAATCAATATCGTGAAAATGGCCATACCTCCCATAGTAATTCATAGATTCAGTGCTATCTCCATCAAGCTACTACTGACTTTCTTCACAGAATTGGAAAAAAACTACTTTAAACTTCATATGGAACCAAAGAAGAGCCTGCATAGCCAAGACAATCCTGGGCAAGAAGAACAAAGCTGGAGGCATCACACTACGTGATTTCAAACTAAACTACAAGGCTACAGTAACCAAAACAGCATGGATCTGGTAACAAAACATATATATAGACCGATGGAATAGAACAGAGGCCACAGAAATACCACCACACATCCACAACCATCTGAATTTTGACAAACCTGACAAAAACAAGCAAATTTCTATTATTAGTTTTATCCAGTTGTTTCATTCATTCTCCTTCTGCTCAATCTTGAATCAGAAGTCTGCTTTCATTAAACATGTCAGCTTCAGGAATGATACGATCCCTGGAACCCTGAATTTACAAAGAACTTTATTTTCAATCAGAACATTATTCAAATAATGCCAGCCTTCAAGCTGGTACTCAAAAGCCATTCTATTTGTATCTCTGGGGAAGCCTGAATATTTGTGGAATTTTTGTTGTTATTGTTTTTTTTTTTTTTTTTTTTTTTACTCTTAGCCAAGATAAAGACAGTGGAATTCATAATATGAAGTTTAAGGTTCCAAACTCCTCTGGCCACTTCAGGGTTAGTTTCTTCAGTGAAGATTTGGAATGGACTGAAATGGTTTGACAAGTCTTATTTGATTACTTAAATATTAACTAAACACTTTTTCAGTGAGCTGTCTTATAATCAAGACTTTTCCCACAGATGTTGGCAAAATAAGGCAGATATTCAACTGGGCCCTGTGTACTCAACGAAAGGGCCCCAGGAAGCTGGAGCTGCAGAAAGTACCTGGGACTCCTGACACTTGCCTACATTCTTTTCCTTTCATGCACCACTGCACCATATCCCTTACTTTTAAATAAAAGCCTCCTGTGAGTATGCCAAGTGAGTCTGTTGAGTATTTTCAAATATTCAAACTGAAGAAAATAATATATTCTGTTTACTATTTTATCAGCACAATCTTATCCTATGGAAAGCTGAACATTTCTTCTGATTTGACCTTTCTAGTATGTAACTCTTTACCTACGAGCATTCCAGTGGTATTGAACCAATTATGACATACAGAGCATGCTGACAGCACCAAATTATTTCTAGCATCCCTCTTTTAGAAAGTGAAATCTGCCTATTTTCCAGGGACCCTTTGGGAATTTCAAAGATGTTTTTAGGTGCAAAAGACGTGATGAATATCTTTTTCTGATTTTAAGGTCTCATCTTGGGAATGCAAAAGAATAACCAAACAAGATTTGATTATTTGATTAAAATAGAATCAATACCGGTTACTTATTTAATCAAGGTATCTTAAAATATTTAAAAATAAAACACAAGATAATTATCTATTTGTAAAGAGCACTGGCTCTTTCACAACTGAGGAAAGTTTTTTCTTTAATAATTAAAACATTTCAAAGTTTATTCAGAGAAAATTATTTTTGTGCAATAGAGAATCTTTGTTGTCTATACTGATCATACAAAATGTAAAGAAAAGTAACTCAGTATCTTTTAAGAGTTTGAAAGCTAACTCATAATTTTAATAAAGAGAAAACAAAATTCTAGTTGTCAATATTTGGTAGTATAAGTTTTAGATTTTTCCTCTCATTCTTAAAAAATTTATTTTAGACTAAGCCTGTCAAACTCAGCAAACATAATTGTCATTGTTCCTGTTAAAATTATCAAAATTTAACGTATTTCTTAGTTTCTCTTTTGATTTAGATATTACAAACTGAAGTAAATTTTATTCCATTTCCTCATACCCTTTAAAACTTAGAACAAATACGGAAGTTTTGTCCTTTAGTATTATCTTTCCTGTTCTAGAACGAACATACTTTATTTAGACCAAATCTATTATCTGATTTTCTGAAAAACAAACTCCCATTCGATAACTTGAGAAGATGGTTGTGATGTTCTGTCAATATTGCTTAGTCTTGGCTGGGAGCGGTGGCCCATGCTTGTCATCCCAAAACTTCAGGGGGCCAAGGTGGATGGATTGCTTGAGTCAAGGAGTTTGAGACAAGCCTGAGCAATATAGTGAGACCCCATCTCTACAAAAATAAAAAATAGCTAGCTGAGCGTGGTGGTGCAGGCTTATAGTCCCAGCTACTAGGGAGGCTGAGGTAAGAGGATCACTAGAGCCCAGAGGCAGAGGTTGCAGTGAGCCCTGATCATACTACTTCACTACAATCTGGCCAATAGAGTGATACCCTGTCTCAAAACACACACACACACACACACACACACACACACACACACACACACGCTTAGTCTCAAATAACCACCTTAGTTATTATTCTTAACCTAAGTACTAATATTTCACAGAAAAAAATGAGGAAGGTAATTGAAAATTTTCATACACAAACATTTTAGTAAACTAGAAAAGCTCAGAATTTTCTAGAGCTACGCACCCCTTTACATATTCTTAAAATAGGGAAAATGAATACATTTATTAATATGTTCCAGAGATCTACCTATACATAAAAAGAGTAACATATATAAGCATATGATTATGCTTACTAATCAATGCCTCTGTGGTCAGAATGATTACTTGGACACTAGGTAGCAAATGATTAACTTTACTTCAATTTAATATTATCCCAGGATTTTAAGATACCTAAAGATTTTGGACATGATGTTCAAAGTCATATATAGAAAACATAATTACAGTAAATATAAAAATTTTTCAGAAGTATCATTCAATTTAGTTGGACACAAATGTATGTTTTTCAGAATTTTAAAGGTAACATAGGATTAGTCTATCTTATGAGGGAACCATCATAAATAGTAGAAAAAAATTCAAATTAACTCATAGTTTTATGAGAAAGGCCCAAGTCTTATTTTGCCAGTAATAAAATGTATTCTAATTTAATTTATTTTACTGCTAAAAATCAAGGGAAAAACATAGGCATCATTCATTTAACCAAAATCATTACACTACCATAATTTGGGCAATGAATCATCATAACTTTATGATGTGCTCTTGTGTTAAGACATTTTGGAGCCGGCAGTTTTCACAATTTTTTAAATTTCAAACGTAAATTATTAGAAGTTCAAATTTTTTATTTTTTGTGAGTTTGAGGGATATTAGATTTACATAAGTAACTATTAACCATTACAAATCAACCAGAATAGAGCATTTTTAATTTGAGAGATGTTTATTTATTAATATTCTCCTGAGAGAGATGTTAGTTATCTATTATAGCTCAAAGAATTACCCCCAAATTTAGTAGCCTTAAACAACAAACCTTTACTACATCACACAGTTTCTGAGGGTCAGAAACGCAGAAATGGCTGGGTGGCTTCGCTAAGATCTCTCATGAGGTTGCAGTCAGACTGCTGTCCAGAGCCAGAATAATCTCAAAGCTCAGCAGCTGCTTCCAAACATACTCACGGGAGGCTTAAGCTCGTCCCTGAGTGTGGGCTTCAGTTTCTCAGCACGCGGGTCTCTTCATAACATTTCTCACAACATGGCAGTTGCCTTTCTCCAGAGCATGTGATGCAAGAGAAAGGGGGAGTAAGAAAGCATACCCGTGATGGAAGTCGCCACCTTCCTTTATATCCTAATTTGAGAGATCACATGACCATCACATCCCTCAGAAATTGTTAGCCACCCAGACCAACTCTGGTATAATGTGAAGACAACTACAAATAAATAAATAAATAAATATCAGGAGGCAGGGATAACCAGGGTCACCTTGGAGGCTGGGGAACATGGAAGAAAAACATTTTATATACTCACACAGGGCGAGGAAGCCAGGACTTCATTAATTACAGACACAAAAAGACACAGATGCACAGAGAGCTTGTAGATTCAGTTCTGTATATCCAGCCATAGGATAAAAGTAGCACAAAAACAGAAACTCATCAGTCAGCATCTCAAGGAGCTGCTATGAATAAAATTCTTAATTGATTGGGCTCATAAATAGACCAAGAAACAAACAAACAAAAAGACCAACTAATCAGATTCTCAATTATCTCTTATTGAAAGGAGAACAGATCTTCATCATTCAACAAAAAATTAGCAAAATGATCAGGAAAAACAAAGTTCTTAACCACTATTGCAGACAATAGAAAATAATCTATTGGTCATACATGAACTGGTGACAAAAACAAAAACACAAAATCAGGAGGGAGGAAAAAAATAAAATCTAGAGAAATAGAGACTCACAAAGTTGAAATTGCATTGCAGCTCAGGATTTACCTGGAGCAAGGTTCAGCAGCCTATGAGGGACACTTCAGAAGAGACATAGTTGACTGTGTCTCCATCCTATTAGTCCACTTGAGCGTCTAAGAGAATATCCTCCCAAAGTGCTGAAATGTAATTTTTAAAAGTTTTTAAGACCTGGCTTATAAAATAGAAAATGAACACATATCACAGATTTATACGACTATACTTTTAAAAGAAGTTAAATAAAGGCAAGTTAGAATAAGTTTGCTGCATTGGATTCAGAACTGATTAACATCCTACAGGGCAATAAAGTATAATATTTGATTTAGCTACTTATTTGCCTAGTCTCTACTATGACTAACAGTAGAAAACCCTGGCTGGGCGGGGTGGCTCACGCCCGTAATCCCAATACTTTGGGAGGCTGAGGCAGGCAGATCACCTGAGGTCAGGAGTTCAAGACCAGCCTGGCCAACATGGCGAAACTCCGTCTCTACTAAAAATACAAAAATTAACCGGGCTTGGTGGCACGCACCTATAATCCCAGCTATTCGGGAAACTGAGGCAGGAGGATCGCTTGAACCTGGGAGGCAGAGGTTGCCGTCAGCCAAGATCCTGCCACTGCACTCCAGCCTGGGCAACAGAGTGAGACTCCTGTCTCAAAAAAAGAAAATAAACAAACGAAAAAGGAAAACCCAAGAAAGCTGCCTGATCTCAGAAGTACAGTCTGAGGTTTGGAAATTGAGTCTCTCTAACAAGCACAAGCCAAACTGAACATACCATGTTCATATGACCATGAACATATCAGGTTATCAGGGCCATCATTTAATCAACTCAAAGAATTTAATTAAACCGGAAAATACACAGAACTTATGAATGAATTTTAAGTGTGAAAAGCAAGCTGAAACAATAAGAAGAGGATTACACAAATAATTTAAAAGTTACTCTAAAAAGCTTATTTAGTTTCAACATAAAGAACTATAACAAATATCTCTAAGTTATCTGTTAAGGAAAGAGGATTGGCTACTATATGAAATTATAAAAAGACTATCATCAAAAATTTTAAGCAAGTGTCCTGTGTATATTTTGTTTCATTAAAAAAACATTTAGAAAGGGAAGTTTGTTGTAACTAAATTGTGTGAGTATAAAAACTATAAGCTTTCATGCAGTACAATTACTGATTCACTGTAGAAGTATCCATGGAGATCTGAGTTCTTGGTTGAATTTTGGCAGGAGCGTAAGGAAGGAGATGCAAGAGGTGAGGAAGCTAAAGAAACAATGACAAACATCAATTATAAATTGACTTTTAGAACTTACGGTAATTAACGTAGCATTAGATGAAAGTAACACTAAAATGTCATCTGGAGCACAGCAGTATTAAGATATTTTTAAGCAAGAAGTTAGAGATAACAAATTCTTATTCCACAAAGCTTTCTTTAAACTCTAACATTCCAGCTAATATTAATGTCAGAGTACTGAACTTATTATGAAGGACAAGAAAACAAACAGAGAGAAAAAGATAATATCTGTTACATTTGAAAAACTGTAAACCATCACCACTTAAATTTAAAGAAAGGAAATATGTTTTTCATACCATGTAATGCTAGATTCTCTCAACTAACGAACAAATAAGTAGAGTTTGAGAAATGGAGAGGCAAACTCAATAGTTCTCCAAGACAAAAAGTGTACGAGTTCACAAATAACCAGAATCACATTCCCCTGTAAGACTGTGAAGAGTTTATTCCAAGTGCCAAAAGAAATAAAAAGCCAACCAGCCAAGAGTCAACCAGTGATGAAGAAACTACCTAATGGTTGAGCACAAAAGAGCCTAAGAAGTAAGAATTAAGCTAAAGCAGTACATGGAATTGAAGAAATCATTCTATGAAAATATAAGCTGAAGAGACAAGAAGAAAAATTTAATATAGAGAATTAAATGTACTTTAAGCTCAAAATCGTGTGTTATCTGATATTCTGGGTCCTTTAATACATAAAAATAATATTTTCAAAGACCATGAGCACGTTTTCCCCTGACTTAACCAGACACATTTTTGCCCCTTTTAGATGAAACAGTATGTGAAATGAGCAGTGGCAATATGGTCCAATGAAGAGCACCTGTGATCTACAATCTCATTTCCATATCAGACCTTTATTTAAGTTCCAAATCTCTGTGTTTGCAAATGTATTTGATACCTCCTCTTGAATGTCTCAAAAGCATCATAACCAAATTTTACATTTAAACCTCTTTCAGTATTATCTAAATCAGCCAATTATACTCCTATGCATTTTATTATGCAAATTAGAAACCAAGAAATCATCTTTGATAATTAACTTCCTCTACACTACCTGTGTGTTCATCCAGCCACAAAATACTGTTGCTCTTATGGTCACATAAGTCTTTTAAGTTCTTTCATTTCTCCACCTCTCACCACCACTTAGTCCAAAATAACATACAGAGTTATTCTAACAGCTTCCTGGCTGGTCTACTAATGTTTTGGCAGGCCTCTCCCCTACTCCTTCTAAATTCCATTCCTGGAGTTATTTTTTGAGACACAATGACAAAAGACCATGTCAGCATCTCTTTTCCCACTGTTATGATTATTTCTTGATGTCCCATTCCTCTGAGGGCATAGTCAAATAGACTACAGATCCTGGAGAACCTCTTCCTTAACTCCACACAAGCTCCACCTGCCAAAGACCTGCCCCTCACTGTCTGTCCTCCAGACACACTGGTCTTGTTTCATGTCCCAAAGTGCAATAGCAGCTCCTGAAACAGGGCCTCCCCTCGTGCAACCCACTGTGCTTACAATACTCCCTCCTGTATTATCCTCAGAACCCCATGGCACTATCTCTTTTACCAAGGCAAATAATCCCATCAGGTCTCAGTTCAATCCTTCAGAAAATCCTTCCTAATTACTTATGCTGTGTTTGACACATACACACACGTACATATATATCTGCTGCACAGTTACCACAGTTGTAATTTTAGATATTAATGAAGACTGTAAGCTCCCTAAGGAATTAAAAGTTTGTCTTTTTTGTTTTGTTTACCAGCATATCATCTAAGTCTAATAGTATATAGTAGATGCTCAAGAAATATTGGTTGAATGTATAAATACATGAAGAAAAGGACAACAGGTAACAAGAGAAGACTTGAGCCCTTGCACCCAAATTCCCCAGCTATATCTCTTCTGCTCACACTTGATTTCAAGGAGCCTATTTCAGCAAATCATTAACTGGAGGCAAATCACTTAAAAATCTCTATGACCTAGATACTCTGTGACATAAAAGGTGCTAGATGTTATACTTGATGATTTGCATGGTTCCTTCCAGCTCATATATTCTTTAAGTCTGAGAATTTACTAAAGGGAGCACCAGTCTAGTACTTAGGAAAAATGTTATGTGATTGCTGGTACTATAAAATGCATGACTTCGGAAAATGTTGGGTGGTAACTAAAGCATAAATGTATACTTACCAAGAGTTTTTCTATAGCAGAATTACAAACACAAACTGTGACTGAATTGTGGATGATTCCATTTACTGAGTATCATGTTATGTGAAGCATATGAAAAGAATTTTGCCGACATAGCACTTCAAAAAGGTACTATCCCATTAAGCTATATTTTACTTCAATTATACCAACATGTATGACCTTATTTAAATTACCTTTATCTAGAAACAATCCTTCTAAAACTGCTAAACAAAGGACAAATTACCTGGGTTAAAATATTTTTACATTATGTTGAGAGTAGTCTTACTTCAAGTCAACCTAAACAAAGGATTAAATTTTGTCAAATCAAAAATACTTTACCTAATACACATTATCATTAGTCATATTTTTTTCTGAAGCTATTTTAGATATAAAGAATTAAGGGAGAAGGACATATAAAAGCTTTTTTGTTAGTTCTAATTCAATTTAGTATTCAAGATGCAATGTGATGCTACAAAATGTTAGAAATGTACTTTGAGTTTATTGCAGTAGAAATATTGCTTGAGTACACACTTAATAAGTGACTACCTATACTTACAAATATATACAGTTTATTACCTAAACTCATCTATTCTCCTACAAATGCCAGATCACTAAAGGGGAAATGAATAGACTTTTTCTATTTTTTTTTTTTTAATGTTCTCTAAATCCTTGACCTATGAATTCTAAGAGGTTTCTTTAACTCGTTGTAGTGCCTGATTTTCCCAATAAGCCTTCAGGATTTTTCACTCTTTTATTCTAGTGGAAGGTTTAAGAAACAGCTGAGTCCAGAAGTTTCTGGGGTCAGGAAGTAGCATAGTTTTATTTCTGTTACTTCCCTTGGATTTTGCTAGGATAGATCCTGCCAATAATGAATTTCTTAGTATACTTATTCATTTTTTTCTTTTTTAGAAATGAAACTACTGAGTTATTTCATGAACATGGTGTTATTACTTCCAATTTTACTGATACTTATTTTCTCTGTTTTTCAGTATCTTGTCACAAATTTAACTTTGTTGATCCTTTCTTAGAACTTATATATTTCATTTTTTCTGGCCACTGTTTGTAGTGATAATGTCATAGCAAATGCAATCTTATGGTCCTCATAAGCTTTTCTACATCAGAAAGTGTTACAATAAATTCAAATAAGCAAAACTAATATTTCTACAAAGAACCATTTTCTTATATGAAGTATACCACTAACTTTATCTTGAAGTTTACTCTAACTTCCTGTTCCAGGACAGAAAGGAGCAGTTAGCAGAAGAATGTAAAAATAAAGTAAAAAGCTGAAAGACCTCCCTTCATCTACATCAATGCCCTTTTACAGGTTGCTTCTTGGACTTCATGCCATTTAACATAGGACAGAATCCAGAGGGGGATGAGGAAACTACAAATGTAACAGGCTCCTAATATGCCTATTCCTAACCTTTGGAAATGACCAGTATTTCAGCCAAAGGGTCTCTACACAACCCCAAACTCACTATATCAGTTTTCTTGAGTTTATCTGGAAGATTGGTCTTGAGTGTGAACCGTCTGTGTGAAGATGGTGTTTGAGAGAGAAAGCAAACCTGACTGTGAGGAATCCGTTTTCTCATTACTGTTGGTTGGCATTGTATTATACTTGACATATGCAGGCAGTTAATAAACTTTAAAAAATAATAATGAATGGTGCCAAAAAGGACCAGAAGCTTTCTTTGATATTCATTGTCAATTGATTTGAGAGGCACAGAAATGTTGTAATTAGGCCTATCGTGGCCTTCCCAATAATCACTCTATTTTCTTTTTTAAATTTTTTTATTTGTATTTTTTGAAACAGAGTCCTGCTCTGTCACCCAGGCTGGAGTGCAGCGGTGCGATCTCTGCTCACGAAACTTGTGTCCAGACAGCTGTAAATAATCTTAGCGAAATTACTGACACAAAAGTAAAACAAATTTCCCCACAGGAACAAAGAGAGTAGCTGACAAAGTAAAAAGTCCAGACACTGAGCTCAATGGTAGGAGTATATATTTTTCTCCAACTTGTCTAACTTGAGCAATCCGGGCAGTATTTTCACTCACAAAACCAAAGTTGTCTGTGACAGTTTACTTTATTATCTAAAATGGCGTACAGTGCCAATAATATGGATAATCTTGGCTGGGCTTGGTGGTTCACGCCTGTAATGACAGCACTTTGGGAGGCCGAGGCGAGCAGATCACGAGGTCTGTAGTTCAATACCAGCCTGGCCAGCATAGTGAAACCTCATCTCAACTATAATACAAAAACTTAGCCGAGCATGGTGGCGGGCACCTGTAATCCTAGCTACTCGGGAGACTGAGGCAGGAGAATCTCTTGAACCTGGGAGATGGAAGTTGCAGCAAGCCGAGATGGTGCCACTGCACACCAGCCCCTGTGACAGTGGGAGACTCTGCCTCAAAAAACAAACAAACAAACAAAAAAGGGTAATCTTACATATAAGATGTAGCAAATACATTCTCCATTTAGATAAAAAGTATTTAGGAAAACTTAGGGAACAGTATGCCTCTGTTGCCTCTTGGAAGAATTATCTTCACCCTTTATTCATAAAAACCAGGAGACAAGTAGCCACTGTTTCTCATTATGATTCTCTTACCTTTAGTAGCCAAGTTTTAGAAGTGAATGGTTGTGAGAAAAATGTTAAGTAGTACAGGAATTCATTACGTACAAAGCTTAAAATTTAACCTGGAAGTAGAAATTATAATTTAGTTTTTTGCAAGTTATCTCATTTCATCATTAGTTTTTTTTTTTAACTAGGAGGTGATTTTTGTGTTTCTTTCTTTTTTTTTTTTTTTCTTTTGTATTGAATTTTCTTCTGATCTCCTATGGCACTGAAAAAGAAAAAGAAGAATCTGTTGCCCATGATAAGGTGGATATTTAAAAGCCTCTCAGAAAATTTGAGGTGAAAGACTAGCTTATTTTGAAATAATAAATAATGCCCACCAGGATAGCAGAAATGTGGCATTGTCGTTTCTTTTCTGCCCATTCCTCTTCTCTGGGCAAAATATATCAGGCTATAAAGGAGAGCGTGGAGAAAAAAGGAAATTTTAAAAGGAAGAAGAAATACAACAAAGACATAATATACAAATAGAATTAAGTTTGAGAAATATTCCATACACAAGATAAATTGAGGAAAATAAAATGTGAAACAAATTGAATTCATTTGATGAATCTGCTCCCAGTAAATTGGCAGCATTACAGAAAGCAATAAAAGAACATTTCGAGGTAGTGGTTGAATTTAAAGCCCAAACACAGAAACACTGGCAACTTTGTGTTTCACAAATGCACATTTAATAACTAAATAATTATATTACTTCTCCATTAATTCAAATATTCATTTCTACTATATTTTTGTTTCTATGTTACCTATCAATGGAAATTGAGTTTTTTGGTTTTCCTTTTGAAGGTGTAAGATATCTTGTCACACCAAGAAAAACAGAGTAAAACGTTTGGGAGACATCATAAAAGAACCTACATTTTATTTTCTTCATGCATAAAGAAAGGAATCTAAATTCAGAATCACCTTTAACATTCTGTAATCCTACTTTATAGTCAGCTCTAGACAGAGTGGAGTATGAATAAGATGAACAATGACTTCTGATGTGTTTTGGGGGAGAAAAATCAAGCTCACACAGGAATTGAGGAACAAAGGAACTAATTCTGAATGTCAGAGCTGTGCCAAATTATTATGCCCCATAGTCTTTGATTAGTACCTTTAAGAGTATAGATGTGCATATTGTTTTGGCTTCCTTAGAAAGGTCTTCCCCATTATTATTTGAATATCACTAGAAAATCCAGCAATGAGAAGAGAAAACCTTAAATAAAAATTTCACTTAATGCACATAAAATTCTAAATGCCATTTCTGGTTTATTTCGTGTCAATCAATCTGAAATATCAGAATTACAGTATTGTGCCTCTTAAACAGAAGTAATCAACTATTTTGGTTAAAAAAGGGTATGATTAACTGAAAAAGATAATTAGGAACTGAAAGCAATATTAATAGATACAAATCATAATGCACCTTATCATTTCAAATGTAAATTTATGTAGAGCATTTAAGCAGTGTTCATTTTTTAAAAATTCTATAATAATGCTCATAATTGTCTTGCATTATTTATGTCATTAGAGGAATTCTATTCTGACTCATAAAAGCCAATATTGTCATAACCTGCCAAAACATTTTCATATATGAACCATACTGCAAATTTCAGATCAAAAATTTTTTTACATAGAAAATATGCTTATTTATGTATCATATAGAAAATAAGAAAATATCAAAATTAATATATGGCCGGTCTCTGCAAATAAAAGGGCTACAGAAGAAAAGCACATATCCAAAAGTATACTGTCTAGAATTTAAATTTCAAACGGCATTATAAAAATATTGTCCTCAGTTTTAATTTTCACCTGAACATCTACCAATCACTTTTTACAGTTTACATCTGAGACAAATTTCAGTATACTACTGACGCGTAAGCTTTAACATTCTGAATTAAGGTTTGATACACTGCCACCTAGTGATAATTTGAAGAAAATCCAAATGTATTTATGTAGTGCTGAAGGCTCAAACCCGCACTTACTTGAGGGAACGTTGGGCAGGAACTTACCACACACTCATTTATCTGGCCGAAAAGCAAGCTGGTTGAAGGTAATAACAGAAGAGTAGATGGTAGTTCAAATATCTGCTCCGTTTATGTCCTGACCTTGGGAAAGTTATTCTACATCTTTAGCTAAGCCTTGGTTTACATTTCTGGAAAGTGGAAATGATTATATAATTACCTCAAATAATAAATTATTTAAGGTTAAATTAGTTTATTTAAATTCATTTAAGAAATGAATGCGATGAGGGTATATTGTTGATCATAGCCCATGCCATATCACAAACCCTTTTAGTAGTCATGTGATTATTTGGCAAAACTTTTTTCTAAGTGTTGCATGACCAAACTCAGTTATAATTTTCCAAAATACTGCGAAAGGTATTCTTGCTTCTTCCGCAAAAACAAAAAGTAGCTGATTTACCATGGAAAAAGTGATATTTACAGTTGCTGCTTCAAAATGTAAAACCACATGAAAATTCTAAGTTTGGATTTTATTTCTACCATTTAATAGTTCCATAAGTCAATCAAAATACAGTCTTGAATTCCTACGTTCACTTTCTTCTAAGTTAGCAGCTGTGATAATGTCTTATATTCATTTTTATACATCAAGTACATATATTGCCTGCACATAATAGATGTCCAACAAATATTTTTGAAAGATCTGAGCATAATATCAATCAACATACTATGCTTAGTTCAATGGGCATTAAGTTCCTGTTATAATTCAGTAGCTGACATAGTCATTATTAAAAAGATGAATTAAAAAACCATTCCAAATTAGTAAAAGATAGAGCCATACAACTAACAATACAAGTGAGTAGTATATGAAAACTACATCAGATTTATAAACAAAGGAACAATTTTTATCTGAGGGACTTAGAAAAAGTATACAGAAGGAGGCAACATAACAATGTAAAAAAATAAAGGAAAACACTCTGTTTCTTTGCTAGACATTTTCCCCTTTGTATTCATTAGCGATGTGTATGGTTCATTTGGCAAAAGTAGGGAAGAAGAAAGTGAATCTGCATAAGCACAATTAATGACTTCTTAAAAATTCAGCAGAATTGCAATTAAATCTGAGTAGATTCCAGTTCCAAAACAGTCATTCTCTTACAGTAAAAAGCTACTTGAAAAGTTTTCACCATAAAACTGTGCCTCACTCTTTTACATTTTTAAAGGAGTATTTAAATCTTATATAGTTAAGATCCGATACATTTTTATCAAAGAACAGGGCGGCTGCTTTTGTATTATCATCCCCAGCAGCATGAAATAAAGAGGCAAAGGCAGCCTGAAAAACCTTCTCTTTTTCTACCATATTTATGAAGAGGCCAGTGCCCCTGAGTCAACAGATCTGGCCATAAATGGATTTTGATAGTGGAGAGAGGACAGCAGACAAGGAGATAAACGAGGAAAAAGTCTAAATATGTCAGTGAAATTCTCAGCATAGCCAAAAAATATCAAGTGGCTGTCAGAGTACATCTTGATTGATGTTATTAAAACCTAGTTGAATCAATAAAATTGCTTTCAGGTCACAGTGTGGCTCCCAATTCTACAATTCTACTCTTAGACTTGATGTGCTATAAATTGTATCTAAATTGAACTTTACTAATTCTTCTTAGATGTTCTGTGATATATAGTGCAAAATTGCTCCTGAAGGAGAAACACCAACAAGCAGCATGATATGCAGCCTTTTCAACAGTGCCTGCAGCAGGGCAAAGGAGAGCAGACAGTAATCCTTCATATACTCTAGAAAACATTCTTTTGCCAATAATCAAATTAGTGATTACCCAAATACGGACAATTCAATAGAAGATATGTATTAGGAGGTGTCCATTATGTGTAAAAATGCACAAAGTTGTTGTGGGAGCTAAGAACATGGAATATGCCTATAGCATAATTTCTGCTTAACTTGAATGATGAGAGAGAAAATATGATAACGTAGAAGGCAATGCAAGGGAATAATGTAAGGAAACCAATGAGAAAATAATGCTTGTCTAGGCATTAACGGAGGACATTTGCAAAAGAGCAACAGCCACGACCAATGAGGGGAGATAAGAGTCATGCTTTTCTCATCCATTTGTTTAACAAAAATGTATTGTCTACTTCTTGCCAGGTAGGCATTGTTGTGGACTCCAGAGATACGGTAGGGAGCACAGCCAAGGAGCTTAAATTCTGACAAGAATAGATACAAATGTAAAATGAAAACTGTAGAAAGGACAACTTTATGATGTGAAGAGCACTAAGGAAAAAATAAGTATAGTGAAATGGCCGACCATGATGTGCGGGGAGGACTAATAACAATGCAGAATCAAGGGAGCAATCTCCAAGGAGTTGGTGGTTATGTTGAGTTCTGCCCAATGGATGGCTCCAGCCCCATGACAACCCTGGGGAAGAACATTTCAACCAGAGGAAGGTGGTCAATAGATGGTCATTCCTGAAGCAGGTCAATGCTTTCCAGAAGCCTGAAGCTGCAGCTGAAGCACACGTGTTGTGAGATTGTGTCCAAGAGGCAGAAGCTAGAGCATGTTGAACCTTCAAGGCCATGTTGAGGTAGATGAGTTTTATTCTAAGTGAAATGAAGAACCACTGGGAGTTTTTAAGAAAGGGGGAAACTGATCATATTATAAAAATTGAAAAAGAATTTTGGAAATGGATTATGGTGGACCTGAAATGACAAATTGAAAGGTTGAGGACTTACTTGTGAACAATGAGCATCTGAGGACAGAACAAGGAGTTTCCACAAGTGGAACTATGGGCAGATGGATAGGATACATACGTAAAGCCGGAATATCATATCAAATAAACAAAAACAAAGCAAAACCCCTGCTTATTTGGTGTACATGCCCCGGTGGCAAATGGCAGGCGGTGGGTGGGGCAGTCTTCATTATTTCACCCCAGTGGAAACTACATGTCATCTGGAACATTCATCAAATGTCCTTGTGTCCTACTGAAACTCTTCCCTCAACCTAAAGTCCCCATGACTTTAGATCACATATGAGCTTTTGCTCATCCTTTAAGAATGAGTTCAAATGTGACCTTTTCTGTGAAGTCTTTCCTTGTGGTTCAACACTACTCAGAGCTTACAGAATGTTCTCCCTGCTTCTCCAAGCTTTGAATGTATCTCTCTTACATCAATTTCATATTGCATTCTAATGTTAGGTTTACATCTTTTCCCTGTAGATTTTACTCTTTAAAGATATATGTGGTCATGTTCACTTTAATACCATCAGTGCCTAATGCAGTGCCTCCTTCATAGGAGGACCTCAGAGAATGTCTGTTGGAAGAATGAATCTCAACAGATCAAGCAGCAGGGAATGAGGTTCAATGACACAGGAAGGGAGCAAACCACTCCCTTCTCACCTAACATGAACCCTGCAGTACTCTCTGTGTGTAGCAAACAAATGTCCTCTAACCAGTAACAATGGTATTATTAGTTGAATTATTGCTATAAGCTAATCATCTGGGAGTGTGTGCAGTTATTATTTTAAGCTTATTGTTAACCATGAGAAGAACACTGCATCATAAAATCCTGTATCTACATGTTACATAACAAATTCTTTGAAACAGATTTGTAAGCATGGTGGCATTTTACTTCTGCTTGTGGAAGATATTCTACAGTATAGACAATGCTCTAACAATACTTAAAAATATTAATTGACATTAGGTACTTGACATAAGTTGATTTCACTTGTTAAATGATAAACAATGGATGACACTCTTTGTGTGAAAAACTGAAGAAAAGTATCTTTTTCCAATGTGAATAGGATTATTTTGGTAGGCAGAATTACAAGATAGTCCAAAATTCTCTCTCCATAAAATATATGCCAACCTTGGAGTGTTCACTCTGTGATCTCTCCATTGATCATGTGACATTATATAGCAAAGGTGAAAGGATTTTGCAAATGTAATCAAGCTCCCAGATCGGCTGATGTTGTGTTAATCAAAAGACAGATTATATTGACTGGGCTTGACCCAATCAGGGGAGCCCTTTAAAAGAGGGTCTATAGATCAGAAATGAAAGAAATAGCCGAGATGCTTGCTTGTTGCCCTTGAAAAAAGCAAACTGTAACTGGCTGAAGATAGGTCACATGGCAGGGAACAGTAGACAGTCTTTTGGTGCTCAGGATTTCAGTCCTGTACCCAAGAGAGACTAATTTTTTTTGATCAAGCAGTAACTGTGGAAGAAGACCTCAAAATGCATGATACTACAGTTCTGCCCAACACTTAGATTGCAATTTTGTGAGACCCCGAGCAAACGCCTCAGAACCTGTGCCCAGACTTCTAACTCACAGAAAATGTATGTTGTTTGAAGCAGCTAAGCTTATCATTTACTATGTGGCAGTAGAAAACTAACATATTTACAGTTTTGAGTAATGCCAATTTGGAACAGAGTAGCAAAATAGCATTATTGAACTCTGAAATGGGTTCTTTTAGCAACAGCTACAAGAATGCACTTTCTACATATGTAGAGTTGGAAGAGATCATAACAGTCTTCGGAATCGTGTTTTCAACTCACTTATTTTATAATTGCAGAAACTGAATCTCAGGGAGAGTAAATAATTTGCCTTTGGGTAGCATAGCTATGAGCTGGAGACTAAGCACAGGCTTTAGGGGAGAATACCATTATCGATATGGAAGCATAGGCAGTAGGAAAACCAAGTGGAAAGGGACTCAGCATCAGAAAGGAATAACAGTAGAATCTACACGCCAAAACTGCTAAAATTCAGAATAGAACTAGCCCCTGGAAGAACTTGTGCCAATATTTTGGGGCCTACTTCTGGAAACACTGGAATATATTCAAGAGGCCAAATGACAGATCAAACATTGAGGAGTAAGACACTGATCTTTTTACCAGAACTGCAATATAAACTGTGAGCTTCGTCATACAACAAAAGTCTGATTGCTAGGACCAAAGCACAAATTCAGTGAAAAGTAAGCACTGAAGTGGATGACAAACTTTGGACAGGGATTTTAGGAATCCTCATGTTTATGACCTGTTTAGCCCTGAAAGAGGGGAGCAGGACTGAACAAACAGGGAAGAGGTCTTAGCGGTGAGATTAAGAAGCTGCATGACCCAAAGATGGATTGCATATCTCCCTCCCTCCCTCTTCCCCAGTGTGTCTTTGGCAAGCGGCAAAATGGCCTGCCTATGAAGGAATCACCCTTATAAACTAATAAATACCTTTGTTTTTTTCATCCTCCTACGTACCTCTGGAATTTTATCTTTCTTTTTATTAAAGAGGGGGATCACTTTTGGGCAGAGGGCTCATTTAATGAACATTAATTAGAACACAGCAGGATTGTCACAGAGTACATAATGTTCTTTGCCCTGGAACATTGGCTGTTTATGACTCACTTCTCTGGGGGGTACTTCCTTTGATCCCACTGGGCAGCAGACTAAAGAGGTCTCTAATTATATTTTGGGCTAAAATTAAACTTTGTTTTAATCTCTAATTTACCAAAGAATTTTTCCTTCACAGGCATTTTAGATAAGAGGTGAGGTTTCCTGGAGCTCTAAATTACCTTTCTCCTGCCCATCACAGAAACGGTTTGCGTTTTCAACATACCTTTAATGATTCCAAACAAACAAGGTAACAGATACTAAATTCTTGCTTACATTAGTACCTGAGTATACCCTTAGGTGTAACTTGAATATAGCCTAAGTTACATATCCTTATACTTGTTTGGGCATTGCTCTGACTCAAACTCTGACAAAGCATACTTTTTCATATTCGTTACCATGGGACTGTTGTTGCATGTTTCACAACCTGTACAAGAGAAGTGCTTCCATTTTTTTTTCTTCCTGCCTTCTGTTCTACTCCTACTTGGACAAGAATGAACATTTAAGCAACATTAAATAAATAAATAAATAAATAAATGAAAGCATGAATGAGTATTATTACTGGGAACCATACAATTCCATGGGTAGGAATGGTTTTTAGTAGCAAAGAGGCATAGGTGGGTCAACATGCTAAGCACTTTTCATGAGTATTGATGTTCTTTGACCCCTGGCTAATGATTCCCAAGACAATTACTGTATATATTTTACATTGCATGACCTTTCACCAATGATTTTGGTATTAAACAGCATTATATTTATACACAGAGCATTTTGTAATGGCAATTCAGTGATGACGACAGTTTAATCCTTTTCTCTCTTCTTTTCAGTGTATCAACAACCATTACTTACAGAGCATTTTCTCTAGCAATGATTAGTCTCCAATAGTTTCTCAAAGCAAAAGGGACCTTCACCAGGTTTTTGTCCTCTACTCAAGCTTCAAACATCTACAGCATTTCTTTTTATCACAGGTTTAGAGAGAATTTCATTCAGAAATGACTTTGACAGGATGGGTTCAAAGTCCTAAATAGAGGTCTTATCCTTGTAGTTATAATGGTGCTTCTGCAATTAACATCACTGTTTCCAAACATCAAATCCCCCATCTAATACCCTAGTTCCCATACATGGCTCCCTAACCTGCCTTCCATGATGAAATTCCAGATATGCATCTTCATTTGCTCTGAGAATAAAGGGCCCACATGAGTCGTCTTTCTTTTCAACATTTGTTCTAAAAAGATCGTATCTTCTCTATAACCTCAGTGTTAGAATTTCATTTCCCCTTTTTATAAATATAAGTTATAAAGATGTAGACATCTTTGAGACTTCAACACTAGGCAAGAATGAAGCTAGGACTAACTAACCAAATTGTGATTTTGGTTCGCAATTCAGTACCACCCCCCACTTCCTGTCCAACCATGTTTATCACAATCAGTCAAAAACTTGGGTCTTAACTAATGAACGGTAAAGCAGCAGTGGAAACCTCACATTTTTAACAAGGAGTATATCATCAGAGTCCAAGTGCCATGAGAAACAAGTTGGGTAGGTTGTCGGGATTCAGCTGTCCCTCAACTGGATTCTCAAACCCCAGAACATGGATGAAGACTCAGAAGAGAACTGGAATATAAACAAAGAATCAGGGTAGAACCCCAGTTAAATTGACTTGGAACACCCTAGGTAAGATTACAGCTTTGTGGTTACATTCCTAAGAGCCTAGGGAACTAACATGGGACAAATCAAGAGCCAAGAAAAGGATAATAGAGTAACCCTTGTATTACGGCATTCTTGCATTTTTATAAAGAAATAGCTGAGACTCGGTAATTTATAAAAACAGGCTAAATCTGCTCATGGTTCTGCAGGCTTTACAGGAAGCATAGCAATGCCATCTGCTTCTGGGGAGGCCTCAGGAAGCTTGCACTCACAGCAGAGGGCAAAGCAGGACTTTCATGTCACATGGCGAAAGCAGAAGAAAGAGAAGAATGGGTGCGGGGAGGTGCCATGCTTTACAACAACCAGATCTTGTGGAGACTCACTCACTATCAGTAGGAGAGCACCAAGTCATGAGAGATCTGCCGCCATAACCCAAGCGTCTCTCACCAAGCCCCACCTCCAACATCGGGAATTTACAATTCAATATGAGATTTGAGCGGGACATCCAAACTGTATCAACCCTTCACTTAGCAAAGAGTTGTGACGGACAATGTCCTAATAAATTATCGTACTTTGTTTTTATCAACTCAGGCTCTGCAAAGTCAAAATTCAAACCCAATTCTCCTGATCGATAAGGTAATTTTTATTATTCGATACAATCAGCAGATACAGAAAAGGAAATGGATACATTTATTGCATAAATATTGAATATATTGTTCTACAATTGGAACTCTTTTGAGCAGTAAGGACATAAAGATAAGGAAAACAAAGCTTCTTCACTAAAACGTACAGACTTGAAAAGAAGATAGAAAAGTAAACAAGCAATTACAGTACAATGTGATAATACATGCAAAAGGTGGTGTGTGAATCCGGAGGTGAATAATATTTACATAAAAGTTTTAAATGCTGGCCAGGTGTCATGTTTCAGGGCTGTAATCCCAGCACTTTGAGAGGCCAAGGTGGGTGGATTGCTCGAGCCCAGGAGTTTAAGACCAGCCTGGGCAACATAGCAAAACCCTGTCTCTACAGAAAATACGAAAGTTAGCTGGACATGGTGGCACACACCTGTAGTCCCAGCTACTTGGGAGGCTGAAGTGGGAGTACGGCTTGAGCACTGGAGGTCGAGGTTGCAGTGAGCCATGAACATGCCACTGCACTCAGCCTGGGCAACAGAGTGAGACCCTGTCTTAAAAAAAAAAAAGTTTTGGGGGGGGCGGAGCAAGATGGCCGAATAGGAACAGCTTCAGTCTCCATCTCCCAGCGCGAG